>NC_066282.1:12498181-12819318 GCF_905404315.1 Leptidea sinapis
ACGAGTGAGACCGAAGACAACTGAAAAAAGTTTTTTTTTAATAGATTTTAATATTAATACTTTAATGAATATGTTTATTAATTAAGCTTAGTTAAGTCTATGTTTGTCTTTCTGTATGTTACAGGCTGAAGTTTGAATAAGAAGTTTTTTATTTTGGACAATGATGTTGGAGATGTATTTAAAAGTTTTAGAGAAGTTGCAACATAATTATGCAATTGATCTAAACTTCGCGCAACACGTAATATTTATATCACGGACCAGATATAAATGAAAACTATAAAAAATTGCAATTATTTACATCAAAAGTGAAGTACACTTCAGTCCGAAGACAATATATGATGTAGGTAAGTACAAAATCCGTGTTTTGTGTGTTTGAACTTTTCAAAGTGTTCGATGGAAACTTTTAAAGCAAATTGTGTTTAAATATTTTAGTTTTTAGAGTAATTAGCTACTGTTGACGCACTCGTTCCATTTCCAAATAGTGGAAAGGTCAACAATTAATGCATTTCCTATGACAGGTGTTTTATATACCTACCCAAATATTGTGTAAATACAGGGTTAAAGGGAAAGTCGTACCGAAGATTAAAGGACTTTATTCTTCAGGTCATTTCTGATGGATTTGATTCTATATTATAGTGTCCGAAACTAACCGTTATGAAGATATGAACTTTAAGGTTTTTTTTATAAAAGCACATTTTGCATGCTTTTATATCCATTTTTTTGGGAGTGGAGTTCTTAAGCCCTGATTTTAGTATGTTTCTGTAAGAAAACATCATCAGCCGGAAGACATCCACTGCTAGACAAAGGTCTCCTCCAAAGATCTCCACGACGATCGGTCCTGCCCTCATCCAACGTATTCCGACGATCTGGTCCATCTTTAGGAAGGCCTACCAACACTGCGTCTTCCGATACGTGGTCGCCATTCGAGGATGTTTCCGTCCCATGTGTCCGCTGAATTATTGCGCTGCCCACTGTCACTTCAGCTTAGCAATCATTTGGGCTATGTATAGAAAACATATCAATGTATAAAAATGAATATTAATAATTGAACCTATTACTAACAGTTCAAAATGACAACCCAATAAAGTTAAGGATTAAAAAATGTTTACTAAGAGTATTTAACTTTGAAGCACTTCTTTAAAAAAATGTATTAAACTTTTTTTGAACTATTTTAAAAACTTCTACGACTCTTAAGCTATACACCATACTAGTTTTTTATTTCGTGTTTTTTGTTCTATTCTGCCTCAACTCTTCTCGCATTGCCTAAAGGAGTTCCCTTTCATTTAGTAAACATTACATGATCTAAAATTCTCAATTACTTCATCAATCAGTCTCTAATAACAATCGAAATTTCATGACGATCATAAAACGATATTAAATTAAAATATATTCATAACCACCTTATATTAATTCTTTAGTGCTAGGAATGGAAAACTTCCATTCATATATATCTGTCTGCTTAACTTTACATGCCCTTTTAGTACTCATTATCCGTTGAGGACGTGAAAGAGGATTCAGTTGTAGAATATATGAAACTATATGGCAACCCATTCATTCGCGTTCGCAATGAAGGGTTACCTAGGAGAGGGTACACAGTACACACGTAGTATCTTTGTAATGGAGATAAATGAATGTCAAAACACTCAAATTACCACACGGAGCGTCGGCTCAACGTACGAAATTACGCGAGCTACTCCAACATAATGGACTTGGCGTGTAAACCATTTATATACCAATTAAGACTAAAAACTCACCTTCATTTGCTTGTTTGAGCGTGTACTGTATGAGTTGCAGAAGTAATTACAGTCAAGAACTTCCCTATTAGTACTTAGAACTTCCTACGTGCAAATATTAGTTATGCAGTCCAGTTTGATGTCATAAATAATGAACGTAATATAATGTACTAGTAAAGGTTCTATTACTTTTGCTCTTAATAGTGTTTTTCGTTATTATAATAACTAGAAATAAGGGATTGCTTGTAACTAATTCTAGTAGGCTTCATAAGATACATAATAGCTTAAAGGGTAAACGTATACACTTCTATAATAAAGTCCCAGCCACTGTTCAGGCATTATCTATAAATAAATTTAAAAGTTTTATAAAAAAATGGCTCTGTCGTAAATCCTATTATTCCACTGCTAAATATCTAAATGATCGGACAGCCTGGGACTAGATTGTGATTATTTTATAGCGATAGAAATGACTGTACAATATTGTATATTTTTTTATTGAAAAGAGCGCAAAAAAAGAATGCTGGGAGAGTTTCTTGCACCGCTTCTTCTCTCTCAGAGCGCCATTTGTTTCCGAAGCGGTAGTAGTATCTAGTAGTTATTAGAAATGATATCAAAAAGAATTCTAAAGGAATCAATTTTGAGAAAATAAATGCCTTTTTTTTACTTATGATTAGTCTATTACCTATCTAACTAGAATCCCTACACATATTTCTTCACAAATAACAATATGGTACTTACTTTTGACACACTGCGTTTTTCTTCAGAATTTTTGTGTGCAAATTTTAAAAGGTTTAATTTTAAGATAGATATTTTTTATTTTAATATTTATCAAGTTGATTATCATCTTTATTTATTCGTAACTGGCTTTGCTCTGTGGTTTGAGCGAAGTTCTATTTAACAGGCCAGGATCTTTAGTTATTTTAGACGTACGTGATTTGGCTCATTTATAAACCTATACATGTATTATATTTTATTTTGGCAACAAACAAGCATGAATAAAAGTATTGTTATTAATTATAATTATATATATATATATATATATTAATTATAATATTATATATATATATATATATATATATTAATTATAATTATATATATATATATATATTAATTATAATTATATATATATATATGTTACGGTAATGTGGATTTTATTCAAGATCTACTAAACACCAATATTATTGTACCACAAATGTAATACATGAGGAAGGAGAAAAGGAAAGGAGATTGAACGTACTTTTTCTTCGGTTTTCTTCTTGTCTTTCTTTTGTTTATTAGCCACTTTGCCAAGTACTCAATGACACATTATCCAAAAATCTTCATATGTTTGAGTGTCCAATTGGCGAGCCAGCTACAGAATCTTCTTAACAGTTCAACTTTTCAACTTGAATAATTGCATCTTAGGAAATATATATGAATATGTATTATAGCAACCCGTTTACGAATCTAACTATCTAATACAAAATAAAGATTAAAACACAACTGATAGTTCCAGAGATTAACGAGTTTAGACAACAAAAACATACAAATAATAAACTCTTAACAATTCTAATGTAAGTAACTGAAGATGTATTGATTTATTCAGTTTTCGTTTTAGGTCAATCAAACCAAATCCGGTTATAAATCAAATAGATTTGATTTTAAAAGACCCAACAAAAGCTTGCCATTCATCAAACTCTCCGTTTAAAACAAACCCTTTAACGAAGCTATTTGTCACCCTAAAAGGAATACCTTGAATTCGGAAGCCTTTTCCAATTTTTTCGAAATACATTTTCGGACGCTTCTGCGCGAACGTCTATTGGCTTTTAATTTATTTGTCTGTGCAAAACTCCAATTGAGTTCGTTTGATATTCGTAAAAGCTATTGATTATTCGATAGCATCTAGCAGCTGTGTCCACTTTAATTCACTTAAAAACAACATAAGCAAGTATGAACTACGTATCAAAAGATCCAATCAAAATAAATCACACAAAAAGGCTTTAACGCGAAATATAAAGACGTTTTATCCGTTCCGCGAAAGGAGGCTGGGCTGAGGCGTCGTTTCACTTGGGGTGGTAAGATTTATTTCACGACAGAACTCGTTATGGTACCAAAGGGACGGTCGTCAGAATGCAGTCGGCACGGGGATCCCCACATCTAAGGATCAGCAGATCGAGTCTTATTTCAATGGATTGTGTGTGGGAATTGGGACGTTTCTTCAGTATTGCGGGTATAAAAATAAATAATTGAGTTACTGCTAGCACAGTTTATTTTTCAATAAACATTGACATGTCTGTACGCTCGAATAGAATAGTTAATTATTAAAAATGTCAATGTGTGAATAAGCTAGTGGTTTGTTATTAAAAATACTTTGGAGCTAATACCAAGCGTGGCTCACTGTTTACGACTTGTTAATCCCACGCGTTCCGGGTAATTTAAGTCTTGATTAATAAAAACTGGTTACCGCAACAATTCGCATTCCTTTTCTATCTTGTTTTATCTCCGTTAGGCACATAAGGTGGGCCATCTCTGAAACTTAAGCTTTGCTTTTTTAAGGTAAGCTTTGCCTGGGGTTATCTTCTAGAACAATGGACTAAGGCTAAAGTACTATTTATACCTAAGGCAGACAGAAATTACTACTCCCTGCCAAGCTCTTTCAGGCCTATAAGCCTTACCTCCTTTTTCTTGAAGGTTATCGAGAAAGTCTTCGATAGGTATATAAGACAGGATGTTCTAAGTCTTAAGCCCATTCATAGTCCTCAACACGCCTTTAGAGGCTGGTCTACGGAAACGGCTTTTCTACAACTTGTGGATAGAGTCTAGAAGGCGATAGAAGACAAACAAATAGCACTCTGTGCATTTCTAGATACACCTACAAACACACTAGTCATGGGACTAATAAATAAGAACGTAGACTGAACAACTGTCAAATGGATATGGTCAATGCTCTCAAATCGTAAAGCTCTAATCTCTCTCCATCGGACATCACTGGAGCTATATACTACTAAAGGTTGCCCACAAGGAGGCGTTCTATCGCCACTTCTTTGGACACTAGCAGTGGATGAACTACTCAGTAGGCTGGAAGAACTCAGGATTGATGCACTAGGGTACGTAGACGACCTTGTTATTATCGTCTGAGGATTCTGCCAAAGTCTACTAAGCCCTATATTGCAAAAAAATGTAATTGTGCCGTTTACGAGGAAAAAAAAACACTTATTACACTGAAGTCTCCCACTTTGAACGGCTCCACTTTAGAATTCTTAGCTGAGGTTAAATATCTGGGAGTCGCATTCGAATTCACACATCGACAAAGCAGTAAAAAAGGCAAAAATATCCTTGGGTGTATATCGACATCTGGAAGGGAGACATTGGGGAGTACGCCCAAAGCTATCCTATGACTATTCACACCAATTGTGAGACCAACGATCACATTCGCCCCCATTGTGTGGTGGAACACAGCCAGCTAGAAAACAACTGCAGTCAGGTTAAATAGCCTGCAGAGACTTGCCTGTATCAACATACGGTTACCAACGTAACCGGGGCCACGACGTCCACTCCTGGTGCTGCCATTGAGGCGATGCTAAGCATACCGCCTCTTCCACTATTCTTTCAGCAAGAGCTGAGAGCAATCACCCAGAGGTGTCATGTAACTACATGCTGCAAACGCTTAAGACTTTCAAAGACTCAATTATGACAGACCACAATCAGTTGGTGTCAGACAAGGTAGGCTTGCAACTACATACAAAGTTAATGGTAAAATGTGCTTTAGTCGAGGAGGCGAGAGCGGGGCCACGGCGGGAGGACACCGATTCGAAAAATAACAATAATCGTAACTAGAATTAGAGTTATTAATTAGATTGTATAAAAATAAGCAATGATTTTATACTTTTAGTGCATATTATATCTATTGTTTTTTTTTATTTTTTTCAACCTATCTATTCTATCTGTTGCTGTTGTTAATACTTTGCAACGCACATTAGGAAATGAGACATTCGATAATGTTGTGGTGGATGTGTAAATAAATTTTATAGTCCGAGATAAAACCCATTACGTGTACTTTACGAGAAGCACTCCCCTAACGACTGAAGCCTGTGAGAGGGATATTGAGGATATATATACATTTAGTGACGTAGATATTTATATCATTAAAAAATTAACTGTTCAAAAATCTGAGCGTGTAACTACCAAATCGACTTCAATTTTGGATATAAATAATATACATATAGATTTCGTTAAAATTCATTAGACATTAGAAAAAATATATATAAAAACTATGTTTAGCAAGTAGGTATTTCAGATTATTCCTGTTGGCAGGTACGTATTTTTGACATGGTGTATTTGTTAAAGATCCAGATTTGAGCACTGTAAGATAAACAGGGCAAAAGACTCGAATCCATCCAGTACATCTTAATAAATATATTTATTTTGTCTGTTATAACTGAACTCCTCCTAAACGGCTGCACCGATTTCAATTATACTTTCTGTGTGTCTTAATGTGGATTCTAGAATGGTTTAAATTCATAATTGAACTACCTCTTAAACGGCTGGACCGATTTTGATGATTTTTTTGTGTGTTCCAGTGAATTTGAGAATAGCTTAGATTCTCAATTCCGTCCATATAATATAATTCTCCTGCTCATGTGTATGTTAGTGAACTAATCCTAACGGCTGGACCGATTTTTCAAATTTAAGACGTGTGTCTGTACTAGCTGACCCAGCAAACGTTGTATTGTCGATATTAAAATCGCGATACAAAAGTAACTGTTGATTGTAGATGGGTGAAAATTTGAAGTTGTATGTATTTTGCTGACTCATAATCAAACAAATTTAAAAAAAATGTCAAAAAAATTAAAAAAATTAAATTCGTGTGGACCACCCTTAACATTTGGGGGGATGAAAAATAGATGTTGTCCAATTCTCAGACCTACCCAATATGCACTCAAAGTTTCATGAGAATCGGTCAAGCCGTTTCGGAGGAGTTCAGTCCCGCACACCGTGACACGAGAATTTTATATATTAGATTATACTTATATGATTTATAATATTATATACGCTGGGTGCGTCAAGAGTGATCAAGCGCGCGTTAGTTTTATATTAATAAAATACTGTTAAACTTTTCATTATTTATCATTATATGGTACGCTCACAGCTGTGGTACTAAATACGATTCTTGACAAAATTAATGAAAAATAACAAAAAAATCTAAAGCACGATTAAAGAGATCAATTTAGACCTTTGCGTAAGATTTTTTTTATCGATTTCCAACTTAACAATTTGTTATGTTTATAAAGTGATAAACATAACAAATTGTTTAGATTGGCAAGAGCGAGATCTCAAGTCAATGCCCTAAGTTGCAAATATTGGGATTGAGCAGGTTATCAACTGTAAAGTAGATCCTGTAGATGAAGCCACAACCTGAGAGTTGAACAAAGCATACAACAATATACAATAACATACAAGCATATGACGATAGATAAAAATCATAATTGTCGATGACTTTTCTGTCCCAATAAACTTATCGACGGTAATTCACCTTATCCGTTCATCCTGTCTGTCAATGGGACGACGTATAGCTTACCAGTGAAAGAAGTTTGTATGGACATTTCAATTGACGCGTCCCAATATAAGGCGATACGAATGACTTATCAGGTATATTGGGACAGCTTCAGATTATTGTCAGCTAATTACTGACAGTAGAAGGTAGTAATTTATCTCTATCTGTACATAGTATATTGGGAACGGCTGTTAGTTGTTAGAGCACTCGCACGGAACGCGAGAGGTCGTAGGTTTGAGTCCTAACTAAGCAACACACACACACACAACACAAACACCGACTAAAATTTAAGGCATATCTTAAAAATATTAATTAAACACCATAAAATATAACTTTAATTCTTCTTTTTCTTTAAAGTTTTTAGCTGACAAAATCGCAATCAATTTCACAGTCTGAAATTTAGAATAGCTGCAAAACAATGTACCGTACCCCTCACTTAAGTTAACACAAAATCGCATAAATTAAGTGTTGTAGAAACAAATTTATCTTTTCTACCATCTGAATACTAATGGCTACGGCCCTCAGCGCAGTATTTCCTCCAGGGTGGCCTAACATCAATAAAATTTACATTGTAATCCACTCAAAGTTACAAAAAAATTACAACTTGCTTTTACACTTTTAAGACGACATTTACATGCCGCTTCTTCTATAACGATTCAAATTTAATTGGAGATAATATAGTTATACGTTTGCAATGCTTTGTTTTATTGTGCTTTCTATTATGGTTTTTATTTTTTTTAAATATGTTAAGTATATTTTATATTATATTTTAAGATAAGATACTAGATAGCTGCTAGACAACCGAAAACAGACCATACTTATTACTTTAGTGTGCGTGACAAGCTACGTCTTACAATTGCAATTTAAATGTCACTTTGTGTTAGTGTGCGTTCGTTAGGATAGCTGACAACCTCAATTTTTTTTTGACGTTTCCACAGATGTCACAGTCTATCCAGACGTAAGGTTTTAAGTATTTCTTGTTCATATATCAAGGGCGTGCATATCATATACGCAATTAGGCAGTGGTTAACTCGTTATGAACCTAAATAAATAAAGCAAATATAGCGGTAGGTGGTCTACAGATTGCATATACGAAGCAAGCAGCGTTTCATACAACTAATATTGAACTGTCGGAGTAAAGCTCAACTACGACTAGTTAGATCTACAGTGCCTACCTTGCTAGAAAACCAATGCACGCCTCTGTCATATCTACAATACACATCCTAATAAAATCCCTTGGGCAAGTCGTATGTATTGATAGATATGCATTTCTATAATAAAAATAAAATCGGTGAAGGAATAAGTTCCATCGTACAATATATTATCTATATATATAAAAATGAATTGCTGTTCGTATTAACGAAACTACTCGCTAAAACTCGACAATGGCTGGACCGATTTGGCTAATTTTGGTCTTGAGTTATTTGTGGAAGTCCAGGGAAGGCTTAAAAAGGTAGGCTGAAAAAATATGAAAATGGAATGAAATAAAAACAATAATTTTGTTTTTCCTTTGATATATCTCCCGTTATTCAAAAATCAAATTAAAAGAATAATTTAAAATGAATAACTGATTAGAATTTTTAAGCTTTCTAACATTCTCAGGAGATAAAAAATGTACTTAATTTTAGCTAACTATAGTTGGTAGATTAAGTACAGTTGTTAACTATCTATCAGATTATTTTTATGTAGTATTGATAAATCTTAAGTTTTGTCATAAATTAAATTTCTGAACGCAACCATAATATTTGATATTTGACAACCAAATAGATTGATATATCGTAAATATATTATTGACAAATTAATAAAAAACTTTATTATATAGAGAACAACGTCTGTCGGGTCAGGTAGTAACATATAAAAATACATTTTGTATTAGCATGACAACCATTTTGTCTTAATTTATTAAAATTATTATTCAAATTTGGAACAAACTAAATATGCTATTTGCTGCAGTGGTTATTGAAATAGGAAATTAATATAAAACTCATAAACGGAGAGACGGTTTTCTAGTGAGTGAACGATGTAGAAAATTCGAACGATAGATTGTCTTCAAATGTTTCGATTCGACAGTGACAAAGAATATTGAACGTTGTGTAAAAGTTTTTACGGTTGTTTTTTATTTACCATTGAATTTTTGTTTACAATTTTCTATTTACATTATAATGAACTTGGACTAAAATCGCAGTACCTAGGTACCTAGGTTCAAAATGGTTCAAATGTCAAAAATATAACCAGGAGTCGCAAGCAAAACCAACAAAAAAGCGGCCAAGTGCGAGACGGACTCGCCCATTAAGGGTTCCGTAGCAGCAAGTAACATAATATAGAAGTGTTTGTAGTTCGTTGTAACTTTGATCGAGTTTTTAATAATATTTTGATTTAAGAAAACCTCTCATTAGATCTCGTTCAAACCAATTTTCGCTGGAAGTTTGCATGGTAATGTACATCATATATATTTTTTAGTTTTATCATTCTCTTATTTTAGAAGGTAATGGGGGAACACATTTTACCAATTTTAAAGAGTCTCTCGCACAAATTATTTAGTTTAGAAAAAAATGATATTACAATAGATTATAATAGATTATAGATTATATGGATTTGATGAAAAAAATTTTTGCGTTTCAATTCTAAGTATGGGGACCCCAAAATTTATTGTTTTTTTATATTTTTGTGTAAAAATGTTAATGCGGTTCACAGAATACATCTACTTACCAAGTTTTAACACTATAGTTCTTATAGTTTCGGAAAAATGTGGCTGTTACATACGGACGGACAGATAGACAGATATGATGAATACAGCCAGACAGACAGATATGATGAATCCATAAGGGTTCCGTTTTTTTCCATTTGGCTACGGAACCCTAAAAACAATGATTATTTATTTTTAATTATATAATTACTTTAAACTTTAATCATAAATATAATACCATTATTGTTAGTTCTTAATCATATAGATGAATTTATAAGCCGTGCAGTTTAATAGTAATTCTATTAGACGTAAGTCTTAAATGGATTATTATTTATTGATTTAATAATGTCTAAAGGCATAAAAAGGCATAAAAGGCATTTATTTTCTCAAAATTGATTCCTTTAGAATTCTTTTTGATGTCATTTCTAATAACTATAGATACTACTACCGCTTTGGAACAAATGGCGCTCTGAGAGAGAAGAACCGGCGCAAGAAACTCTCCCAGCATTCTTTTTTTGCGCTCTTTTCAATAAAAATATACAATATTGTACAATCATTTCTATCGCTATAAAATAATCACAATCTAGTCCCAGGCTGTCCAATCATTTAGATATTCAGCAGTGAAGTAATAGGATTTACGACAAAGCCATTTTTTATAAAACATTTAAATTTATTTATAAATAATGCCTGAACAGTGGCTGGGACTTTATTATAGAAGTGTATACATTTACCCTTAAAGCAATTATGTATCCTATGAAGCCTACTAGAATTAGTTACAAGCAATTCCTTGTTTCTAGTGTTATAATAATGAAAATCACTATTAAGAGCAAAAAGGTGACGATTTTTGTGAAATAAATTAATAGTTTCTTTTCGTACCTACCCTCTCGGTGTGATACTCTTAGGGTAAGATCTATAGAATACACTTGAATTTGCTCAGACTTTGCCAGTGGGAGACTCCTTTGCACAGGAAGCCGGCTAGATTATGGGCATCACAACGGCGCCTATTTCTCCCGTGAAGCAGTCTAAGCATTACTGTGTTTCGGTCTGAATGGCGCCGTAGCAAGTGAAATTACTGGACAAATGAGACTTAACATCTTATGTCTCAAGGTGACGAGCGCAATTATTGTTGTGCCGCTCAGAATTTTTAGGTTTTTCAATGCGGCACTGCATTGAAATGGGTAGGGCGTATCAATTACCATCAACTGAACTTCCTGCTCGTCTCGTCCCTTATTTTCATTAAAATAAACTTTACTTAAGTAAAATTTAGCTGAGTGTAAGCATAATTTTTTTTATAGTTTTGATAGTCATTTGACAATTGAAAAAATGCCGAGCTAAGACAGTCAGGCTAAGACAGTCTAATGCAAAAGTCAATTTCGCGTTTTTTCAAACTCAGCAATTTGTTACGTAAGTAAAGTCTGAGTACGCTTTATAGATCCCAGCAGTTTTGACTTCTACGAAGCTTCAGCGCATTCAGTTTCTCAGATAATTGGTTAACTTAACTTACATCTATCCTATTTATCACAGATTTTTGTATTATTTTAGCTCCGCATGGCTTGTATGGATGGATTTTATATCCAACATGTTTTATTATGCGAGATCGAATTAGAAATGAGGAGATCCGTAGGAGAACCAAAGTAACCAACATAGTCCAAATGATTGCGAAACTGAAGTGGCAGAGGACAGGGCACATAGTCAATCGGACAGATGGCCAATGGGGCAGTAAAGTCCTCAAATTGCGACCACGTACCGGAAGACGCAGTGTTGGCAGGCCCTCCACAAGGTGGACCGTCGTTGGATGAGGGCAGCGCAGAACCGATCGTCGTAGAAATCTTTGGGGGAGGCCTTTGTCCAGCAATGGACGTCTTCCGGCTGATGATGATATTTTATTACGTCATCGTTTAATAAGGGAATCTTGACTTGTGAAGTTTTATTTTCAAACAAGCGCAAGAATATAATATAAAACTAAATCAAATCTTATTAAGATTGCCTATAATGCAATGATGCGACTAATATTTCTAACCTCAAGCTGGATTATTGTTGATAATAAGAAAGCTGTAGGGAGCGTTCTGCTCCTAACATCTTTTATACAAATTCAATGCGAAATAAATTACGATTTTTATTACATTTCTCATTATAAGTCTTCGACAAAGCTTCTTCTGACGGGCCGTGTTAACATGAATTATAATGAACAATTTCGGAAATAAATTTTCTGTGAAAAATATTACAATATTATCAAAATGAATATACATTTTGATCGTCTCATTGAAAAATGTCAATACGTAATTGTTATCAGAGTGTTTGTCAAAGATATATAATGTATGCGTGTGTATGTGTGTAGTATTTATCTGTGTTGTGTGTCATTCAAGTAGTAGTGTGTATAATATTTAAATTAATTAACTTAATAAATTTACAAGGCATTTTATGTAAGAGCTTTAAGCACTTCTTCTCAATATAAATTTTAACTGTGTTAGGTTTCACGTTCATCCGTTCGCGCTATTTGTTTGAAAAGGGGTACAAGGTTTTCACTTTACGTATATAATATGTATATGCACAAATAAAGTTTGAAAAACAAAATTTTATGAACGATGCGGCATTCGAACCCACGACCTCCGTCGTTCCGTACCGGTGCTCTAACCAACTGACCTAATTGTTCGAGTACCGCCTCGTTATAAAATTCTGTTGGTTTTGTTTAACTCTCAGATTGTCGCTTCATCAACAGCATCTACTTTGCAGTTAATAACCTGCTCAACCCCAATATTTGCATATTAGGAAATTGACTTGAGATGTCGCTCTTGTAAATCTAAACAATATGTTATGTTTTTAAAGTGATAACCCTCACTTCTAGGATTAATACACAAATAAAATTTGAAAAACAAAATTTTGCTCTAACCAACTGAGCTAACCGTTCGAGTACCTACCGCCTCGTTACAAAATTCTGTTAGCTTTGTTCAACTCTCCGGTTGTGGCCGAGCGATATATTTTATTTTATGAAATGCTCACATAATGCCTCTATTTGTTTACGGTGTGTGTGGATTGATGCATATACTGTACTCAATAACTCTTGTGGTTATAAGTATTAATTTACTTTTTTTTCTTTTTTTGTCTTACTCGTGTAAGCCTTTCAGTTTTTGACATTTGAGTAGTTTTGTTGCGTCACTTTGCATATATTGTAATTGAAATGATTGACTTAAAAGAGTGGCGTTGAGTTTCTTGCTACTTCTTCTCATTAGCTCAACCCTTTACGAAATAGCGGTAAATTCAATAAGAAACAATATTTTTATTTTTTTTGAGATTCATAAGTGTCATTTCAGTGACCTACATGAATAAAGTGTTTTTGAATTTGAATTTGAAATTGATGTAATATCGAAGATAAGCATGTAGCTTCAATTTTGCTTCAATGATATGCAAAAGATTTTATTATTTAATTAATTCGCGCATCAAAAAAAATTTCAACAATGTATATGTATTCAGATAAGCTATTATTTCTATCATGTAGTACTTACTGTATTTTCAAATTCATAAATGAAATAACTTTTAAAAGTTTCAAATTTCAGTTATAATTAAAATTTAAATATAATTCGTTTTTGAAGCGCTTCAGAGATTCATAAATAACCGTTGTGGCAATTTGGGAGCTGTTTGTTGTGAGGAGACAGCGGACAGAGGAAAATTTACAATCTGTACTTAATGTGCACATACAATGGCAAACGATTTAACTTTTCTGCGGCGGAATTGCTTTACAAGATAAAAGACCGCATATAAGTTAAATTTCATTACATCTTTTTGGCTATCATAATTATATTTGTTATTTTAAAGTGGTACTTATTTATTTATAACAGATACATCGCTATAATACAAAATGAAGGTAAATAAAATATAAAAATTACAATATTGGATATATACTAGAATAGTTTCACTGAGAACAAAAAAGAATACAATTATACAGACATTATAACAGAACGTTAAGATAAGTTAACAATAGAATATTTAGGCGAATACACAATATTATATAAATCAAGACATAGATAGACTAGTGGATATAATAATGAATATAAGATACAAGGTTTAAGGTAAGGATTGTAATTGTTGTTTTAACTTATTTTTGAATGAAGCAGTAGAGGAGTGCGAAAACAGGTTGACATTAATGTCAGAATCCAATGAAGAAAACATTCTGTGAAGAGGCACGCGAAACCCAATATTGGTTTTAAGAGTCGGTAGGTTGATAGTTCCGTGCGGGCGTAAAGACCTGGCAGGAACATTGAATGGTAAAAGCTCGAGAAGAAGTACCACTTACTTCTAAGATTTATTATAAAAATTAAATTGATAATCAAAATTTATGAACGTATGTAGATGGAGCCACGACCTGAGAGTTGAACAAGGTATACCAAAATTTACGATCCATGCTTGCTTGTACGTTTGACTAAGTTGGTAAGAGCGTCCGGACGGAACCCGAGAGGTCGCAGGTTCTTTTCCCGCATCGTTCATAAATTTTGATTACAAATTTAATTTGTATCAATATATTTGGAATTTACATTTTATTACTTCTTTTCTGTCTTTTAACTGGAAAACAGAGTTGGTTTCCAAATATCATAGTATAATATATTTATAGTTGTTTGTAAGTATAGTGGCTTATAAAGTGTTTACTTATACCTTTATTTATTTATCGTGTGTGTAGATTTAAGCACCTACTGTGCTTATTGTCAACTCTTGTGTTTTTATTTATTTATTTACTTTTTTTTTCTTCACTTACTCATATAAGGCTTAGACTGGACTATTTCACGTTAATGTATTTTGTTGCATCACATTGTAGAGCGCCGGAATTGACGCACGCACACACACACGATTTACACGGCCGCTAAGCAATCTTGGGAAGGTAAATCTATTGAGTGCCACGCCGTAAGCACAGAACACTATTATTCGTTTGGCCGTAGGTACGCCGCTGAGACTGGTCACTGTCTGAGATAACTTAGCTGCGCCGTGCCGTCCACGTCGTCAATCTTTTTGTAGGTACCAACCCTAACGCTCCGACTAGACGTAGGTATAAATTTCAAGGAAACCGCTGAGTTACGCTTCTGTGCTTGTATTGTGGCGATAGTCGACATTAACCATCATGTTTAAATTCAAATTCAAAATCACTTTATTCATTTCGGTCACGGAAATGACACCTATGAATGTCAAAAAAACAAAATTTTTTCTTATTGAATTTACCGCTACTTCGTAAAGGGTTGAGCTAATGAGATGAAGTAGCAAGAATCACATTGCCACTCTTTTAAATTAAGATTTACACTTTTATTGTTTTACAAATCATTTCAATTACAATATAATATATGCAAAGTGATGCAACAAAAATACTCAAATGTCAAAAACTGATAGGCTTACACGAGTAAGTCAAAATAGAAAAAAAAGTAAATAAATACTTATAAACACAAGAGTATTGAGTACAGTAGATGCACCAATCCACACATACCGTAAATAAATAGAGGCATTATGTGAGCATTTCATAAAATAAATGACAAAACGACTTCAACATTCCCAAAATTTTTAATCATAGTTGGTTTTTAAAATAACTCCTGAAAATTTCAAGAGAAATGTCTAAGACCTGAAAAGAACGAGACTCAACGGGACTTTTTCAAATATATAGGTCCTGTCCTTAACTGATGACATTTTGTTACACTAACCACCATTAAATTTCATTTCCAATACATTTATATTATAAGTAAACGCTATAATACCACCAGTATATACCAGTTTAAACGGAAAACCATTAATAAACGTTAAAAGCAAGTGGCTTAGAAAGGTAGCGACAAATTACGATTGAGTTGTGATTTTTTATACAAATTTCCTGAAAGCTGTTGAAAAATTCATGAGATTTTAACTTCAGCGAGTGATTGTATTAGCGACTAATTTTATAAAGCCGAATAAAGTCAAATTGTTATTAAAACAATGTTGAAAACCCCTTTTTGTATCAACAACATTCGTTTAATCACTGCTAAAGTTAAAAGCGCAATTGCGTCCATTTTATTGGAAGCATACTTTATATATGATTCATAATATTTTGCGAGATTAAAAGTGCTTTCAGCCTTCAAAACATTGCTTGAAAATTGCGTCGATTCATTGCTTTATTATAAGATTGAGGGAAGGAAGAGAAAATAACTGTTTTCCTATATTTTGTGCGGATTACTTAAGCCTTAAGTTTCGTATCATGCTTCTTAGACAAATTAGATACCGTCTGCAAATTTAGCTTTTGTAAAGACACAAACTGATTGTACTGACACAAAATTGTATTTTCAGTTATTTATTTGTAAATTGCGTTATATGTGACTTCTACTTTATTTGATCTTGTTGAACATGCTAAAACTACATATTTGGATAATGTATGTTAGTTTTCTTTTTAAATTATAGTTGGTTGTATTTTGGTAGAGTTCTCGTGACAGGCATCGTCATGCTCGCTTAATGCCACTGCTTGTGGCGGCGACGTGGGGCGAGTCGTTTCCTTCCCTAAAATATGGTCCAGGGAGGCGATGGCTGGTCCATGCGTCAGGCTCGTGAACGGGTGCTGGTTGTGGTGGCTGGATGAACCTCTCACCGGGAAATCTGATGAATGTTTTTTTATTTCATTTATTTTTTCTGTATTTTTTTTAAATCAATGTTATTATACAGGGTGTCCCAAAGTTATGGGACATGAAGGGAAAGTACCTTAAATATCGAAGATAGGCTATTTTACTGAAATAGTTATTAGGTTTTGGCCATTCTTTCGACTGGCATCATAAGAGTAGGGGTGTTTTTTTTTTACATTTAAGTCTGTTCGATTCCCAGACGAGGCAAGTAATTTTTTGAAAATCTTTGAATGCAGAATTACCAACTATTAAAAATAACATAAAGTCTTCTTTCAGTAAAATAGCCTATCTTCGATATTTAAGGTACTTTCCCTTCATGTCTCATAACTTTGGGACATCCTGTATATATTTTTTATATATAATTATATAAGAAGCAACATTACGCTAGTGTGTGTGCAGTAAAGGGGGATACCAGATCACACAAATTTTTACCCGTTATTAGTCATAGTATTATATAGCCACGTTACTTGTAACTCCGATTTTTTAATATCTGATAGTCAGATTGTCTTCTTAAATAAAAATAAATGGTCATATTATGAGTAAATAAATAAATTACATAAACAGTTACATCTTGAAAGTAAGGATTGCGGGTTTAATTCCTGTGCCCATGTCTTGTTTGCAGTATCTTTGTTTTAACTGACATAAAAATGACGTACAAACGTTTCTTATTTTTAAGAATACCTACACAAAATTCATTCTTAAATTCGTTTTTTTATGCCACTGACGTGCTAGGTAGGTGGTGGTGGTAGTGTTAGGCATAGACATAAGATACAAATTATTGATTAAAAAATTAGATATAGTTTAATAATTTTAGGTTAAATTTTACTATTAAGTATATCTTTTTTCTCCCATTTTTTTAGACTTACTTACGATTAGCTTTTTTCTTAGTTTGTTACGTTCTACAATTAATAATAAGTTTCCATGATGTACGCCACTTCTTTCAGTGGGTCCCAAAACACATGGATTCTCGCCATCCTCCTTTGGTCTGCCATCTTTCAGTCATTTTGTGTCTAAAACGCCACGTCTCTCCGCAACGCAAAGTAATGGAAATTTTCACAGAGTACTGGATCCCCGACAATACGAGCAGCTCTGCTCAAAGATACTCGTTATGTGGCCGGAACCGCACCTTATAAAGCACACAAATATGGGCCGGTTTGAAGTAATGATCCACACTACTTTAAAAAAATGTTGGTAAAGACTAGATGTTGGTAGAGACTGGGCAAATGAGATTTGACATCTTATGTCTCAAGGTGACGATCGCAGTTGTAGTACCGCTCAGAATTTTTGGGTATTTCAAGAATCCTGAGCGGGACTGCATTTTAATGGGCAGGGCGTATCAATTACCATCAGCTGAACGACCTGATTGTCTCGACCCTTATTTTCATAAAAAAATGAATTATCTACTTAGAACACCATTAAAATATGGATTACCCAATTTTTTGGGTAATGTCCCTGTTTATTTTCCGGTCACACTGGATGTCGCGTTGTAGAGGTTTTGTGTTCCAAACATCGAATTAATTTGTATTATGAAAAGAACAAAAACAGTGTGATTACTACTTTTCTATCTGTGAAATGTAACTCCTTGACACTTCGTTTTCACAACGCGCGACGGCATTTTTTAAATAATTGAGACGCAAACTGATCTGTCACAGACGATGGCAATTCACATAATGGCCGCCTATCAGCCTGTAGTAGTGTAAGTGTATGCGTGGGGCTATGTATTTATATGTTAATCGGCTTGTTTTGGTGCTACAAGGTGACATGGAGTCCTTATTTTTTTACTAGTCCGTGATAATACCTTATAAAATGCTCGCATAATGCCTTTATTTTATTAACGGAAAGTGTGGATTGATGCATCTACTATATTGTACTTTAAGTATGTACTCAATAAATACACCTATTTTTATATTATTAATTTACATTTTTTTTACTTATTGTGTAAGGCATTTAGTAATTGACGTTTGTGTATTTTGTTGCATCGCTTTGCATGTATTGTAATTGAAATGATTTTTAAAATTTATTTGAAAATAATAATCTGTTATATCATTCAGTTTTGAAAAGTGGAACCTTAGAGTTTCTTGCACGTTCTTCTCTAAGGAAATCTGCCTTCCAAACGAGCTGTAAGAAAAACGAAAGTATTTTTGTTAGTTTGTTTGAATGGAGTGGAGGAAAAACGAGCAAACGGCTCATCTAAGTGTTCACCGCCACCCACAATCTCTTGGAACACCAGAGGTTTCACAGATGCGTTGCCTTTAAGTAAGGAAGTTAGTTGTATATTTTTGGAATACCTCCAAATTATGATTTCTATTCAATCAAACAGCGAATAGTACTTTCAAATACAAAATCTACGTAATTATCCCCACAATTTATTATATATATAATTATTGGTATTTCAAAATACTTTATCCATTTGAACGCGTGCAACGTAGAGCAGCTCGAATTGTCGGGGATCCAGTGCTCTGTGAACGGCTGGATCACTTGGCGTTGCGTAGAGATGTCGCTTCATTATGTGTCTTCTACCGCATTTATCACGGGGAGTGTTCCGAAGAGCTGCTTAACCTGATTCCTGCCGCCGAATTTCACCTTCGCACGACACGCCACATTTAGGGTATCAACCCCACCACCTGGATGTGTGGCGGTCCTCTACAGTGCGGTTTTCAAGGTGCTTTCTTCCACGTACTACAAAGCTGTGGAATGAGCTTCCTTGTGCGGTGTTACCGGGATGATACGACATGGGTACCTTCACAAAAAACGCGTACACCTTCCTTAAGGGCGGTAACGCTCCTGTGATTCCTCTGGTGTTCCAAGAGACTGTGGGCGGCGGCTAATCACCAGGTGACCCGTATGCTCGTTTGTCCTCCTGTTCCATAAAATAAGCTATTATTGGTACAAATCACCTGAAAGGAGTAACAGCCTTTCAGGTGATTTCAGACACTTCCCATTATTAAACGTTCAACGTACACTGATGAAATCAACATTTCATTAAAATCATCGCCACTGTGGCGTAATGTTGTAAAAGTACAAATGACTGTGCACATGCGCGTTCAGATGCTTCAATGACATCCTTCGACAATACATAAATCTTGAATGGATGGCAGAAAGAGCAATTTTAGCAGCAAAAAATGTGGACGTCAGAGGATCAAACTCCAAGATACAACAGTTATTGCCATGGGATTTGGTGTCATACAAATCTTTCGATGCAGTTTGAGACACCAACGAAGATGTGAATTATCCGATGGAGATTTTGGATTCTTTGGTTATGCTAGGCATGCCGCCGCAACAATTGAAGGTTAGGTCTGTGGTTATTTTTGATGTCAGTTCAAATTAGTATATACTGCTTCATAAACAAATGGCGCTCTGAGAATGAAGAAGCGGCGCAAGAAACTCTCCCAGCATTCTTTTTTTGCGCTCTTTTTATTAAAATAAAATATTGTAAAATAATCATAATCTAGTCCCAGGCTGTCCGATCACTATATATTTATATACGACTATATATGATATTGATTTGGTCAAAACTGGTATAAGGTAATTGAAGGTAACACCGGATAAATAAACCGTCCGCTATGATTTATCTATGTTGTAAATAAGCAATAACTTACTAACGCTGGATAATAGTTAGGCTGCACACTTACCTACGTGTTTCTCATAACTTAGCGTCTATTAAGCCTCAGGCTACATCTTAATAATACGAAGCCCTGTTACACCGTAATCAAAATACATTTAAGGCAATTAATAACAATTTCTTTGACAGCCTTTGATATAATTATTTAATTGCAATAATTCAATGTAATTTGGTGATTCCAACGAAAGTTTTTACTATTATTATAAGAAGCACTATTTTATCAGTTAGTATTTTTCATAAACATAGCATATAAAAGAAATAAAAGGCATTTATTTTCTCAAAATTTATTCCTTTAGAATTCTTTTTGATGTAATTCCTAATAACTGCTAGATACTACTACCGCTTCGGAAACAAATGGCGCTCTCATTCTTTTTTTGTGCTCTTTTCAATAAAAATATACAATATTGTACATTCATTTCTGTCGCTATAAAATAATCACAATGTAGTCCCAGGCTGCCCGATCATTTAGATATTCAGCATTGGAGTAATAGGATTTACGACAGAGCCATTTTTTTTATAAAACATTTAAATTTATTTATAGATAATGCCTGAACAGTGGCTGGGACTTTATTATAGAAGTGTATACATTTACCTTTAAAGCTTTTATGTATCTTATGAAGCCTACTAGAATTAGTTACAAGCAATATAATAATAATTATAAGCATATACTAGGGTGTATATGACTTGATAATCCGATAATGTATGACCAATTTTGATTTGTAAATGACTGTGCGTTAGCTAGTGGCTTTAATATTAAGTAGGTAATAACTGACTGTTTAAAACATAAGTTTAGTATACTACCGTAATAGACAAACACTCACCTAATTACGGTGAGACAAAATTTAAAATATTCATGTGTGCGAGTTTTACAGATGTGTTAGTGAGTTGGTGAAGTGTGTAGTCTTTTGCTTTTGGTCAATTCCTATGACAAATATTGATAAACGGCATATTCACGTATACAATATATTATTATCTAACACATATTTTCTTAAATGATATCCGTTATAATACAGAACATTAACGATAAAAATATTTATATTCAAAATTCGGTCCAATTTGACAGGAGACTAATAGACAAATTCAAATGACAGGTTCAGATGTGACATCACTTATCCATATCCTGCTCATTGGTATTTTTAAAGTACATTTTAAACTTCACGGTTCCTGCCCAAGTAAATTATTCTTAAGTTTTATTTTATTGCTGTCCAGCAAAAATGACATAACCATTTTTTATACACAGGATTTGAAATTGCCGCTAAATAGCTAAATTAATGTTGTTTAATGATTGGTTTATTTGCAACAAGATATTGTGATCTGGGGCATAGAAAAAATATTTTCTGACAGTAATAACCCAAACATCCAAGATGTTGCCACGCCAGAGACAAGATTACTTAAAATCTACTTTTTTTACTTAATTCTTTGTGTTTTCTTGAAATGAATGTATTTAACGGTTAGTTTAGTTGTTTTAGTCCATAACATGTAAGATTTTAGCATTTTTTTTTTAAATTGCTAGTGTTTGGTTTTTCAAAGTCTCCGAAAAATGTATGTCATTTAAAAATCACATTGGGTATTTTCGTCACAGACTCGAGGTAAACGAACATTGAAATAGAAGAACTCTTAGGTGATAATGACCTGGAGTTTATTCCGGAGCGTAGAGGAGAATCGCTATGCGATGTTAACACTACTGATTCCGAGCCTGACGAAGAAAAAAATTTCAACTTGGAAAGTTGTACTATATGAACAATGATTGGTAATACTACTAACTAATTATGGTTAGTCCCCCACCATTCGAGCTGCTCTGCGTTGCACGCGGTCAAATGGTTCGAGCTGATACTGGGGTCTGCCAGACCAGAGATGACAGCAATACTCCATATGTGGCCGGACCTGCGCTTTGTAGAGCGCTAGAATGTGGGGAAGTTTGCCGTGCTCTATTCATGACGCCCAGCTTCTTCGAAGACAATTTGGTTTTGCCAGATGACGGAATTGGCAATCACCCGAGATTTCGAGACCCAAATTATATTTAAGTTTTTAGTTTTTTAATTAGTTGATTTACAAGCTTTTTGAAACTGATTTTGAGATTAAAGGTTGATTTAAATAAATATCCTTTCATTTAATGTACCCAATGTCTTTCAAAAAGGACAGATACAGCTTAGATGATTTATGTAATTGTGCCCAATGTGCTTACAAAGGGACAAAATATATCAGACTTTGGAATGACCCATTGGGTTTTAAATGCATTGGCATTTAGAATACTCCAAGGGTATCCGAAAAAATAGTTAAAAAAAATCTAAATACTCATAAGACAACAATATAGTCTTTATTTGTCTTGGGCAGGAAGTAAGCCGATCAGAATAACAAAGCATTTGGTTAAACGCCTGGGCAGGAGTAGGTTATTGAAACTCAAAAACTACCACCCATCCAAAAAAAGAATGCCTTAGACCTCAGAATAATGGGCGCAAAAAACTCAGCGGGCGTTTTTTTCATCAAAAAACATGTTTACAAAGTAATTTTGTACAATTAAACTTATTATTTAATAACCTGAGGGCGGTCGCTCCATTCCCAATCTGTGGCATCATAAAGAAAGTCATTTATGTTATAGTAACCTTTACCACACAATTCTTTTGAATTTCGTAATACTTTTGTTTTGAACATTTTCTGGGATCTTGTTGTAAAAGCATATACATCACAAAAGACTTACTAACTCGACTTAGCCGAGTAGTAGTCACTATAATTTTATGTCTCTTCCTGGTGTTAACATGATGGCTATTACAGTTTCTAGCAAATTCATTACATTATCAAGAATATATCGAGAGGCATGAAGATGTTAATTTCTTTAAATTTTGCTCTCGATGATTCTTTAGGACCTAGGTTATATATAGCGCGAATAACCCTCTTCTGCAGTACAAATATTGTTTTATATTGTATTCATATCGGCAGCGTTGCCCCATAGCAATATACATACATAGGACATAATACTATGGAAATAACTCAAGTAAAATAATCGCGCCGTATCTATGTCAGTTAATTGTCTAATCTTTTTAACCGTGAATGCTGCAGAACTAAGTCCGTTCGCCAATACTTCAATATGGGGGCCCCATTGTAATTTGGAATCCAGAGTCATGCCAAGAAATAAAGCAGATTCCACCGGTTTTATCAGCTCTGTGTTAAACAAAACACATGCATCTACATTTTTGTCATTTGGTACGGTAAATTTTATATATTTCGTTTTCTTGCTAATAGCAATAGGTTATAAGCGCTGAAGCAGTACACGATGTCAGATAGAATATCGTTTACTTCGTCATACATAACTTGATTTCTCCTCACTTTGAATATCAGTGAAGTGTGGTCCGCAAACAATTATGGTTTTTTTCTATATATAGAAAGAGGAAGAGTCCAAGAATAGACCCTTGAGCTATCTCCATACTGAGGGAGTTCCAGAAGATCTCCTGCCATTCACGTCAACCTTTTGAACTCAATTGTTTAGATATGAAATCAGAAGTTGAGCGCAGTTCCTTTTATGCCATAGTGACGTAGCTTCCTGACCAGCGTCAAAACCCTTAGATAAATTGCAAAGATGCCAAGTGCATTCTGCGATTCCTCCCAGGTATCAAAAATTTTCTTGATCAACTCAACACCTGCATCTGTTGTTGAACGTCCCCCAGTAAAGCCAAATTGTTTCAAAAAGTAACTTATGAGAGTTAAAGTAAGTAAGCATTAAGATTAAAATTATTTTACCAAAATTTTACTAAGCGTCGGCAAAACTAACACAGGACGATAGTTATACGGATCAGAAAAGCATTCCGACTTAAATATTGGTGTAATTATACTATGTTTCACACGCCACAATTAATACAATTATTATCAAAGACTATTGCAAGATATGGTGCTATGACATTAATTATTGAACTTATTATTTTAACAGAAATGCCCCATATATCAGCATTTTTTTCATGTCTAGAGACATAAGAGTTTTAATTATTTCACCAGGCCTAACATAACTAAAATTGAAAATTTGTCTTGCTAGACAACCGATAAAATCAGGCCAGCTTTATTGCTTTATTGTGCGTGATAAGCTACGTCTTACACGCGCGATTTGGGTGTCACTTTGTGTTTGTGTGCATGCATTGTTCAAAATACAGATTGACTGTTAAACGGAATTTTTTTTCGAAGTTTTCACAGTTGTCAAAATTGCCTTCAAAGTCTTTCCGATTTATCTTAATTGATATTGCATCTAATCATTTAATTGCATAGGAAACTAAACAAAAGTGTTGGAAATACACTCATGTACCTCTAATATGATGACATCATAGTTTGAGTTAATGTTAAGAGCTTGGAGAACTTTTTCTAGAGGTCAAAAGGAAAAAAATCGAAGTTAAGAAATCGATAAGAAATAGCGTAACATCAATTTAACGTGTACTAAAATTTTGATACAAAATGATTAAAAAATCACAAAAAAGTGAAAAGATTTATTAAATAAGAAATATTATTACTATAGTTATTTATGCAACTGTTGTGTAATAAGGGGTGTTAAAACCCGAATGTGGGTTTAATATGGGTGATAACATGAGTGCTTTAATACCTAACTATCAACAGTTGCATACAAGACTTTATCTTCGCCCATAATATGAATCCTCTATAAAAGATTCTGAAACAGTTAGCTTACTGCTAACATTAAAAAAGCCAGTCCTAGAAACGGATACTAGGATATAAGTGAATTTTCCAGAAACTGTCATAACCATAATGCTAACACCAGGACCAGAAATAAACTAATGATGCCTACTACTCGATGGGGATGGCGATGGGGCTGATGGCGATGTATATGCTTTTTCAACAAGATTCCAGAAAATGTTCAAAACAAAAGTATTACGTTATTCAAAAGACAAAAGACAATAACATAAATTACTTTCTTAATGATACCACAGATTGGGAATGGAGTGACCGCCCTCAGGCTATTAAATAATAAGTTTAATTGTACAATATTACTTTGTAAACATTTTTATTTGATGAAAAAAAAAGCCCGCTGAGTTTGTTGCGCCCATTCTTCTCACGTCGGAGGCATTCATTTTGGAATGGGTGGTAGTTTTTTTGACTTTCAATAAGTGATGTCACATCCTATTTTGAATATAAAATATTTGCATTTGAATTTGAATCGGAACTGTAATGGATATTAGGACATTGAGTGTTTTAATGTAGGCAATAAGCTAACTGTAGAATCTTTAATAGAGGATTTAAAGCATAGGTGTAGATAAATTATCAAATATTTTAATAAAACCTGACCTCAGTGCAATGTTCGAAGCAATACCCAATTTAGCGAGTCCTATGTTGCAAATACGTCATGTTGCTCTGCGCTACTTCTCCATGTTGGAATGCAATCTGTGGTGGAATGTTGCACGACACAATTAAATTTTGCCCGAATCAGAGTCACTGTACCATACCAACAGGGACCCCTCACAACAATTTTGTCTAAATTATAATACGAAATGACAAAGTAATTAGTTTTGGGGAAAAGTGAGCCAACAGTTTTCGCTTTGTTGCAAAAGTTTGAAATTGTGATGACCATTTATGCAAAAACATTTAAATTTTTAACTACATTGCAAGTTGATATATGTAAATGTTTGATACTCGCTGGTACCGAGGCTTTGTTGTCGAATAAATGCTTTTCATATTTGTTTTTTAATTTTAGGTTTTTGAATGAATATTTAAAATAACTTAAGCGTTAGATGAACCGAACATCTGGTCAAGGTCAAATCGTCGTAGAGATCTTTGGAAGAGGCCTTCGTCCAGCCCTGGATGTCTTTCGGCTGATGATGATGATGGAGCGTTGATGGCGCAAAGACCGCACAGTTGATTCGCAAGGCACCTTGCCCATTACAATGTAGTGCCGCGCAGGATTCTTAAAAAATCCAAAATTCTGAACAGATAAATCTCATTTGCCCAGTAATTTCATTAGCTACGGCGCCCTTCAGACCGAAACACAGTAATGTTTACACATTACTGCTTCACGGTAAAAAAAGGTGCCGTTGTGTTACCCATAATCTAGCCGGCATCCTGTGCAAAGGAGCCTCCCACTGGGAGGATAAGTAGGATATATCAGGAGAATCATTGAGGGCAAAATAGAGAGAAGTAGGGGTAGAGGCCGTAGGAGAATTACATGGCACGACAATATTAAAACCTGGATGGTAATACTGGAAGCTGACAACCGTTCATAAATATTTAACATTTATAAGGTATTTTAAAATATTCTTTAATATAAATTATGATTATAAGAAAATTAAATAAAGATTTAATGAATATATTGAATGGTTGAAGCAAATATTTTGTTTTAGCTTATACAATAAGGTAAAGGTGATTTATTGTGTACGGGGATGATATACAAACATTAATGTTTCGAAGAATAAAAGCCCAAACGTTAAGGTGAATCAGTTAATCAAAATATTATGACGTATCAAATATTCTACCAGTTAGCTTTCTGCTTTGATCGCACCGTAAATTCATTATTTCAGTCCCATATTGTTAACGATGGTTATTACTCAGGCTGGCTCAGATTAGGGTGGCCAGGAAACGCAACAGAAGCTTCATTTCCCTATTTGCAATTCAAAAATTCACTCTATACCTTATTCGTCTGTGGCTCTTTATCTCTCTTTCGTACTCATTACGATCATGTATCACCATCTTTCTTCAACTTGGTAACTTTTTGTCGCAGCCGTTTTAGTACGCTAGACAAGAAATTCAAATGGACACCGCTCAAACAGTTTACTTCAAAAGGATTAGCTATAAATAGTTTGTCATTACATTTTCATGAAGGCACCCTTGTAGATTTATGTTGTGAAAAGTTTTGACTTAACTGAATAAAAGATTTTTCTGTATATGAGACTGGCAAATATATATATATGTATAATTAAAATACAAGCTCAGTGATAGAATTGTTTAGATTTTTTTATGAATTGTTACGATATGAGTAAAAATCCAATTGAGGGTAAGTGGTATACTCATGCCATTACGTTCCTGATTGTTGAGTGGCATCGCAATGAAGAATGTTCACTCATTTTGATTTTTCATACAATATTTCGTTAAAAAGAGCTTTGTCACCATAATTGTCTTTCAAAACTTGGTTTTCCTGAACATGAAAACAAATACATTAGATACAATTAGACATTATTTTGGCATTAAAAAAAAAACTAAAAAAATATTTTTATATTACAAATCGACTATTGATTTTTATTTAATTGTGTATAAGTATAGTTTTAAACTTATGTAAATATATAATTTATTGATAGACGTTAGTAAGTTACTTAATATTACTCTCCCTTATCACAGTTGTAGAGTAATATTGTATTTGTAAGATTCGTGGTGCCTTTCTAAATAATAACAATATCATAATAATGTTGACACACTTTTACACAAATTATCTTGCCCCAAACTAGGCATAGCCTGAACTATGGGTACAACACAACGATATAATATTTAATACAATATACTTACTTACTTAAACATACATATAAACATACATGACTCGCACACAAACATCCATATTCATCATATAAATGATTGCATTGGATTCGAACCCGTGACCTCTAGCTTAGTAGTCAGGGTCACTAACCATTCGGCTATATGGGTCGTCAATAAATAAATCGGTATACCTTAAAACAATTCGAAAGTATTGAACAAAAGCTACACATCCTTACTAATTTACCTACCAAGTCTCCGAAAATAGAAATTTTCATGGTAATATAAATTTTTATTATCAAGTCGCTTTAGCAAATACAAAATGTATTCATATTAAGAATTTATTAAAATTATTTTGAACTTTAATTACGTCAAACGATACAGAATATTTATTATAATACGGAACGGGAAATCGTATGATGTAATAAAGAATTTCGATGAATAATTTAAAACAGCCTATGGAAAGGTCAAAGTTTTATAGAGGGTTTTGAGGTTCGTGCAATGACCGGGCAAAAAGAACCCCAGTCTAATGGCACAAATCACGAAATAATGGACATCGTACCAAGAATAACTCCACACACAATCGTATTAATTAATCACAAGAATCGAGTTTTAGACGAGTTAAAAAAGTCGATGTCGAAGTTACGGACAAAGTTATAAGGAGAAGCTAACGAGGAATGGGACCGTAGATGAGAGATGAAAGTTGAACTCGGGCTCGCGGAACGAGCGCAGCAGATAAGAATAGCTGCAATTTAAAACTCGATTAGAATTTGAAAATCGAGCCGACGCCAAGCCGAGTTATTAAAAATCTTTATTGTTAAGATGTCTGGGCCCTTGAGTCAAACTCCGAATAACAACAAAAAGTTTTAGTCAGAAATGAGATATTTCTAAACGTAACATTTGCTTATCGAAATAAGACGTAATAAATCAGTAAAAATGAAACAATAAACTTAGAATGGAATTTTTTAATGGGATAAGTAATAATTAACTTTGAATTAGTTTATGAAAGTACATTAGCACCAAAACAGATTCACATTCTTAGGGTTTTATGATTTGATAAGCCTTTTGATCGTAAAGAGTGTGCTTGTCGAGCAAACAGTTGCGGGTAGTATTTTGATTTGAGAAGAAAAAATACTCTTATAGAAACACTTCGTTATATGGCTATTCGTCTTAAAGATTCATTTTTTCAGTAACATGTTGGGTCTATTAAAAGTTGAGATAATTGGCAAATACTAACTTTTGGAATAACTTACCTTTGATGCTGTTTAAATTGAGATGGACCTAATACTTTAAGGCGTATATTAATGATTAATTTGTTTTTTAAAAAGAGGAAGTAAAAAATCTAAACGGTCATAATTTTTACTTAACAAATCGATATTTTAATATAGTTAGACCAACCTTAAAAAACCGCAAAACCAAGAGAAATAAAAATTAATTGTATAATATTTTGATAAGTTGCTTTGCAGGTGCAGTAAAGATATATCTATACTAATATTATAAAGCTGCAGTGTTTGTTTGTTTGTTTGTTTGAACGCGCTAATCTCTGGTACTACTGGTCCGATTTGAATGATTCTTTCAGTGTTGGGTAGTCCATTTATCGAGGAAGGCTATAGGCTATGTTTTTCAAAATTAGGGATGCGTAATAAAATTGCTATTTTGTAACACAAGGTGTAAAATCGAAAACCTATTTTTGCGTGCGCTGCAAAAACTATCGACAATAGAACAAAATGATGTACAGGCTATAATATAGGCAATATTTTATTACTTATAAAACTATCGCGTGAATTATACTTTATATGGCAAAACAACGTTTGCCGGGTCAGCTAGTGTTAAATATAATGTCATATTAGGTTAAAAGAATAACAATCAAGAGCAAGGCTACCTTTTCCTTCTATCTAACCTGTCCATGTCAGGATGTACCCCAAGTCCCGAGGTTACTTCGTTCGATTTGCATCATAAAAAAAGACTTATTAAGGGGATCAAATATTACTTTTGTATAACCAAATATTAATGAAGTATGTTGAAACAGAAATATCATATTACCTTGTTTGCTGTTCATTTATTTGAAGACCTATGGGCAAGTCTCTCGATACACCACCGCCTTGTTTACAAGTCTTTAGCGTATATAAAGCCGAATGATGAAGATACTATGACGATACTCGATACTAGACTATATTGATTCTGTAAAATAGAAAGTATTGTATACGACCTAAAAGCCACCTTATTGATCCTTGGCATTGTAAACTTAAATAGTGAGTCTGTATCTGTAACTTTCTACTACTGTTATTTTTTATCATTTTGTAGTCTGAGATGAATGGTGTAACAAACTTATATGGCGGCTTATTTATTTTTTTCTTTACTATAGGGAACATAATAATATCGTTATTTTAATGTTTCCCCACTTGCATTAAAATCTAGTCTTAACTTAGACTTATAAGAAATCCTACTTTAACTTAAACTGCTAGATAGATTAAACTAAGAATGTGGCCATTAACACATTTCTTAATGTCTCTATTAAGGGGAAGTCACTTTGTTCATGTGTCATTTATAATATCACTATTTTTATATTGTATTACACTTATTCACTAGCACTACGCTAACTCAAATGGTTTTGTTAGTTTTAGTCTTCTAGATATATCAGTGTTGTCCAGCAGCTAGATTGCCTCGACATTCAGGTGATGGTGATTGTTGTTGAATTTCAGCGTAGTTTTGGATAACTTTGTCAACAAACTCAACGTTAAGGTCCCAATAGAGATCGCGGTTTCGAATGTACTAAAGTGAGTTTACATGTAAGACATTTATTAGTCCAGATTTGCATCAGCAATCACGAATCACGATACAATGTTTACAGAAGGCTGTATAGATCCTAGCAATACTAATGTTAATAGGAACTGAAATTTTATTAATGTGATTACTTATCGCTAGATAGTGGTAGACCACTATCTAAAACATCGCTCAATGATTTGTCCTTTCCAGTGTCTTGCAATCTTGTTTAACTCATTTGTATAACTTTAAATTTGCTTGACTTGTGTGTTCCTAAGAAGCTTCGCAGTGATATTAAAACTCGACTTTATCCTGTGTAGTTTACACGAGACGTAAGTAAGGGGTATAAAACGAAAATTGAAATGTCATGCCAAAAGGAAACGTTCTAGCTATAGTTAGGTATAAATTATTTGAGAAAACTACGAGAGAAATATTTAGAAGATATCTATATCTAACCCAAGAATTCTGCCAACACATATCAAAGTTGTGATCAAAAGGTGGATTAGAGTCCAACATATCCTATGTAGTTAAATTTTTTTACAGTGTGATGGCAGCGGAAGCGTTTACCGCGAATAACCAGCCGCAAATAACATATCAGTTCAATAGATCAGAATCAAAACAGCAGCCTGATGAGCAGATCATAGATTTTACTATCAAGGATGTCTTTAGACTTTGATAGGATTACATCATGATTACTAAAGAACCAACCCGCCGTAATAGAAATTCGTCATGGCCACGCCTATTCCCGAAAACTAGAATAATTTCTCAATTTTGGAAAATATAATTCATATAAAAATTTCCAACCAAGGTGAACATCAGTCACTGTGTAGTAAGCAATACGGTTTCTGACCTAAAAGATCAGTCAACACAAATCAACTGACTGTTAAGGGTGTTATATCCGAATGCCTTGATCACTAGTGTCAAATCGATGTTTTCTATTTAGATTTCCGGGAAATCTTAGACTCGTTTGACAACATAAGATGTACAATTAGTCTAAGTGCCAGCGGCTATGGCCCTAGATTATTGCCCGTGATTGCAGACTACTTAAGAGACTGCAAGGTATCTTGTTAAACTGGGTGTATGCGAGCAACGGTCGTACCACACTCAGTCAGGCGTGAGTCAAGGGTCCATCCAAGGGCCCTTCCCCTTGCTTTTTATATATATGACCTCCCTGCTGTACTTATTAATGCAAGGGGTCTTCAAGATTTATCTGGAAATAGAATACAGAGCTGTCTGTCTTGCACTTCAGCGTGACATCGATTCCGTCTGCTTTAGGAACCTGCCTACATCTTAAGCCTGAAAACAAAATGGAATTCAATGCCAAGCCATGACTATTAGATTGGTGAAATGCCCGATCATAATTAGAAATGAAATGAAATGAAATGATTTTTTTTTGTATGAATCGTGGTAACATAGTTGTTAACAATTATTAATTGGTGTACAGCACAATTCGCCAATATATCGGCATACAAATATTTGATTGTCAATATCGCAATTTTTATATTTATACGTCACTAATAAAGATTACATAGTTTTAATTATAATATAATATTAAATAAACATTAGTTTGTAGGTACCTCTCAATGAATTACATTTAAATACTATTATTTTTGGCTAATGAATTCTTTTAAACTATAAAAGCATTTATCTATCAGCCATAATTTTAATTTTTTATGCATTAATGTTTTAGGCATCTTTCTAATATTCTTTGGAAGGTGGTTAAAGACCCTAATACACATAACATTTGCGTTATTTTGATGAAGCGCTGTTCTACAGTATGGCATCAGAAGGCGAGTTGGATCTCTTAATCCTACTATGGAATAGTCCTTTGCTGGTTTAAAAAGTTCACCATGTTTTTTAATGAACACACAAATTTCTAATATATATAGACCAGTAAGCGTTAACAGATGGTGCTTTTTGAATAATGGTCTACACGATTCTAGAGGACTGACATTGCATAAAGCTCTTATACATTTGTTTTGTGCCAAAAAAACATTTGAAATATTAGTGGAGTTTCCCCATAGTATTAACCCGTACCGTAAAACTGACGCAATATAACCGTGGTATGCAGTAAGTGCAGCATTAAAGGATACAGTTTGTCTGAGCCTTCTTAAAAGATATACAAATTAATTAAATCCACCATTATAAAGATTTAACTTTTACCGGCACATCTCTGCGTTGACAAAGGAACCATTTCAATGATTTGGATTATTTGTATGAAATTGCCACAATATAATATGTAGTGAGCTTTCATTTAAACTAAAGTACGGAGTAAAATACAATCTTGCGTCTGGAACCTACATGAAGACCCGCACTACTCCTGGAGAAAGTGCAGAAAACCTTCCTTAGCTACTTGTATAAAATGATAACAAAAGTTTCAACTATTATTATTTTATTTATCCGGTTGCCGTGGATAAAACTCCCTGGAAGCAAGACGGGTTTTACATCAGATATTGACGCTCCGCATACTTTACGTGGATGTATCGTTGCGCCTGATCTTCACAGCGAGCTGTTTCAGTTATTTGTAACTTACAATCGTCAGTTGCATATTATTATTTTAAATAGTATTTTAATTGCGTAGCTAATGAACTCCGCAATCGTATTTACAACATTTTCGCAGTTCCATTGTCTCCCACGGTTGAGCGAAGTAAATCGCCAATACCGCGTATCCTTTGCCTGTTTAATGCATTTCTAGCTACCAATCCTGCAATTACATTACAAATGGGTGAAATATGTTATTCTATATCAATTTGACTTTCTGTGAAAAGAATTATCTATGTTAGATTTATGTATATATCTGCGGTTACAATGAAATGAATAAAAATGAATATTTTATCCGTAGATCAATTAATAAAGACGCAATTATAGAAAGTGCTCATTTAAAATAAATAAATTAAATTTTAGAGGATCAAATTTTAATGTCCAATATTTTAACAATGCAGATAAATCAAACCGAATGATACTTTCCATCGCCATAGAATAATGAAATTTGACTAAGGGAAAATATTGTATTGTTATCAGTGCTTGATATTTGCGCACTAATAAAATTTTATCCATAGTTTGATGTAAAAATCAAATAAGATTCTTTTAATTATATAGGTGTCGCTACCTATATAATCAATATCGCAATCCACAATATGTAGGTATTATTTGAAAAAAGTATTTTAAAACAGATGAAAATAGTATTATTTCCATAAACTGTTCATCTCGCTTCGTGTGGTCAATATTTAAAAGTGATTGTCAACTTCAAGCAGTAATTTTACCTTTTAAGTTCACGTTGAAAGCAATAATCTTAATATGAAATGGGATACTTTATTTGAATTCAAAGTGAACATAAAACAGAATGTACCCTTTCTATTGGAGAACTTGCAGTACCTTTGACGTAAAAACTTATTTAACATAAACCTTTGCGACTGACAGAGTTGCTGGCTTTGTTTACGAGCTATAAAGTAAATCGAACAATCTAAATACATTGACCACAAACTATAGAGTGCACTGGGGGGCTGTAGAAGGTTTTATATCTTTCTTATTATGACTTCGAGTGAATTATAATTTTTGTTAACCAGTCATTGTCTGTTTGGTAGTAAAACTTTACATCTTGGATTAAGGATTGGTCTCCGCTGCGCTCCAACTAGATGACGCACTACCTAAGAACAATAAAACAACAACAGAACAATAAACTTTTGAATACTTGTGTGCGTGGTATCTTGACACTCAATGGTATCTTTCAAATTTTGTAATTTGTATACGCTTCGTGTTATTTTAAAATATACAATACTTACTGATAATATGTTATCCCAGTGTCTTTCTTATTTCGTGTAGTATTATATTTACAAAGTCTTACTACGCAACCCGGTATTTTAGTTACAATTATAAGCAAAGATTAACAGAACATGTGGCACGTCAACGTCACACATTGTTCGAGGCGGGCTCGAGTAAGCCCACTTAGGCGTAGTATTATTTGCCACACTTTCAACTACGCCTGCAGTATCTAGTTGCAGCGCAGCGGAGAGCAATCCTTAATCTAAGCTTTACTCCTTAAGAAAACTTACGTAAGAACTGCGGTAAAATTGTCAAATTGTAGACATAATTCTAATTTTAAGCCATTTCATTGCGTGTCATGACTTCGATGAGAAAGTTTAATTTTAGGATTCGAGTACTAGTGAAGAAGAGAAGTAGTCTCAACAATGGACTCATGTTAGGATAAAAGGATTTTCAACTTTGGTATTTTTGTAGTATTATTGTAGACTCTTTTATTTGGATGAGGAAATTAGCAGCATCTATTTCAGAGCTATTTCACCTAATTCCTGCCGCCAACCACCTTCGCAGGACACGCCACAAATTAGTATATCATCCTCACCATCTGGATGTGTGGTGGTCCTTCACTGTGCGCTTTTCAAGTAGCTTTCTTCCACGTATTACAAAGCTATGGAATGAACTTCCTTGTGCGGTGTTTCCGGACAATACGACATAGGTAGCTTAAAAGTAGGCAACGCTCCTGTGATTCCTCTGGTGTTGCAAGAGAATGTGGACGGCAGTGTTCACTTAACACCAGGTGAGACGTACGCTGGTTTGTCCTCCCTTTTCCATAACAAAAGCATCAAGACAAGCAAGCATCACAAAAAATACAGAACAAACAAAAACAAATAAAAAAGTAGTGGTAGTATCTAGTTATTAGTAAGTTATCAAATATGAATAGAAATACACATATTTAGGCCAAGTCATATACCAAAAAGATTAAAGCAAAGAAATTAATACAAGAATAGGAAAAACATAAAAAATAACTGGGCCCTCTAAGAAAAGAGGTTATAAAACACAAAGGCATAAAAATAAATATATCTATATATATAATGAAAATGGTCATTGTTAGAGGCTCTTTCACGCCTTAACTGAACGTATCGACATGAAACTACCACCATTCGATGCGAAATTTATACTAGATGGTTTATGGCTATTAAAATATATATTATAAAGTGCACTCTAGTGATCTGATTCATAACAATATTTTAGTGAATAAGAGTAAAGCTTTAAGTGATAAAAAACATGGTGTATATAATCATAGTGTATCGAGTGTGAACTGTGTTAGACAAAATGTAAGTGACAGTGACACATCCTTCCTTAAAACAAGGAGAATAAACAAACTGGATGACATTGTGACTGAGGGTAGTAAGAAGTTTAAGAAAAACGACTGTTAATAATCTGATACTTTATTAAATTACTAGTTGACCCGGCAAACGTTTGTTTTGCCATATAAAGTATAATTCACGCGATAGTTTTATAAGTAATAAAATATTGCCTATATTATAGCCTGTACATCATTTTGTTCTATTGTCAATAGTTTTTGCAGCGCACGCAAAAATAGGTTTTCGATTTTACACCTTGTGTTACAAAATAGCAATTTTATTACGGATCCCTAATTTAGAAAAAAAAATAAAAAAACATAGCCTTCCTCGATAAATGGACTACCCAACACTGAAATAATCATTCAAATCGGACCAGTAGTACCAGAGATTAGCGCGTTCACACAAACAAACAAACAAACACTGCAGCTTTATATATTAGTATAGAAGTATAGATTGTTAATTTAACTTGTGTATAGTTAGTTGACTTATGAGTTTTGTAAATATTAGTTAATTCTATTATACTTTAAATTAATCTGTATCTGATTTAAAAATAAACAATAATGTAAAAATGTATGTCAAAACAACATAATAATATGTATTATATTAGCTTCACAGAAACGAACTTGTAGTAAAAATATACGCATGTTTTTACTCTGTTTGGTCACAATTATTTATTAAGTATTTACAGTAAAAGCTAACTAAAAACTAACTAACTAAAAATAATAATTTTTTTATTGTATTTGTAATAAAATGTAATTTATTTCCTTCTAAAATTTGCCCATTGAAGCGAGCGGAAACGGCTAGTATCTTATAAGATAAAACGACACAAAGTTCCCTAAAAGGACCTCTATGTTTAAGTTTTTTTTTCAAAGTATAAATTCCCAAAATGTAAATACGATTTCATTTGGTTCAAAATGAAGTTATCGTGCATCAGTGATGATGAGATAGAGTGATCCCTTAAGAAGATTCCCACGCTGTTGTATCGATCTTTTTTACATCTTCTAGTTGTTGCTCTGTTGTGTGTGGCCATCATTACGTGCTGTTGATACACCAATTAACAAGCAAAAACTGACGCCGGTTTTTGAAGGAAACAGTGTCCTTTTTGATACACTTATATGAGTCCAGTGAATCTAAATTAGTATTTTATTGAATATTATGGCAGTAGCAGCGTTGTCTCTTTTACTAATAATGTAATACATAAAGTTCACGTGTCCCGGTGTATGTTACCAAACTCCTTAGAAACAGTTGAAACGATTTGTATGAAATTTTGTGTGCATATCGGGTAGGTCTGAGAATCAGCCAACATCTATTTTCATACCCCTTAATGATAAGGGTCACCCCTAAATTTATTTTATTTTTATTTTAATATAATACAACAACAACCCTTCTACGATCAACACCTATTTTTGTATCGCGATTTTTATATTATTCTGTTCCAGCTACAGATCCGAAATAGGGTTGCAAGATGACAATTGAATAGAATAGTTATAGTACGATAAATTTTAAAAATATGTCATACATAAAATCCGGATTTAGTCGTCATCTATCTTTTATACCCCAATAATTTTAACTATTGATTTTTTTTATTACTTAATTTTGAAATATAACGTTTGAAGGGTCAGCTAGTAATAATAAATTTCATTATCCTATACTTTCTGATTTTATCTGGAACAAAGAGTCAATAAGGTATATATATTAAGCAATAATTGTCACAGACCTTATCAAATGCTTTCGCGACGTCGTTAAACATGGCCGCCATTACATGAACGAGATGCTGGTATAAATTTGAGTATTACTCTGTGAGACGGTTTACTTGTTGAAGATTATACGGCCAAAATAAATATGGTATAGTTATAAAATAATATTAAGAAGTAACATAGTGAATATTAGCTTGCATTTCTTGTATGAATTTCGTTTTTGCCATACCAGGGCGCCTCTGAAACGACACTACTGTTTTCTCTTGTTGAATTAAGTATTATTTTAAAACTATAATATAAGAACATCAAGTTCATCAAGATTAATGCTTTTTACTATGGCTAAACAATGCCCCCGACGACGCAATACTATAAGATTAAATAAGAAATAATTTATAATATATTTGTGGCTTCGCGTGCTCTTAGTTTGAAATTATGAAATTAGGATTTCTGATATTAAAATAAGTTTTTGTAATTTAAAAACGATTTTGATTGTTATTCTTTGTAATCTTGATCTGGCACTTATTTCTGATTGTTATCGAGGACCGCACGCCTAGGTCGCCCCTTTCCAACACAAACTTTGAAACCACGTATAATAAATCCTATTTAACTTATATTTATTCTGCACATATTCATCACAAACTGATATCCCGCGACTTCGTCCGCGTTCACACGGGATTTTTTTTATGGGAAAGGAGGACAGACGAGCGTACGGGTCACCTGGTGTTAAGTGATCACCGCCGCCCACATTCTCTTGCAACACCAGAGGAATCAAAGGAGCGTTGCTGACATTTAAGGAAGGTGTACGCGCTTTTTTTGAAGGTACCAATATCGTATTGTCCCGGAAACACCGCACAAGGAAGCTCATTCCACAGCCTTGAAAACCGCACTGTGGAGGAACGCCACACATCCAGATGGTGGGATGATATCCTAACTTGTGCATACACGTTATAGCGACATTCCAATAAAATTTTAAAATAAAAGAACACTTCTAACATATGCTGTCGCGACACTTTTTATAAATAATGATGTGTTCTGAAAATTCGTTGTACATTATTTTATTCTATCATCAATAGTTTTCACAGCACACGCGATGTAAAGAAAATTTCAAGTAATATTTTAACACGTTGGATTACATTATTGGAGTTCTAGTAATGATCCCTATTTTTTTTTAAATTCAATATAGATTTTGCATCCGGGGATAGTGTAGCTTCCCAGCAATGAAAGATTTTTTCAAATCGGTTCATGAATTTATAATATAAGTATAAAAAAAGGATATAGTTATCATGTACATAATAAAGTCATAAAATAATTTCATAAAGTACTTATATAGAATTTAAGTTATTATTATTTTCTTCATCTTGAGGTTACAAGAATACCGGAGGTCAGCTGTCATTAGTGCTATTTTTATCTTTGACACACCAGCTCGTAACAGGGATCCTGTGTTATTGTTGAACCATATCTGGCCACGAAGTACGTCTTCTTCCAGGCGGACGCTTTCCCTGGATTTTCCCTTGCCTGATGAGTTGCAGCAGGTCCTATTTAACAGTACGCATTATGTGACCAAAGTACTGCAGCTTGCGTTTCTTGACAGTTTTCAAGATCTCCACCTTTTTGTTCATCATCTGCAAAACTTTATTTATTTATTTCACACACATAGCAACTATCATTACAGGTATTATCTAATGCGACAGTTACAAACAAACAAGAATAACAAACACAGCAAACAACAAACAAATCAAACTAAAACTAATCATACAATCAAACATTACATTACAAATAATATATCACACCAGAAAATATAAAAAACTTAAACATACTACTATTTACCATAACATACTACATATAACAATACCCTTGTGAGTTCACTCTACGTACACTCAAAAATGTCCACTTTGTCGTGGAGTTCATTCATATGGCGAAGGGCTCTAGTTAAAGGCGACTTTGCCAACACATTTGTTCTCGCCATCGAAATGGATAGTAGTGGCGGATGGAGGCGCCTCCACACGTACCGGTCCAGCACACGAAGACTCAAGCAGCACAGAACTCCCGGGTTGTGCTCCTTCCCGCGGAACAACTTCACCACATACGCTGCTAGAAAAATTTAAACTGTTTCATTCGATATTCTATCCGTCCACGATATCTTCAGAATTCTTCTGTACACCCACCCACAAAAGCCTCTAAGCGGTTGCCATATTGTACTGTAATCGCTTTAACTGCGTAAAATAAAAGATTACATTTTTTCATAAGCCTTTTAACAGCTTTATATAACGAGGCGGTCGACGCTTATAATGAATAATGAATAATAAAACCGGTTATTGGCGAGAAATATTTTTAATATGCAATTAAACAGTTCACTGGACAACACATGACACGAATTAATTTTGGCAAGCTTATTCCTGTTACTTCAACCGGCTGGACTTCCAAACTGAGTTCTTTTATATTTCTCCTCTAGGCAATATTAAAATATGATTAATGTACTGCCACGCTTTTATTCAAATCTAGCCTCAACTTTATTCTTGTTTAAGCTGCCTTATAGAATAAGTTAAGAATGTGTCCATGAACACTTTTCTTAATGTCTCTATTAAGGGGAAGTTACTTGGTTCATGTGTCTCTTATAATATCACTATTTTTATATTGTTTTAAACTTAACAATAACTCAAAACTGCTTTGTTAGTTTTAGTCTCCATACTATAGGTATTAGTGTTATCAAGATTGAAGTCCATTTTGATGAGCTTTAGCATATTTTTGTATAATTTTGTCAACGAACTCGATGTTAAGGTCTATGCCGACGATTAGCTTAAATTTCGCATTAGTATCGCACGTTCTTGAGTTAAAAGATAGACAAAAACTTATAGAAACATATTAGTAGAACTTATAGAATACAAGACAACTTAGACATCACATTGGTGAAACTCACGGGTAATCTCTTTACAGTCCTGATCTAGCGGACTTCTTTTTATTCCCAAAATAAAAAATTAACTGTAAGGGGTCCAGTTTCGCAAGGGTTCAGGGCCTCAGGATGATGCGCTAACAGCGTTCGAGAAGGCCGTAGAAGAGGCGTCTGCGGCAGACTGAAAAATGTGCTTCAAAAACAGGTTTAGATGCATGAGACTTTGCAAAGAGGCTGATGGAGAGTCCTATGAAAAGATTTAGTTAAAATTATTTTTGGTACAAATTAAATTTGTATATATTTTTTTTATGGAATTGGAGGACAAACGAGCGTACGGGTCACCTGGTGTTAAGTGATCATCGCCGCCCATATTCGTTTGCAACACCAGAGGAATCACAAAATCGTTGCCGGCCTTTAAGGAAGGTGTACGCGCTTTTTTTGAAGGTACCCATGTCGTATCGTCCCGGAAACACCGCACAAGGAAGCTCATTCCACAGCGTTGTAGAACGAGGAAGAAAGCTCCTTGAAAACCGCACTGTGGAGGACCGCCACACATCCAGATGGTGGGGATGATATCCTAACTTGCGGCATGTCGTGCGAGGGTGGAATTCGGCGGCAGGAATCAGGTTAAACAGCTCTTAGGAACACTCCCCGTGATAAATGCGGTAAAAGACACACAATGAAGCGACGTCTTATTAGCAATTTAATCAAGAAGTGAGGGATATCATTAAAAATAAAAAAAAATGTTTAGATTTGTAAGTGCGACATATCAAGTCAATTTTCTAATATTCAATTGTTGGGCTTGAACAGGTTATCGACTGTTAAGTACATCCTGTAGATGGAGCCACAATGTGAGAGTTGAACAAGACATATCAAAATTTCTGTCGATTGTGAGCTAACAGTCCGAGTGAGTCACTCAGCTAGTAAGAGCGCTCGGACGGAACCCGAGAGTCGCAGGTTTGAGCCTCGCATCGTTCATAAATGTTGGTACAATTTAAATTTGAATATTTAATCAAATTAAACTATCCATATAATGTGATTTTTAAATTCCTCAAAACTTTTTGAGTGCCCAAATTATATATAAATTTTGTCCATACTAAAATTGCAGATACACCTTTACACACAAATTATCTTGCCCCAAATTAAGCATATAGCCTGTGTTATGGGTTACAAGACAACGATATATTAAATACAATATACTTACTTAAACATACATAAATACATATATACATACACATAAACATACATAAATACATATAAACATCCATGACATATACATATAAAGCAGATGAAACATAGAACATAGAAGTATAGAAAAAATAAAATGCATTACAATAACATTGTTTGATCTTCGAGCCTCGAAATAATATTTAGTGAAATAGACTCAGAGAGGGTTCGTAATTAAATTAAGCTTGGAATACTTTAGGTGGAAAGTTAGCAGCGGATAGTAGCGAGTTGTAAGTGATGTGGGGATGATCTGTCGGCGTGGCGGGGAGAGTCCCTTGGGTGTCCGCGCGAGCCTATATGCTAATAGGCAATCATGCTCTGTTTACATTCCATCATCGAAAATGAATAATTTGTTATTATTGTCTGAGCAACGTATTGCCAGGGTCGTCATTGTCCGCTGGTTCCATTTCGCATGGCAGTGGAATCAAAGAATACCAACCCCTGTTACTGAAAGATTAATACAAATGGACAAAATTGAATTTTGCTATTGTTCACTTCGCTTCGGTTTCCGAAATTCGTTTTCAATTTAAATGACCGAAATAATACTATCGGACATGATGTAATTTCTACGAGGTATGCATTGTGAATAAATTAAACTTATATTCATTTTATTTTCATGGGTAAAATTATATATTTATTTTTAAGTTTACAAAAGTAATTCTACATTCTACGCATACTATATTTCATTCAGGAAGGAATAAAAGACTCAATTGGATTCCATTCCCTAAATAGAACGCAATGTAATCCATTAAAAGTAATTTTAATGAAATGCTTCTTACATTTTCCCAAAACGATTAAGTTAATGAACTTTTTGAATAAACGTATCTTAACACGTTTAAGATACGTTTCGTCTTGAAAGTACCTTGGTTTTGGAAAATTTATAATGTTTTATGCATTGACAGACTCGTGAAGTTGCTTAAATGTCTTTTTATATAGATGAAAACTACATAGCGTACGGTTCATCTGATGTTAAGTGATTACCGCCGCCCACTTTCTGTTGCAACACCAGATGAATCACGGAAGCGTTGCCAGCCTTTAAGGAAGGTACGCGCTAAACTTTGCTAATAATTGAAACTAAAATGCCGGGTTGCATTGTTAAACTTTGTAAAAATAATACTACAAGAAATAAGAATGACACTGAGATCAAAATTAATCATCAGTAAGAATTTTGTATTTTATTAAGATGCCACTCACTCAAGCACCTAATAGTTGCAGTTCGGTATCTAGTTGAGTTATTTGAGTTGAACAAGACATACCAAGATTAACGATCCATGCGCCAACTCGAACAGTTGGCCCGGTTGGTAAAAGCGCTCGGATGGAACCCGAGAGGCGTGGATCAAGTTCCGCATCGCTCATATATGTTCTTAACAGACGGTCATTATAAGATTACCTTTACTACTTAGGGACATTCAATCTTAGACCATCATTCTTAAAGGCCGGCAAAGCATTTCTTTATCCCTGGCGTTGCGGATGTTCATAGATTTCGTTCTCGTCCATTGGTTGTGGTTCAGCAGACATAATATGTGTTACAAGAGCCTTGTTAGCTGAAGTATGATACAAATGGTCTAGTTGACCAGCTAACAACGTCACGCCAAATTTGCGTTCACACTGATAATTTTTCCGCGCCACTAGAAGTAATCGGGTCAGCCTAGTCTTCTATATATATATATAAGAGATTTCCACATATACTAATATTGACACACTTTTTACATAAATTATCTTGCCCCAAGTTAAGCATATACTTATAGCCTGTGTTATTGGTTACAAGACAATAATATATTTAATACAATATACTTACTTAAACATACATAATTTCATATAAACATACATAAATACATTTAAACATCCATGACTCGGAAACAAACATCCATATTCATCATATAAATGCTTGCCCCTACCGGGATTCGAACCCGGGACATATAGTCACTCATCACGATATCTCTGGAACCATTAGAGCTAGAGACTTGAAATTTGGTAGGAATATGCTATATAAGAATGGATTTTACGAAATTCCACCCGCAAGATTTTTTTTTTTATTTTGAACAGAACAACGTCTGTCGGGTCAGCTATTACTATAATAAAACGTTAAAAATTATTCATTTAATGATTAATTGCTAATTTTATGAACGATGCTGGACTTGAACTCACGACCTCTCGCGTTCCGTGCGAGTGCTCTTCCAACTGAGCCAACCGTTCGAAAGACGTATCGTCATAAAATCTTGTACGCTTTATTCAAATCTAAGGTTGTGGCTTCATCTACAGGACTTACTTTATACTTGATAACCTGCTCAACCCTAATATTTGCATATTAGGAAATTTACTTGAGATGCCGCTCTTGCAAATCTAAAGTAATCTTGATTTCGAGTCCCGCATCTTTCATAAAATTTTGTTTTCAAAATAAATTTACCGTAAAAATGTAAACAAATTGTCTATTCGGTATGTGAAAAGCAGTTCAATCAAAATTGTTTTACACAAGAATAAAAGACAATCTCTTTTAAATATTTATTCCATTAAAAATATAAGCAATAGCTGTCTTCTAAGAAGCATCGCTACGGCACTGTTAATTAAAATCCAATATTGTCTAACCGAAATTGATCAGTTACAACCACGGCAACGTTCTATCGGTTTTAATCTGCCTTCACGACGTGAACAAAGCTTGGAGGGCACTTGCTAAACAAACTGCTATTTGTAACGTTACAAGGAGCCATGTCAACAAACGATATTGAAACCATATTGAACACATTGTTAATTAAAATAGTTAGCTTTATTGGGAAACCTCTTTTGTGATAGCTAAATAGTTTTGCATTGAATAGAAAGGCATCTGATTGTCGGCTGTAATGATTTATTCATGCTCTTAACTTCATTACAAAGTTTTCTTTATCCCAAGAGATTAAAAGTAGTACTATCAGGAATTAGGTTTAATATAATCAAGTGTGTATATTATGACGTTGTAAAATCTTTGTGTTATTTAACAATAGAACGAATATTTAAATAAAATACTTTTTAAAAGATTTAAAACGCGAGTAATTGAATGTTGACATTAGGTTTTTGCGTTTATTTTACAATTATTATTTTATTTAACCCAAAGATCCGTGACTTTTGCAGAATACGATATTTCTGAAGTAGCGTTTTTTCTCAAACATACAGTTACGATTGCCCGCGTTTCAATCCTTTAAAAAAGTATTTTATTTAAATGTGTTACCCTCGCGTGAATCAAAATTTCAAGAATGAATATTATTATTTTTAATTTAAATTTCAATTTTTTAAGAGGAGGGAGTTCAAAGGTCGTTTTAAAATGAATTTATCTTCTTCTCCTCGACCGGCCTTTAAAGATCACCACAGAAAAGTGACAGCACGCAGCAGCTTGGCAGGAGACGGCAATAAAAAAACATTTAACTGGAATTTCAAGAAGGGTTCACTATATGGGTTTAAAAGGATGTGGTTTAACTAATAAGTTGCGTCTTACTTACCTCTAACAGCCAATATCTTTTCCATTTAGGCGCGTAATTCCCGCGATAACAGAATCTGCTAATTAAAAAACGTGTGCTTCAATTATTGTAACATCATTCAAGTATTCACGTTGTACGTCAGCGATTGAAGAGTTAATGAAGTCATTCTGAAATTGTATTACCTTCACCTCACTAAAGACAATAAGGTGAGTGTCTTCATTTTTAAACTCATCATCAGCCGGAAGACGTCCACTACTGGACAAAGGCCTCACCTAAAGATCTCTACGACGATCGGTCCTGCTGTGCAATCATCCTTAAACTCGTCAACTATACATTTAAAGGCTTTTAAATTAAAACTTTGTATTAGAGGGCTTTGATGTTCTGATGCGCTACTTTTTATGTGACGGAGTAAAGTCTGCTTGAATTAACAAAGGGAGCGCGATGAATCAAAGTAACAATATTACACACATCAAAAAAGTCTAAGCAACATTCATAATATTACAAATTTACCATTTATAATTTTACCAACCATTTAAATAAAGGTATTATGAAGAACAGCCGAACTGAGCTCGTTTTTGTAAATGGAAACATGAACGCTGAAAATTACGTTGAGGATATTCTCAGGCCCTATGTTCATCCATTTGCACCGATTTTACGTTCATGCATGACAATGCGTGTTCACATACAGCTCGGCGAACCATTCAATACTTGGCAACGGAGATCGTCCGGGTATTGCCCTGGCCTGCACAATCGCCAGACCTCAACCCCATCGGGCACGCATGGGACATGCTTCAGAGACAACCATCCTAAAATTTAAATTAATACATGTTGCTTAGACTTTTTTGATGTGTGTATTATAGACTTACAATGTACTAGCCAATAGACAATGTGTGCGAGAGAAGCACATCTACATACATAAATACAGCCAGATAGGAAAGGTAAGCAAATGTATTGTTATTGTAACCAATTTTGAATGACAACTCGTAAACAGTCAGCCACGTTTGATATTAGCTCGCATTATCGGACTATCCGGTCGTCTATATGCTCGAACTCTAAGTCAATTTATACTATAGTATATTATGTAGAAGGGGTTGGTAATTTAAACGCACATAATAAAACTTTTATATGTGTATTTTAAAGTTTCCACTTAGAATTACAATAATCACTGACAATTATAGTGACGGGCATCGTGTCCCCTTACCATTCACAATAAGTAATGCCCACTCGACCTGGGTCTTCCGCGTACGCCCTCACGGGCCTCAGGGTAACTGTTCGGGGTGATGGCCCCTTTCCGTTGTATAAACGCCGCCTGCAACTACAGGTGGGGCTCTGGGTGGGACCGGTTGGTCCATGATATCATATGCCCGCGTGGTGTCGCTTGCGATCTGCGGAGTGCAGCAGGGTGGTAGGTCGCCCACTCGAACTTAGCGTTCTGGCACAGGGCACGACCGTCAACCGTGATGAAGCTACCAACTGTTAGTTGGCGCTACTGTAGTGCCAACTAACTTACACAAATCAAGTTAACTAAAGATCTGAATATTATATGTAATTATAGTTATTTCTAATCAGTGATAGTTATATAAAGTAACATTACTAACACAGTAATGAGTTAGTTAAATAAATGTAATTATTAATTGGGATATCTTATGACAGTTCATGACGTTGGTAGCGCATGTTTACACATCAAGCTGACAATTGTAAATGTTAGTAATGTGTTAATGTACAATGTTAAAAAATTGTATTTTGTACTTAAACCTTTACCTTAATGAACCTATCACTTCTGTTCTATAGCCTTAAGACCTCACGACTTATACTAGCAGACCATATATAAATCCAAGCAATATAAAAACTTTTTACCCAAAAACAATACAAGTAATAAATAATAAATTCTTTTTAGATATTTATTTAATTCATAAACTATTCTAAACAACCCATTCCGTAATTGAAAATCAATAATATATAAAACGTATTCAAAATGCTTTTATACAAAACATGGGAATATTCAAAGCATTATGAAAAATAAAAGTTTGACAGTCCATCGTGCATCGTACCAGCGATTAATGAAACTGGTTTATACGTCGGCTAACTGAAATATTGTTAAACTTGTAAAACGAACTGTGCTCTATAAAACTAAACGAACTTTTTTTAGAACTGCAAAATCCTTTAGTAAAATAATAAAAATGAAATATTTATTGAAACTGATACAATTATTTTTAATTGACATGTGATACGTGACTTCTATAAATACGAAAAAGGATTTACACAGCTTTCAGTCACTTTGTATATTCATAAGTAAATTAAGTAGTTTTATAAAAAGATTGTAGTCAAATAATGTACTCTTCAGCCATTGGAAATGTGTAATCTTATTTAATTAGATAAAAATGAAACAAAAACGTATTTCTGAATGATCCACTACAACTACCGTTCCTTGTAACAAGGCAAGAATATGTATGCGGTAAAGTTTACTGCAAAATCCTTTAGTAAAATAAATATTGAAACCGACACAATACTTTTTAAATTCAAATTTAAATATTTTTATTCAAAATAGGATTTAAAATCACTTATTGAAAGTCAAAAACTACCACCCATTCAAAAGAGACTGCCTCAGACCTGAGAAGAATGAAAGAAGAGAGAGAAATGACATGTGATATGTGATTTCTAAAAAGATAAGGACTTACACAGCTTCCAGTCCCTTTGTATAAGTATAAGTGATAGAAAGTTGTTATTATAAAAATATGTTTACGGTAAAGGTTACTTTAACAAAAATAACTTTCTTAATGATACCATAGATTGGGAATGTAGTGGCCGCCGTCAGGCTAATTTAATTATAAATTTGATTGTATCGACATTTTATTTAAAAAAGTTTCTTGCGCCCGTTCTTCTCAGGTCTGGGAACATTAAAGAATGGTTTCAATAAGTGATTTCATGTCATATTTTGAATAAAATTATTTGAATTTGAATATTCGTTTCTAATATTTATCAATGTATCTAGTTTTTTTTATAATAGGGGGTAAACGGGCGAGAGGCTCACGTGATAGGTATTGGTGAGGCAACCTTTCATAGACTGTAAGAGAACCACAGCCGACATAGCCCAAATGATTGCGAAATTGAAGTGGCAGTGGGCAGGGCACATAGTTCGACGGACACATGGTCGGTGTGGCAGTAAAGTCTTCGAATGGTGACCACGTATTAGAAGACTTAGTATTGGTAGGCCCCCTATAAGATGAGCCGACGATCTGGTCAAGATCGCCCGAATAGGTTGGATGAAGGCAGCGCAGGACCAATCGTCTTGGAAATCTTTCGGGGAGGCCTTTGTCCAGCAGTGGACGTCTTCCGGCTGATAATAACATCTTGACTGTTGCTTATCAATATATTCTTGATAATGTAATGTATGTTCATAGGCATATAAGTGAATTTGCTAGAAACTGTGATAACCATAATGTTAACACCAGGAACAGACATAAACTTATAATGCCTACTACTCGGCTAAGTCGAGTTAGTAAGTCTTTTGTGGGGCGATGTATATGCTCTTACAACAAGACTCCAGAAAATGTTCAAAACAAAAGTATTATGTTATTCAAAAGAATTGTTAAAAAACGTTTGTGTGGTAAAGGTTACTATAACATAAATGACTTTCTTAATGATACCACAGATTGGGAATGGAGTGACCGCCCTCAGGCTATTAAATAATAAGTTTCATTATACAATATTATTTTGCAAACATATTTTTTCGGTGAAAAAAAAGCCCGAATTTGATATGATGCTATGATATTGATGAGTTTTTGAAAAAAAAAATCTAATAAGGTTCTAATTAATTGAAAATTGAACCGGGATTCAAAACAAACTAAAAAGCCAAATTTCTTGGATCACCTGAATATTTACGACAAAATACAAACACCCACTTCTCAAAGACTAATACTTACATCAAAATATGAGGGAGTTACGAGTTACTCGTAGTTATAAATACATTGTTTGCAGGTATGTGTTGATATTATAACTTACTACACTTTCTTTCGTCAGTCGATATCACAGGGTATCGGATTCCTCATGCCTTTAAAAACCCAAACGCTAAATTGAGTTTCATAAAACACGTACAGATTAAAAAAAGGTTTCAAATGAAAGAGTCGGCGCCACAGCTACACATTCCGACAAGTCATTGTGAAGCCAAACATAAGTCGGTCGCACCTTAACCAATTTAAAATTCACCTCGTAAAAACAACATTGTGACAAAAATCCTATGGGAGTACTCCAGAAGGGAATGAAGCAGTGCTCAGTGAGACAGCATAAAAATGATTTTATTATTCCATGAAATCCAAGCGTCGAAGACTTGTTTATGAATAAAATACACGTAAAACTGATTGTAAAATATTATTAGACATTTCCTGTGACTTTATACGGAGTGTAAATTATAGTAATAATCGCTATATTTATGTTTATAATAACCTTATTATTAGATTGTAAATTGGAATCTAAAACTGAATTTAATATCATAATATCGAGGCTATCGATACGATAAATTCGGAGAGTGGTTAGTAGGTGAATGTTACTAAAAATAGTATTCATTTTTGATGAGATTAAATGGTTTTACAGGATTCAATTTGAATAATGTTAATATAATATTGCCGTTTTTCTAGTTACGATTTTTTTAAATGCATAGGTACTATAGATAAATTGTGACTATGATAATTACTTAGATAATTTATACGTCTAGATAGAGCCTCTAGTTGTTAGGTATTGCATGACAACAGGCTAGCTTTATTACTTGAAAGATTATTTGAATGATAAAGATAGTTGGGATTAATGTTTCAAAAGTTATTGTTAATGAATATTGTTACACTACTTTGAATACTATCGTAACTTTTGTACTTCATCCTGACTTGCACTAAATAACATATAAAGTTTTACGGTGAAAAAAAGATTTTTTTGAATTTGAATCAATAATATGATAATCACGAAAAGAAACAAAAGTAAGTATTTTGATTAATCGACCGTACCAATCTATTATAGTTACAGGAGTACCTACACGTCACACTTAGACAAGGAGGTAATAATAGAAAATTGGATCGCTGTTGGCCATTAAACTTAATACTAACTACTAAGATAGACAATTCAAATGATTTGAGTTTTCTTTAGTGTTAATTCTGCCAATATTTGTCTTTAAACAATTCGACACTTTTTTCGCCTCTACTCGCTCGAGTCTCGTGCCAGATTTTGGCGAGACAACACGTCCTGAGGATGCCTCGTGTAGAGGCGAAACACGTGTCGAATTGTTTAAAGACAAATTTTGGTGGAATTAACACTAAAGAAAACTCAAATCATTTGGATAATGGATTTCCGCAAACTAACGCCTGCTTCAATAAATTTTCTAAGATAGACAATATTATTCACTTATAATATCCAAATATAGTGTTGAATTGATTAAAGACAAATCTTAGCGGAATTTACACTCGAGAAAAGTCACAGTACTTGGATCATTACGGATTTCCGCAAAATAAAGCCTAACTCAATAAATTTACATTTAAAACTTCTGCCACAGATCGCACCCTTACTGTAAGTCGTTAAGGAGTTCCATTGAGCATCATATTTGACTACGACAATTACTTGACCATAACGACGTTACGGTATGTGACTCAAATATCCGGATAGCATATAATAGATTCGGCCGAGTATCGTTAATTTGCTCCTAAGAGCTGAAGAGTTCCGTTACTTTCTCATAGATCCCATAATTAGAATCGAATCAAACTCTCACCAACCTACCTTTGAAGAATATTTTTTCCAATAAAATAGTTATATCGGTTTGCGCGATATTGAGTTAATTATTATTATTAAGAGTTATTAATTTGTCGCGCACATTCTTATAGCAAATATAAGACTTTTATGGTATTTTCATAGATGCCATAGTCAGATCAGAAATTACAATGTGACTACACGGGAAGCAAATAAAAAAAGAATTATCAAAATCGGTTCACCCAGTCGAAATTTCTGTAAATACCGACGAATTGAGAACCTCCTCCTTTTTTTAAGTCAGTTAATTAAAACCAATCTAAGTGATGAATAGTCGTAAATTTGGAAAGATTTGGATACTTATATAAATTAAAATTTTAAAATTATTTGTAGATTATCATCATTACTTTTGGAAGGATTTCGCATCGTATCTCAATAAACTTTCTTCCAGATGAAACCGAACAATGGAATTAACTTCTTCCCGCGGATCTTCGAGTTGAAATGACCAGCAGATCTTTGTCATCCAATCCCGTAAATAATATTGCTATAGAGGGATCCCTGTCAGGAATGAGTGTCAAGTTTTCATCAACTTCGAATGTAAATTAATATGCATGGGTTGATGGTAAATTCATTAATTTTCGTGATTAAGGGAAAAACTTTATGACATTTCCATGCTACTTTTTCCTTTGCTCACTCTTTCTCTCGCTATATCTCAGCTTTTATTTAATTTTTTAAGGTAGATATTAATTAACTTACTAAAACTAATAAATTTGTGATTTATAAATTAGATAAAAAGTAACTGTAATCAAGAAAACAAATAAAAAAATAACAATTTTCCTGCAATTTTTTCAATAACTGTCCTACTATCTGGCTACACAATAATTATAATTTTCGTTAAAATTTGCGATTATTCGTTGAAATTTGATGTTCTTAGTAATTACTAAGTCTACTCTGAAGCTATATACTGGTATAAGGCATGCCAATCGTAATTGCAAATTCGCAGGGCGCGGCAGGTTCGTTAGTAGCGTCTGTTTGCACGTCACATCACTATAGGAAGCTGTGAGCCACAAATTGAAGTTTACTTTTACCATTGATTTATCACAATTAATCGAATTAACGTAAAGGTAATGTTACATTTATTTGAAATCGCAACGAGCTACAGTTTGCTGAAGCACGTCTATTGTGAATAATTTGTGTTCGTGCAAATAATTCGATTTTAGTCCGTTTCAGCGCTCATTAGTAATGAATTGAGTTTGCATTCGCAAAAATGTTGGTGATTTGAATTTGTTATGTATTTTGTTAGCGTGGCTATATTGTGGTATTTTTGTTTGAGTAAGCTCAGTACAAAGTTTACTAATGAATTATAATATCTTAAATTATAAATTAGATTGCAACAACAATTACACACAAAGGCAGTCCAATGTATCCAATTAATTTGTTGCATATTATCGAAATTGTTGTTTCATGCCAGAAAGCAATGGAAAGGAGCGTACTAAAAATAAAAAGAATACATAAAATAAATAGTGAAGGGATATGAAGAAAAACAAAGGTTGTAGATGCCTTACATTACGCTCTTTTTTTTTTTTTTTTTTTTTTTTTTTTTTTTTTTTTTTTTTTTTTTTTTTTTTTTTTTTTTTTTTTTTTTTTTTTTTTTTTTTTTTGAGAGGAGGAAATACTGTTACGTATTTACGCCCCGCAACGGGGCGTAATATGTCGGACTCGAGTGTCCGCGTAAGCGGACACCCCATACCGACTAAAACCTCCTCTGTGCTGTTAGCAGCTCTGGCTTTCACAGCGAAGTAGGACGTGGGCCGTGGAGGCCGCAAAGACTATGCAATAACAGTCGCGGGGCGTCTAAGGAGACTCGAACCTCAGACCGGCTGTGTGCTTGTGGGAAGGAGAGAGAATGAACATGAAGATGAAATGAAGATGAAAGATGAAAAGGTGATAAGAGCACACTCGCCGGCGAGTGTGGTGATGTTTTGTGTAATGTATGTAAGTGTGTATGTATGTGTTTATGATTGCAAGTATGTGTGTTTGTATGTATGTACGTAGTGTAAATGTTTGTGTGCATGTATGTTTGTGTTTGTGTCTGTTTGTTGAGTGTGTTTGTGATTGTGTAAGTGGTGTATGTCAGTCCGTCAGTCATTCCGTGTGTGAGTGAGTGTAGTGAAGCGATTACAGGACGAGGACTAACGTCTCGTCGGGTATCAAAGGAATGTGTGGTGTATCTAGGGTGCGGGCCGCTGGCCATCGTCAGAGTGACGAGTGCCAGTGGTTTGCGGTGGTTGACCGCGCCTACGCCTGCGAAGGCGGTGTGTGCGTGTCTGTGTCGGTGTTTGTGTGGGTGTCGCGTTCGCGATGGTGATGTCGTCATCCGGGTCTACCGTTACGTGTCTGGGACGTCTTATTGGGTTGAGACTATGGTGAAGGGGGGTGTACCCGCATGCCTTCCTAACCAAGATGTTGGGATGGTTAGGCGCCTTGTCAAAGAAGCGTCGCGAGATCTCTTTAAAGTGTTGAGCTATTGTCGGAAGCTCTAGGTCGCGGTGAAGGTCAACGTTTCGGATGAACCACGGGGCTCCGGTTGCCATGCGCGTGAATTTATTTTGAACTACTTGCAAACGACGTAAGTAGCTCGGTCGGGTGTGCGCGAAAACGACGCTTGCGTATGACAGTATGGGCCGTACGATGGTTTTGTACAGCGTCACTTTGTGTTTGAGCGGAAGTTTGCTTCGCCCACACACAAGTGGATAAAGGCGACTGAGGACAAATCTGGCTCTATTGCATACCGTATCAATATGTTTCTTGAAGTTCATATTGCTGTTGAACGTGACTCCTAAGTATTTGTAATCCTTCACCCACGGTATGGGTGTTTCATACAGTTTAATAACGTCAGTCGGTTGTTTTTTAGCGCGGATGCTATTCGCGTTACCGAAGAGTACCGCTGCACTCTTGGTGGGGTTCACTTCAATCCGCCATTTTCTGAACCAGTTGCCTAGTTCATCGACGGCGGCTTGAAGCACTTTAATGTTCTTGCTCAAGGTTGAGCGGTTGGAGCCGAAGTAGAGTGCCGTGTCGTCAGCGTACTGAGCGAGCTGGACACTCGGAAACTTGGGAATGTCGCTCGTGAAGAGCGAGAAAAGAGTGGGAGAGAGGACCGAGCCCTGTGGCACGCCAGACCTGATGGGTCTGGGTGAGGATAGGGTGCCCTCTACTCGATATTGGAAGGAGCGATCGGTAAGGTAGGCTCGAATGATGCGCACGAGCCTGTCTGGCACTCCCAGTTGATACAGCTTGAATACTAAGCCGTTGTGCCATACCTTGTCGAAGGCCTTCGCGACATCGAAAAACACGGCTGCCGTGGTAGCGTGAAATTGACGCCGTATGAGAATGTACTCGGTGAGTCGGTGAGCCTGCTGGGGACACGAGTGAGCGGTTCTGAATCCGAACTGTATGTCGGGTATCAGGTTAAGCTCCGCGATGTAATGATTAAGACGCGCGAGAATTAATCTTTCGTAAAGTTTCCCGATCGAGTTAATTAAACTAATAGGCCTATAGCTACTCGGATTAGCTTTAGGTTTATTGGGTTTTGGGATACCAATAACAATGGAATCCTTCCATTGTTCGGGGAACGCGCTATTAGACAATAGAATATTAAAAATGGTAACCAATAAAGTAATAAGGGTCGAGGGTAGGATTTTAAGAACCCTATTGTTTATAGTGTCGGGCCCCGGGGCCTTCTTGGAGTGAAGCTCCTTAATGATTAGTTTCACCTCTTCGTAAGAGGTGGGTTTTATTACGTCGCCTGAAGGGCTCAGAGCGGAGCGACGTTCAACTTCACGATCAACTTCGTCAACGTGTGTCGGGTCGGCTGCTGCATTTGGAGAGCACTGACTCTCGAGACTATCGGCGAGGCATTCAGCCTTCTCATCGTCATCGAGCGCCGGCTGCAGTCCCGGTCTGTCCAAAGGAGGCATGACAGTGGGCGGCTCCTGTTTGAACGCGCGAGGCAGCTTCCAGAAAGCCACATGTGATGGCTTAAGGTTGCCGAGCAAGCGGTCCCAACGTTCGCCGCGGAGTTCCGCGATACGTTCCCGTACCACCCGCTGTAGGTAGCGGAGGTGGCGCCTATTCTCGACCGACGGATACCTGTCGTAGAGTCTAGTGGCTCTGTGCTTCTGTGTGAGTAAGTTCCTGACCTCTGGAGGCAGGTTTAGGCGATGCGGTTGCATCGTCGGAACCTGCCTGGAGCAGGCCTTGATCCTACTCTGTATGTGTGACGTCACATGAGAGATAGCACTGTGAGCCGTATCGACCGAGTCGATGACGTCCGGTATACGGTCAAGGTCGTCGGACTTGATAGACTCGAGATCCTTTTCCAGCCGTTGCCAGTCGATCACTGTTTTCGTCGGTGGTTGAAAGTTAACCGGTGGGCCTAGATTTAGGACGACGGGCCGGTGGTCTGACTCTAATTCGTGAAGAACCTCGATTGAATTTACATTGAGCGTTACGTTTTTAAGTAACGCAACGTCTAGAATGTCGGGTCGGTGCGCGACGTTATCCGGATAACGTGTTGGTTCGTCGGGTGCTATTACTGAAAAGTTCCGCGTGTCTGTGAGAGAGTCTAATAAAATTCCGTTTCTATTTGTGGCTCTACTGTTCCAGCTAGAGTGTTTAGCGTTAAGATCGCCGCCCACTATGACTGCGGCCCCGTGGCCGAGTAATGCTTCTATATCTGTGTCTAATATTTGTTTGTTCGGCGGAAGATAAGCTGAAATAACAGTGATCGGCTGGTGATTCGCCATACTGACCCGGATGGCAGAGGCCTCGATGTTAGTGAGGACTGGAGGATCTATAGGTATACAGTGTAGAGACCTTTTAAAATAAATGAGGGTGCCGCCCATACGGGTGGTGCGATCATTCCTAACTAAGTTATAATTAGCGATACGCGGATCGCGTATACGTGGTTTTAAAAATGTCTCTTGCACTAAGAATAGGTCTAATTGATGTTCGTGAGCGAACTCCTTCACCAAGTCTAGTTGAGGCTTAAGGCCTTGGGCGTTAAAATACGCTATACGGAGCGTATGTGGTTTTACCCGTCCGCTTACGTAATTAGGCATCGCGAATGTTGTTTTTATACTTAAGCCCTATATCGGTGAGGGCACGGAATATTTTGCCGTTGTCTGCCATAACTTGCAGGAGCGACGGCGGGTCTTCCCGGACAGTATCGAGCCTGCTGGCCAGGGCTGTTATTTCGTCAATGTCGAACATCTCTGACAGTTCGAACATGAACGCAAAGGTGCTGCCGCCTTTACTACCTGTTGCCGCGGACGCGGGCGCCGGTGGCCTCGGTCGCGGGACCGACGCCGCCGGGCGGGACGCTAGCGGAGGCCGGAGGGGCGCGGGGGCCGCGAGAGTGGCCTCTGTGGCAGTGTTGGCAGCCGGAGGAGACCTCGCCCAGGCGTTTACCTTCGGAGGCGGCGCAGGTTTGAAGGTTGGAGTGAACTCCACCTTCTCTGCTCTGCCTTGCGGCTGGCGGCGCCCTGGGTGACGCTTGTGTTTGGGTGCCTTGGGACACCCGCGATAGCTCGCGGGGTGCCCCTTCTCCCCGCACAAGACGCAGGCCGGGGGCTCCGCGCATTGCGCTGGTCGAGGGCACTCTGGCGTGCCGTGTTTCCCGAGGCACTTCACACACCTCGGGGTGTGTTCGCAATTTCGTGCCGAGTGCCCGTATAGTTGGCATCTGTGGCACTGACCGGGCCCCCCGCGGTTGCGAGGAGCTTCGGTACGGATGCCCTGAAGGGAACAAACCGATTTTATGTTGAAGATTTCCTTTCCCTCTTGCGTGAGGTCGAGGACTACGAGAACCATGTTAAATGGTTGTTTATTGTTGGTTCCGCGCATACGGTGCACCTCGTGTGCAGGGTAACCCTGTTCTTTGAGGTCCGACAGAATGTCGGCCTCGTCTAGCTCTTTGGGGACGTTTCTAATAACGACCCTCAGACGCTTCTCCTCAGGCAGGGCGTACGTGTGGAAACCCACACTCAGCTCTCTAAGAAGAGATGTCAGGGCGCGGTGGTCCGCTACCTCTCTGGTCTCTAGTTTGATTAGAGATTGGTACGCCCTCGCCTGGAAGGAGAGCGTCTTCGGGATCCTGTCTTTGACGGTTAACCATCGGCCTCGGTCCCCTATAAAAATAGGAGGCGGGCGCTTGGTCGGAGGCGGTACGCGGGCTTTAGCGGGCGCGGGCGCGGACGCGGGAGCGGAGCCAGTCGTGGCCGCGGCTTTCTTCGCGGGTGTGCTATCCAGAGAAGGCGATTCACGACCGCGCTTCTTCTTGCGACTGACGGTGATGAAGCCGTCAGCATCCGACGCGACACTCTCCGCTCTCGACGGTAGAGCGGTTTCCGGCCGGGCCGGTGAAGCACTGGAAGCCTGAGGGGCTACCGTGCGGTCAGGACTGACCGCGGGGACCTTAGGGGTCGCCTGCGAGTCAAAGTACGCCTGAAGGACAGGCGGACGGGCTGATCGGGTGATCACTTTCCTCGGTTTGACCGAGGCCACGGAGCTTGCGTCGGACGCATTGCCTATCTCCATTTCGGATTCCCCGTCGGAACTCGAAACGTCAGTTGTCGATTTGTATTTTTTGGATTTCGCTTTAATAGCGGCATCCACTGTCTCATTTATAGATTCCTTCATTAACGGAGCGATCTTCTCCGTGAATAATCTATCTAAGAGAGCGCTGAAGAAGCCCTCGTCGGGAACCATTGGTGAAGCCATGGTTGTTATTATAAGTTAAGCGGGTGACAACCCCCGCTGCCCGAGTCAGGCAGAGGGGGAATATAATGATAAAGTGGACAACTATACTTTTGTTGTACACTTGCACATTAATAAAATACTATTAATAATAATGAAATATACAAAAATTAAAAGAAATTAATAATAATAATTAAGCCTAAGACTTAGCTTTGCTGGATGTAGACTGGCCGGGCCGGAACCCCGATGTACGCTGTGCAGGCCCCCACGGAGAAGACACACACGGCACGATCTGCAACACTCACAACACACACGATTAGCGTGCAGAATCACGAAACACAGCACAGGTGCTAACTAACACGATCGTAAAACCGGGTAATTAACACTTATAATCACTAAGCTACGTTCCGCGAAGGAACGTAACAGGTGCGAGACTCAAAGAGTCCCGAACAATAGCGCGCGATAACAATAGCTAGCCCAGGTGGCCTGAGCAGATAGTGCGATAACGCAGGTAATAAAAATATTCGAAGGAGGACAGATAACGCGGCACGTGTGCTCGCGTTGCCTGCCTGAATCGAACTGTGCCACATTACGCTCTGAAACAGAAGTGTAAGTGGGCTGGACATATAGCAAGATGTAGAGACAATAGATGGACCTCAGAGGCATCTATGTGGGAAGGGCCAGTAGGAAAAAGGAGAATAGGACGTCCTAGGGAAAGGTGGATAGAAGACATTCAAGCGACAGCAGGATACTTATGGAAGAAGATAGCAATGGACAGAGGGGCATGGAACAAGCTGGAGGAGGCCTATACCCAAGAAGGGGTTCCAATCAATAATGATGAAGACAGTACATAACAATAGTCAATTATACAAATGAAAATTATATATATATTTTTTTCTTGTCTATGTAAATAATGGTACCAATAAGAAATATTTATTATAATAGATGTAATCATAAATATAACTATAATATAACTGTAATGAATGTAAAATAATTTAATAGTAGATTGGAAATAAATAGGTTTTATTATTATTATATTATAAAAATGTAAAATATGAAACATGCCACAAATGACACCATAATAAGCTTCGACTGCTATATCTATACATTGCCACATTTACTCCAGTTGTTTAAAATATTCTTGATCAATAAGCAGCAATGTAAAACATTTATTCAGTTCAAATTTAATTCTTGCAATGATTGTTGACACAGGACTAAAGAGAAAAGTGTGCTTACATTGTCCTTAACCAAACTTTTTCCTTTCCACTATCAGCTTGCGAATGATATGTCCTTAAGTATATATATGTATAGAACGTCATTGATTAAAACAGTTAATACACTAATGCAGAAAAAGGCGCCACTGCTGCACTGAGGTGCTCACCTAGCCGTCATCGCATGCAAATAAGCGCCCAAGTACTGATAGAATTAAAAAAAAAGTGTTATTCTATAACAGCGCCAGTTATTGTTTAATCAAGTAGATCAAACAATAACTATGACTAGCCCAGACTGTTCTACGTTCATCTTATAAAATTATTAATATTTTCAATTTTTACTTAGGATCCTGTACGCAAAGCAGTACAGAGAAGAATATCAAATGTCTGGGACATATACAGGATAATATAACCTCTAAAATCAGAAAACTTAAAGGCACATGGTAAGAGGACAAGATAAATAGAGCAAAATTAGTACAAGATGGTAGGTACCCAAGAGAAGTAAACGGAAAGGTAAGAACACAAAAAAGATGGGATGAGTATTATATCAGGCAAGAGGCATGGGTAACGTGGAATACAGTCGTAAATGAAAGGCAGGAATGGAAGAGGTTAGAGGAGGCCTTCGCCGACTGGCAAACACATCTGAAAAAAAAATAATATTTCAGAATAATTAATTTGTAATTTTTTAAAGTGATAATCGTGAGGGTTTCTGGGGTTGAAAACAAAATTTATGAACTATGCGGAACTCGAACCAGCGACTTCTCGCGTTCCATGCGAGCACTCTGCCACAGAGCCAACCGTCCGAGTGACATATCGTTCATAAATCTTGTATCTCTTGATCGACTCTCACTCTCGCTGTGGCTTCATTGGGACTAGATTGTGATTATTTTATAGCGATAGAAATGACTGTACAATATTGTATATTTTTATTGAAAAGAGCGCAAAAAAAAAGAATGCTGGAAGAGTTTCTTGCGCCGCTTCTTCTCTCTCAGAGCGTCATTTGTTTCCAAAGCGGTAGTAGTATATAGTAGTATAAGAAATGACATCAAAAAGAATTCTAAAGGAATCAATTTTGAGATAATAAATGCCTCTGAGAAAATAAATGCCTTTTATGCCTTTTATCTACATTCTACAGGATCTACTTTATAGTTGATATTAGGAAATTGACTTAAAATGTCGCTCTTCAAAATTTAAACAATTTGTTATTAAAAAAAAACAAATTGTTTATATTGTAATATTGATAATCGGATCTGAATAAAAAGATACTATTATTGTAATATTTTCAATTCATCATCAAATCCCACTAATCAGGGTGAAAAGCAGAACAAAATTACGAAACATGGCCGCATTAGAAAGATGATAAAATTGCAATGCTGACGTAGGAGGTACCTACCAAGCTACCAACGAAATATATTTTTTTATCCAAATAAATTAATTTACCCATTACTGGAAACAAAATTATTTATAATAGGACACACCAACAAGTTATACTAAACTATACAAAAATAAGAAATATGAGTAAGTCATAATACGACAAAAGTTAAGCAAGAAAACTCGTGGGAGCCCGCTTGTAATAATAAATTTCAAGTAAATAAATAAATTAAAGGGTTTATTTTAAAACTTCAAAAGTATGTTTCCGCCCGGGATCGAACCGGGGGCCTTCTGCGTGTTAGGCAGATGTGATAACCGCTACACCACGGAAACGATACTAATAGCGTTGAAAATTAAATTCATATTCATTTAATTGACAATAACAGGTTATTATACCCATGTCTGCACTTAACATAATAATTGTTATTATATTGTATCGAATTGTTAAGTATGATTAATAAGCGATATAATTTTGATATCGTATCAATGTTATTTATATAATACTAGATTATTATTACTACTAATTTTTTTTTAGACTAGTATTTTTGTGGTTCTGCGTCTTGTCTTGCGAAAAAGTTTTTGTTATGTACCCGGTAGGTGCGCTGTCAAGATATTTTTTTTATTTATAACTTGATTTATATTAATTATATAACAAACATTTTTTCTTATTTTCGCCATGAAATAATCCGAGAGCGACATTAGATGAGCTTTAAAATTTGTAACACGAATTCAATAATTTCACGATTAATGTTTATAAATGAATCACAATAAAAACAGATCAAAATTAAACAAATTACCTTCAAGAAATTACATAATATTATGATTTTGAACCAACTATCTTATTCAGTATTAAATAATTCACAAATAAAACGAACGAAGTCTAGCCACATAAAAATAAAACACGGAAATGATGAATGGACTATATTCGCTATTAGTTCAATTTATTTTCCAAAGGCCGGGTTTTATAACAATCTTATTTGAAGTTCCCAAAAGACAAGTTGCAAACAGAATCAAACCGAATACAGCTCAAGTACTTGATATGCGAGTCATTCCTTGGCAGTTCTTTTAGAGGAGTCTTGGGAATATTCCACTTGTACAGACAAAGCTCAACATCCAAGACCATTGCAGAATTTTAACAATGAGAATGACTTGAATACACTCTGATATTGGAAGGTAACATAATAGTTGTTTTGTGTAGAAAAAATAAAGAGTATTTTCCTGTATCATAATTATAAATGTCTGACAATCCGTACCCACGCGTTTTGCAGGAAACCTTTTGCTTTTTTTTTTTATAATAAGGGATAATAAGGGACGAGACGAGCAGGACGTTCAGCTGATGGTTATTGATATGCCATGCCCATTTCAATGCAGTGCCGCTCAGGATTCTCAAAAAACCCAAAAATTCTGAGCGGCACTAGAATTGCGCTCGTCACCTTGAGACATAAGTTGTTAAGCCAAATGAGGCTGTAGGCCAGTAATTTCACTAGCTACGGCGCCCTTCAGACCGAAACACAGTAATGCTTACACATTACTGCTTCACTGCTGAAATAGGCGCCGTTGTGGTAATAATCCCATAATCTAGCCGGCTTCCTGTGCAAAGGAGCCTCCCACTGGTGTACAGCCTGTGCTTCCCTGGGGCATAAAAAGAAAAGGGAAGTCCCAGGATCAGTGGGAGGCTTCATTGCAGAGGATGCCAGCTAGATTATGGTGTAAACATTATTGTGTTTAGGTCTGAACGGCGCCATAGCTAGTGGAATTACTGGGCAAATGAGACTTAACGTTTTATGTCTCATGTTTGTGGTATCTAAGCTGAGCTAAAGCGAGCCTAAAGGTTGGCCTATACCTTTAACCTCAGCAACGCTCCCTTTTTTTATGGAATATATACAAATGCTTGAATATATCCTACTTTTATCTACATTAAAAAAAGCGTACGAAAGTATGAAGTTAAGACTACGATATGACGTCACATGTCAAAGAATGTTTTTTGTAAGCCGTGCTATGGAGAAACGCCTCCAGCCGCAGATCCTGATGGTAAAGATTCGAAATCCCACGTCAAGTAACAGTTTGAACAGCTCTTCGGTACATTGTTCGTGATAAAAACAGTAAAATACAGAATAATAATTATTAATCTTATATATAAATTATATATAAAATTCGCGTGTCACAATGTTAGTTACCTTACTCCTCCGAAACGGCTTTAGAGATTGTTACTAAATTTTATATGCATATTCAGTAGGTCTGAGAATCGGCTACTATCTATTTTTCATCCCAATAAATGTTAAGGGTAACCAAAAATTGTTTTTTTAATTTTTGACAATTTTTTTTTATTTTATCATGATTCAGCATTGAAAAATACACACAAATTTAAATTTTGGCCCTTCTACGATCTACAACTATTTTTGTATCACGATTTTTATATTATTCTGTTCCATCCACCAAACCGATATAGGGTTGCAAGATGGCAATCGAATACAATAATTGTAGTAGTAGGTCTGAGAATCGGTTGCATCAAAATTTTAATAATTGATTTTTTTAATATGTTATATGGCAATACGACGTTTGCTGGGTCAGCTAGTAATAATATAATATTGACACACTATTACACAAATTATCTTGCCCCAAAATGGGCATAGCCTGTGATACGGGTTGCAAGACAATGTTTAAGTTAATACGATATACTAACTTAAACATACATAAATACAAATAAACATCCTCTGTTGTTGCAAGAGAACGTGGGCGGCGGTGATCACTTAAGGTGACAAAGGCCAGCGACCTTGAGCGATATGAGTTCACGGCTGCCGGCCCGCCATCTATGTAACAAAGCCAATATTTTCAAAATTCTTGCGTGGAAACCAGTTTATATGCTTACAATCCTCGTTATTCACTACTAATCTGAATAAATGAACCTACACAAAAAAGTACAAGCTATAAGAATAACTTTTCTGAGAGAAGTACCAAAAAATGCGTCACGCCATGCCAAAAAACTTGTTTAACTTCAAAGAAAACTGGTAGTTCTAAAAGGCTCGGCAGTGTTAACTATAACCAACAGCAAGCATTAGCAACCTACAAATAAGACTTAAGGATATGTGTAACAGGATTAAATAGTGTTCATAGCTCGAAATGCTATATTTTCGCCACAAAACTTGTCTAAAAACAACATCAACACCATCAAAAAAAGCGCGTACAGCTTCCTTAAAGGCCGGCAACGCTCCTGTGATTCCTCTGGTGTTGCAAGAGATTGTGGGCGGCGGTGATCACTTAACAACAGGTGACCCGTACGCTCGTTTGTCCTCCTATTCCATAAAAAAAAAATCATGTTTGCGTGTTTTCTGCTTACTCTTCGCCTTAACACCAAATGACCCGTACTCTTGTTCGCCCTCTTCTTCCATAAAACAAAAAAGGAGCCTTGATTAAGTCTAAAACATTAATAATAATCAAACGCTAATCACTAATTACAAAACAATATAATACATAAACTAAATTACTCTATATTACCGTGTAACATTATTTCGCTGTCAATTTCAATGCTATTAACCATTGTTTGGATATTGTGCCTCAGAAACTATTACATTAAATTAGTTGTTAGTGAATATTAAGCAGTCTTGCCGAAGTTGTATAACTTTACAAATAATTTTGTATTAGATATCAATGATTAACGAATTTATATTATAATTGATGTTTGCTGATGATGGTATAAAAACTGCGTTTGGTATTCTCTTCCCTTCTCCACCTTATGCTTCAAGGTGATTCTAGTCAGTATTTTTGGGCTTTTCAAGAATCCTGAATGGAAATGCATTGTAATGGGCAGGGCGTATCAATTACCAACAGCTGAACGTCCTGCTCGTCTCGTCCCGTATTTTTATAAAAAAAGACTTGCCTAAGCGACACGACAATAGCGATGAAATGGTGAGCTGTCAGTATGTATGTATGTAGATATTATATATTGTTGAAATCATAAATTTGCGCGGCGGCCATCTTGGATTTCAAATATGATCCCAAATTCGTTCTCTGCACACTCGAGAACCTCGGATTCGATATCCATATATGAAAATTACCCTCATGCGCGTAAAGAAGTTTCACTTCAAAACGTCATTTATAATGAAATATTATTGACTGAATTATATAATTATTTCTAAGTAATAAAAATGTTCCGGATAAGTAATCATCAACAAACATACTAAAACCTTCACCGAAATACGCTACATCTTATGGTAGAAGTATTATTCCATTCGGTTTAGTAGTTTTCGCAGTATTAGCGGTTATATTTTTTTTGGCACAAAAATACTTGTAATTTCAATAGCGTAATCAATTCTATAAACGCTCTTGCATAGTATTTCACTTCGTTAAGTAGTCTATACCAAGAACAAATGTGTCGTTTCTTACCCATTCATCAGTTGCTTCTTGCTTGAGATCAAAATCTTTGCGTAACCTTATGTTGCTTAAAGGCATAGTTGAACATGATGTTTTGGTAGGAAGAATCCATTCAAAGTAATGGTGAGGTGAAAGTTCGCTAGTTTTTTTTAATGACAATAAGGAACGAGACAAGCAGGACGTAAAGCTGATGGTGCCGCTCAAGATTCTTGAAATACCCAAAAATTCTGAGCAGTACTACAACTGCGCTCGACACCTTGAGACATAAGATGTTAAGTCTCATTTGCCCAGTAATTTCACTAGCTACGGCGCCCTTCACACACAGTAATGTTTACACATTACCCCTTCACGGCAGAAATAGGCGCCGTTGTGGTACCCATAATTTAGGCGGCATCCTGTGCAAAGGTGCTTCCCACTGCTTCTCTCACTCATTAGACATATCCGCCTTTCATAGTCCTGGTGTCTGTTTTCTTACAGAAATATAAACTCGATCTTCTGCAATAAAAACATGAAATTCAAAATAATTGCGAAACTGAAGGGGCGGGGCACATAGTTCGACGGACAGATGGGCGTTGGGACAGTAAAGTCCTAGAATGCCGACCACGTACCGGAAGACGCAGTGTTGGTAGGTCCCACACAAGATGGACCGACGATTTGGTCAACATCGCCGGAATACGTTGGATGAGGCCAGCGCAGGACCGATCGTCGTGAAAATCTTTGGGGGAGGCCTTTTTCCAGCAGAGGACGTCTTCCAGCTGATGATGATGATTATGAAACACTAGCTAACACACGCTTCGAAAAAACCAAAATTTTTCACGCATAATCCAACTGTCAGGTCGACATACGCAAAGGAACAAATTACGGCAAGCGTATGTTTGTTTACGAGGGCGCACAACTTTTTAATAGTCTACCTTCATCTCTCAAAAAGATTAAGTCACTAAAAACATTTAAACTTGAGCTATCAGACTATATTGTTTCAAAGTTTTTATAAAACACATGTCTGAAATTGTTTGTTATGTGACAGTGCCCTGTAAAAGTGTGTAATCTTAAATTTTGTGAAGAAGAATAAGTACTATAATGTGTAATATGTATGTACTGAACATCTAAAGAACGGCGGATAAATTATTACATCATATTTTTATGTTCCCATGTAAGTGACAATATTATGTTTTTAATGAGAAATAAATATCTTTAAACCTAAGCATATTCTAATTCTATGCCCCAACCCCTATAACCGGATTAAATAAAGCTAAAATTAATTTAATAATCATAAAAGTAATATGATTCATAATCACAGCACAAACAAAATGGCGGCCGTGGAATGCTATTGGCGTATACGTAAACTAGATTCCAGTGAACAACTGCAGGCGCCAAGGGGTGTCTTGTCATAACAAACACAAATAATCTGACATGATCCTTTTACTTTCGCAGATTACATAGTAATATTGCAGAAAGTATTTGTGTGCAGCTCTAGCGGGAATTATTCATAGAGGGAGCTACTATCTTATCACGCTGAGAAATAGTTTACACGTGGAAGGTGCGGCGTTAGATCGGCGACACTAAATTCAGGGTACTTGCTCATATCTGGCGAATAAATAAATGTAGGTACATTTGTATTCTTTGATGTTACGTTGTGAACTGAAATAAATTCAACTTTATATTACAGAATTAAAATGCGCGCTTCGTTGCATGATGAACTGGGATCAAATAATATAATAATTTATTGAAATATTATATCTTTTGGAGAGTTAGGGAATAAATATCGCAGTATTTTTTACGATGCGACCACCGTCACGCAAATTCCAAACCCTGACGTTAGCCGGTCAACTAGACCATATATATCATACTTCAGCTAACAAGCGTCTTTCAACTCATAATATGCCTGTCTACTGAACCACAAATAACAGACGAAAATTAAATAAATTTCAATACAATTTCAGTTTAAATACAAGTTTTAAATTAAAAAAAATATTTCTCTCCAATTGTATAAAATAATTTAATGATATTTAAGTAATTACAATATGTTTCTTAACTAGATTATGCGATATAATAATATTTTCATTGGTTGTATTTAATATCTATTTTATTACAATATTGTTTTTTCTACAAACGTAAAATAGTACGATGAATATTTTTTTTGTCGTTTTTATTGTTTCAAAGACAAGTATATAATTTCAAATGAGATTAAGACATAATACGTTTGCTTGATATTTGTACATCATTTCTAGAAGAATACATTTTTATTAACTTTTTTACCAGTGGGAGGCTCATTTGCACCGGATGGCGGCTAGATTATGGGTACCACAACGGCGCCTATTTCTGCCGTGAAGCAGTAATATGTAAGCATTACTGTGTTTCGGTCTGAAGGGCGCCGTAGCTAGTGAAATTACTGGGCAAATGAGACTTAACATCTTATGTCTCAAGGTGACGACCGCAATTGTAGTGCCGCTCAGAATTTTTGGGTTTTTCAATAATCCTGAGCGGCACTGCATTGTAATGGGTAGGGCGTATCAATTTCCATCAGCTGTACTTCCTGCTCGTCTCGTCCCTTATTTTCATAAAAAAAAAGAAGATGACGCTGCTTAAGCTCTAACATGGCGTGTCTCTACTGGCTTACAAGAAATATCTTAAATAAACTACTTTTAATACATCCCTCGAATATAAAACAGTGACAAAAATTTCAAATCTTCAAACATACAAGCTTTTATTACAAAACTAGCTGACCCGACAGACGCTGTTCTGTCAATAGATAAAAAAACATGTAAGTATTTGGGAATAATGTAGTCTAAAGCCGTCGGGAATGTATTATCTTAGTTGATGAGTTATAAATGACACAAAAACGTATATCTGAATGTATTTATATTAAGTATATAGTAGTAAAAAAAATATCAGGATTAATATCGTTTTTGTGTCAACAGCTCTTATATAACCGCCTTATTAAGGCAAATAAAAAAAAAACAATATTGAAGTAGGCGTTATTTTGCGGAAATCCATAATTATACAAATGATTTAAGTTTTCTTTAGTGTTAATTCCGCCAATATTTGTTTTTAAACAATTCGACACGTGTTTCGCCTCTACACGAGGCATCCTCAGAACGTGTTGTCTCGCCAAAATCTGGCACGAGACTCAAACAAACTAAAGAAAACTTAAATCATTTGTACCAATTTTTTTTATGTATTTAAAACATTTACACAAAAACAACCGACTTCAAAAACACTATTCCAAAACAATAGATAATATAATATGCACTAAGAAGTATAAAAAGAATTGCGTATTTTTATACAATCTGATTAATGAATATAATTCTATTGACTATTATTTATATTTATTTATTTATTTATATTTAATAAGGACTACCAAAAGTTGTTTCATGCAAAAAAAATAATATCTAAATCTATACAAAGACACATTATTAGATATACACTACTATTACTATTACAGGGGTCACATTTTCCAACAATAATAAGAAAGAAATAAAAAATTTAAAAAAATACTAATATTTAACAAAAGTGGTAAACTATAAATAAAGGTATTAAAATAATATACATTAGTGCATAGTTATTACAATTTATAATTTAAGGCCTTAACAATCTTAATGCGTGTTTTTTATTATCATTGTTATTTTTGGAACGGTGTCTATGTCCTTCCGCCGCGACCGCTCTCGCCTCCCGCCCCTCACGTCGCGCGAGCGACTCAAGCACATCTCACCCATAACTATGTATGTAGTTACACACGCACCTCGGCTGACACCAACTCCAGAAGTTATCGTAACGAGAATTAGATTAATTAATTAGATTGTCATCAGTTGGCTCGATATTGAGTTATTCGTAAATTTGTCGACCACTTACATATAGCAAATTTAAGACTTTTATGGTTTTCTCATGGATGCCATTATCAGATTTGGACCAAATTACAATGGGACCACACGAGAAGCACCAGCCATGAAATAAAAAAAGAATTATCAAAATCACCCCGTGGAAATTTTTGAGGTAACAAACAAAATAAAACCGACGATTTGAGAACCTCCTCCTTTTTCGAAGTCGGTTAAAATCGGATATAGTATGTTATCCTTAAGAGATAGACATAATATGCCATCGCGTACTTTTCTGTAGATTTCAAATCTTCAAGTAAAGTACACAATTCCACCATACATTATTTTGTTAGAATATATCTCAACGTGTACAGTCTTTTCATTGAAAGCTCCCAGATGGCAAATTTTTTCCGACACCTCTAACAAATATCGTTAATGCATACAAAAATGTATATTGGTGACAACAGCATGAAAATCGGTGCAGTAGTTTTTAGTTTATCGCGAACAGACAGACAGGTAGATGCGACTGAGTACTTTGTTTTATAATATTATGTAGTGATAAAGCAAAATAACCGCTAACGACAGTTTCCTGTTTAATAGAGTAAAATAACAAACGAACCTGGGTGTCACTTGATGTTAAAAAAAGACAGTTAATCAAAAAATATATGTTTTAGTTCGGTATTTTGCGCAGAAAGAAAATCAAAACAACGATATAATACGAAATTCACATACTTATGGTAAGTATTATTATTTTTACATGTTCAAGGTTTTCTTACAAAAACCAGTAACTCATTTCTGAAAATAAACAATTGATTGCAGATAAATAACCCAGTATTTTAAATTAAAAAAAAACCCTTTGGAACAATATATTTAAAATAATATAAACTTCTTGTTATAAGTATCCTGAATTGATCGACGCAATTTAAATATACATAGATCAAAATGCATTGATCTGTGATAAGAATAATAAATGTGAATTTCATTTGGTTAATGTTTGAATTCCCGCTAGACAGGTTTATAAGATCCGAACAGTTGATTTGAAACTTGCTCCAGAATTGCAGAGGTGTGACATAGTGAGTGTGTCGGAGATAATACTCAACATCATAAATACTGGCTGATAAACAAAACGCTCATAAAATACGTCTACATAAGGTGTTCTCTGTTAAATATTACTCTGTGTATTTTAAAACTTGCAACACATTATAGAACATAGATTCACATTTTAGTTTTTGAAGTGTAAGGCATTGACTATTTACGTTTAAATATTTTTGTTGCGTCACTTAACTTATATTGTGGTCAAAATTATTTGTAAACCGATGAAGCTGTAATTGTTGATTTCAAATAGTGGCGATGAGTTTCGTGCCCCTTCTTCTCATTAAAGTTAGAAGCTTCGAGAAAGGTTTTCTCGAAGTGGCGGTATATGTAATAAGAAAAGAAAACTTGACGTTTATAAGTGTCATTCCCTTGAACTACATGAATAAAGTGATTTTGATTTGATTTGATTAGATTGTATTTGCATCAAAAAGTACAAAATAGGAAATATATTATCGTCTGAGTATTATATTGATGAATAAAATACTATCTTAAATGGCCATCGAGATGCTTTTTCTCCATAGAAAATTGAAGATAGACAAAACTATCAAATAAGAATATATTTAACGATAGATAAAATGAAATAATATTTTGTTCTATAATATTTTGATGTGGTGCTTAGTTAAAAATAATAATTACAAAATTTCATACATATAATGTTATACATAATGAAAATATGATTGCCGGTTTAAGCAAAATAATTTGTTATTTTTAAAGTGATATCCCTCACTTTTGGGATTAATCCCAAATTTAATTTGTATAATTAATCATCAATTATACAGTAACATCTCGGGTACCGTCGCTCGAAAGGTTGGCTCAGTTGGTAAGAGCGCTCGGACGGAACCCGTGAGGTCGCGGGTTCGAGATCAGCATCGTTCATAAATGCTGACGAATTGTGTCCTTATATTTCTTATATTTTTAGATATATCTTATTAATAATACATAATGGGATCAAACTTTTAGTTTGTTTCTGTTGCTAATATTTCTAATATTGCTATTATTTTAATATATATGTACCTATATTCTGAACAGTAGAACCAAATAGCAAATAAAGTTTTCATTTATACATTCAAATTTTAGTTACAAATAGAATTTTTATAAAAGCAAATTAGTTTACAATAAAATATATAACAAAATACTTCAAAAACGTGTCTTACTTTAAGATTCAGCATTTTGTAATCAACAAGCTGTGGGTTACGGGTCGTGACAAGAGACGAAGAAATCGCTCCCGCTGTCGGTTCATTTGTAAACATCTTTAAGTATATGTAGTAAGGTTCAAATTCCAAAACGTCTTTATCCCAGTTTGGAAATAAAGGTAACCTGAATAAACTAGGCACACGCGAGCCGCATACGGTTAAAAGACTACTTTATACAATCACCTGGTGAATTTGTTAGGCCTACATAAGTAAAGGCCATTGCGGTCGTGAACAACTTCAATTGAACTTTCCGAAGAATATCACGATTCAATCAGATTATAAGGGTTATTGTACTATCAGCTATTCAGTACTAATCAGCAACTACATTAAAAATAAAATAATATTACCTTTCTGGTAGATAAATAATAAATAATTATAATATTGGCACACTCTTACACAAAGTATCTTGCCCCAAACTAGGCATAGGCATATGAGTGCAAGACAACGATATATTTAATACAATATACTTATTTTAACATACATAAATATAAATAAACATCATTGACCCGGAAACAAATATTCATATTCATCATATAAATGATTGCACGCACAGGGATTCGAACCCGGGACCTCTAGCTCAGTAGGGTCACTAACCACTGGGCTATTAGGGGTTGTCCAATATAATGTATACTAACTATGTATACTTACAAGATAAAATAAGTCTTATAGTATTAGTTAATAGTGTTAAAATATCAACGTTTTAAAACATATTATTAAATTTAAAACAATTCAAATTAACAATCTATTAAAAATAATATAAACTTTTTGTAATATTTATCCTGAATTGATTGACGCAATTTCAATATACATAGATCAAAATGCATTGATCTGTGATAAGAATAATAAATGACAATTTCATTTGGTTTATGTTTGAATTCCCGCTAGACAGGTTAATAAGATCCGAACAGTTGATTTGAAACTTGCTCCAGAATTGCAGAGGTTGTCGCACAAACATCTACATCGATTCTATATCAATATTGTGGAAATCATGATTTTGCGCGGTAGCTTTTTTTATTTGTTTTTAAAAATACAAAATGGCGCGTAACCGAAAACCGTGACGATTTGCTATAAAATTTCTCTCATACGTAGATAAAGAAGTTTCGCTTCAAAAATGCATAAAATATATCAGAGTATTCGTAATATTACGTGGAGCTACCGAGGTGGGGGTCGTTGACCCGCATCGCTCGGTTCGTGTCTCCGCCATGCCCGCGTCAATGCGTATCTATTGAATGTTATAGACATACGTTCGAGCGCTTTTCGCCTAAAGTGTTGGGAATGCCTCGCCTTAAAGCAGTTCAAGGATGCTCAGTATCTGTACAAGGTTTGCTTATAGCGCATTGTGCGATACTTTGGCCATGTTGCACGCAGAGGAGAAGACAACCACGGGAGTTTGATGGTGACGGGGAACGTAGTCCCAAGCCGTGGGTGGCCAAATCGCTGAAAATCTGAAGATCCCTGTAATCCCGCACTCCACCAGGCGACGCGGACGGAGCGAAACAGATGGAGACACCTCGTTGACCATGTGACTAAGTGAGTCAAGATCCTCAGCAGTGAGAGAACGACTAATTAGTTAGTATAACATGCAATATAATGTAAAGTAAGTATACAGATTGTATAAAGCATAAAGATATATTCAATTAAGTATCCAAATATAATATATACAACTTACTTTAAGAGTAAAATTCAGAACATAAAAGTGTGTATTCATTTATGTATGTACGCATCTAAGAAAAAATACTTCTTTGGCAGTGCAAAATACATCATTCTCCGTGCAAATTTTACATTTATTTAATAATTAAAGGTTTATTTAAAGTAATACAAACACTTCTAGTAACACCGCGTCTTAAATTGAATAATTGTGATTGCCTCTCGTCCTCTTAGCTCATCATCAAGCCCTGTGGAATTCACGAACCGCAGTACGATCTTCTCGCCGTGAGTACTGCAAACATTACTTGCGGTCTAGAGTCTTTAGACTGTCAATTCAGTTTTTAACTAATTAGCCGTCAAATCTGCGTCAAAAGGGAGCTTGACTGTGAGTATATGTCCATTGTTTGAAGTAGTCTTTTTGGATATTGGTTTCCGCACATTCCGTAATGACGCAATAATAACTACCTCTGCCTCGATGATGGAGGCAATACTCCCCAGGTGTGTACTAGACCTAAACCTGGGGCGGTCTCCATAGATCCCATGGATTCATTTTCCATTTGGAAGCCATTGGTAAGCCATAAGAGGCGCCCGTCAGGAGACTCTATGGTCCTACAGTCATCCCTAGAAAGTAGTTCCACAATAACGTAATATTTGATGTAATTGATTTGAGATAGAGTAATTTGTAGGCTCATTTGATCAGATATCATACCTAATAGTATGATGTGTTCTAGAAATGCTCAGTCTTCTCAGGGTGAATCAGATCAGAGAGAATGTACATTGCTTAAAGTAGCCTTTTTGGATATTTGTTTCTGCACTTTCTGTATAGGAGTTTAACTCTCCCTGGAAGATAGAGGCAAAACTCCCCAGGTATGTTCTGAACTTAAATAAGAACTAATGCGTTCTCAAAAGACTCCACAGCTAATTGATTTTCCATTTTGAACCCATTGGTGAATATTTAGAGGCGTATTCTTCAAGAAGACTCGTCCTACAGTCATCCCTAGAAGATAATTCCACAACTTATTCTTTGATGTAATTGATTTTACGTAGTATTATTTGTGGTTGTCTAGCAATACTTAGCCTTCTAAGGTGCCATAATGTCCACCGTATAGTCCCCTTCACCTCATTCTGTATGAACAGTAGGAAAAGTGATAGGCTATGCAGCAACTGAATCTCTTTACCTGAACGCCATAGCCTCGATAACTACTATACAGGCAAATCTGTATTTAAACCATCTACAGTTGTATTCTGGCTAGCTTCGTTCGACCATATAATGAAGACGTAAGTTATATGAGACAGCCAATTTGGCCAAGCCAAAAGGTAGCCCGATTATTTTCCTTTCCTTCTTTGAGGAGATACGTGACACTCCAAACCTTTCACCCTTTACCATGTGTCACCGTTTGGGGACATCCTGCCGTTGCATGTTCCCTTTATTTCCGGATATTCCCGATCATATAAAATTGATATAGACGAGTTTTATTACTTATAATCACAAAAATATTTAGTTTTTATTGTTATTCATATAAAACACCTGTTATGTGAATAGAAATACCGGAATAAATATCTTGAATATAGATATCACTTCACACTATACTACAAAGTACGATTACGTGTCTATTTATACAATGGAAAAAACTGAGCTATTTTTATAAAACAACCTTACGTACGTAGGTACAGTTTTTTGGTAAATAAGACAACCCTAACGACGTCAGAAGAGGACAGAGTCACGCGATTAAAAGAGAGGCAACTTCTAGGTGAATAAAAAGTAAGTTAATAGCTCTGTGTGATGTGAATTGCACCTTATTATATCGCCGCAAGAATCCCTATTTCATTATTTGATTTTACGGAGTGAGCCTTCTGTATTTGTACTAATACATATTCTTTGGTATTACTACAAAAATTTAATAACTTTCTATCTAAGCTAACTTATTATATACTCGCCTCAAAAAGTGACATTTCATTATAGCAGCTCTTTTTATTCCACTTGTTTTGAAATACAATATTCGCTCGCAATATGTTTATTGTATTTCTAGTAACAAATGAATTTTCATCAAATGGTTTCTACCAATTTAGCTACAAAACATTAACAGAATTATAAACTTTGTCATTATTTAATCAACGTTATCGTTTCCAAAGGAAGGTTATGAATATAATAATTAATCACAACGGAAAATAATAATCTACGCAAACGGCGCGTAAGAACTGAGGACTTGCGCGAAATTCATTTATCAAATCAAAATCCTAAATTGAACGTTCGCTTCGATTCATTTATCAAAACATCAAATAAACAATTTATATTTAGTAGTTTATCATGCAATTAGTTTATTAGGTTCGGATATAAATAAAGGTATATTGTATTTGAAATAAAGGTAATGAAAGGTCGTCGTCTTTAGCCAGAGGCAAAATCAATTTCAGCACAATTCTCATTTTCTCGATACTTTCATTTCTCCTCAACCAGCAATCCGGAAGATAAAATTTAGAAAGCTCTTTTGCTTCGATGTACACAAAATTGTATTTGCAACTTTCATACACATGCTCTGTAGGAATCGAATGCAGTAACCGTTCCCGAATCAATTGGCTCATATTCCTTTAACAAATGACGTTGGAATTTATGCGCATTTCAAAATTGCCAAATATTTAGCTATTTCTACTATTAAAGTTGTAACACGATGCACATTTTATGAGAAATTTAATAAAATTGCGACGCGTATGAATCTTTCTCGACCGTAATTAAGGATAGCGGAAGTAAGTTAATGCTGGTAAGTACATAGCTAAAATCTATTATGAGACACGTAAGAATTTATTTTGATTGTAAAGCCAATAATCTACGGTATATTCATCATAAGGGTTGCGAGGTAATTCGTCATCCCTGCAACAGTATTCTTGTCAAAATACTGAAAACAAAAAACAGTATTTCTATCCAAGTCTTCTTTGAAGGTGAACACGACAAAATTAACAGTTTCGTAAACGAAAATTTTATTTTTTCACAATTACTTATTTGCAATAAAAGAGTGACTATAAAAGACTCTTTCCATTATATACACTCATAAATACATTCACAGTGTTAAATGTATTTATGAAACATATTGGTAGCTTTCAGTATGTAGTAAATGTGCGCAACTTTGTTAGAAGCTAATAAAATAGTTTTATAGAGATAATATAAAAAGTCGCCCGTTTGACAAAAGTATGCACGAACGATGTAGGTTGGGAAGATCTCATAAAATGTTTGTGTTTTAGCATCTTTTATGTAGATTAATATAACGACACCATTATTTGTGCCCGGACTTCTAAAACCTACTGAAAAAATATGCTAATTGTGTCTTTGTATTTTTATTTATGCTTTTAAATATATTATAAACTTTAATTACTTACTGATAAATATAATTGAAGTTTTTTGGGAAAAAATATTTTTCATCAATAGTCATAATGTTTTAAGTATGTTTGTCTGTTTTTCTGGGCGTGCTTTTGTGTTGTATCAAGTTCGAGTAGCATTAGGTATTGTCACAAATAAAAGATATACATGAAAACAAAAAAACATTCTGTACATTGATTCTGTGTCTTTAAGTCGTCTCTAAAACGATGTTTTTGGTAGTGTAAATCTTAAAAAGTATTCATTGTGTACAGATTAATTATAGTGATAAGGATATTACCGATTAAATAGATTTAGACTGGACGAGTGGTCAAATAGGTCAATTTTGTCCTAAATTCAAAACCTGTATTAGCATGATTTATTTTTATCGCCATGGACTCAATTTGAGGGCTATCGAGACGAAGGTGGGTGCACAAGTTTCTATATAATGTTATAAGTATTAAGACATTAAATAAGACTTATTTATAAAGTTTACTTTATTTGTCTAAAACAGCTTTTATGGTTTGTCTGAGATGGTTTCGACTAGTTTAGGACCATTCGGGAGTCCATTATCACAGCGAGTGTTGTGAGTTCGCTGTCTCAATCTGTTTTGAGAAATTTTGACAATTAATAAACTATTATAATGGTTTCCTTCTGCATGCAAGAAATATGAATTAAAAAGCAATTAAAGAAAATATGAATATCTCGTTATAAGCCTGTATTTGTGTTGTAGTTTGGATATGTTTATTTTGGTATATTTTAGGAGAAACTTCATTATTTTCCATTATCAATGTCCATTTTTCATAGAATTATTAAAGGAAAATGTTTCTGATAAATACGCAGAGAGAGATTGTACAGATTTATAGTTATTAAAAATAAGTAATCGAGATTTTTGTCTTTCAGAAGAATATGAAATATATAATCTAAGGGACGAATCGTAGAATCGATCAAAGCCATAACTGTACATAAATTTGTTGAATCCTGTAGATTGTATCAAAAAATTATGATTTTAATATTGATAATTCTTCCGAAAATTCGTTCCAGCAAGAACAACATTTACCCGAATTTTTAATCTTTACGCAACAGTCCTTTGGGACTCTTCTTAATTAAAGTATTAAGTATAATAATCGCGATTACGACCCCTGAACAAAGAACAAAAAGGGAGAAAAAAGCGATTTGAGGAATAACATGCATTAACTTTAAAACACCAGCCGTCAGCGGGGGAAGAAATGTAAAGATTGCCACAAAAGACAATTACAGAGATAAGAATAACATGAAACCTTGTGATAAAAATCTAATTTCCTCAAGTAATAAACCAGTATTATTAAGAATAATTACGTCTGTTATATTACTTTTGAATTAGTCTGTTTTAAAACAATTATACATGCAAATCTTTACGTAGGTACATGTAAATGTTCATACAGGTATATGTAAATGTTCGCAACATAACTTCTCATAAACGGCTAAAATTCATGAAACTTTTGGCGTATGCCGTTCTAGGGATGATTTGGGATGTCATTAACTTTAAAATCTTACTCCAACGAATTTTTTTTATTTGAATTTTTTGTTATTCCTTCAACGTTCTGGCTCAACAGCACCTATCCGGTTCCCTTGTTTTTTTTTGTATATAAGTATGATATATATAACCACAAACAATGATAATATTACTTAAAATACTCATGGATAGTAACTTCCTAGTAGATAATTAGTCCAAAACACAACATAAAGACTAATAAAACCATTTGAATATATAAGTCAAGCGACTTGTGTTGTTAAATTTTAACAATTTAAACGTTAATAATTTGAAATTGATTTATTATTTTAAATTTTATATACATTTATTTGAAAAATTCAAACGTGCAAACGAAATATCGCTTAATCTTTCACGCTAGTTGATTGAAATTAATATCAATTAAATCCATTTCCTGAATATAATATTCCATATTCCATTAATGGATATAATATTTATTGTAATGTGTGAGTTTTATTTTTACAAAACAAAAAACTAACTAATTTTACTATTATATTTACAGCTTAGAAGCATGTAAGTTTGTTAAAAATATTCGGACTTATATTCAATCCTACATAATATAAGAGAAATAAAAAACGGCCAAGTGCGAGTCGGACTCGCCCATAACGGTTCCGTAGCAAGAAAGTAACATAATATAAAAGTATAAAAGGAAAAAGATATTAAATTATTCAAATATAAAAGGCAAAAAAACCTAATTTTTTTAAACAATATTTTATACGTATTATAAAAAACTACTTACTAGATCTCGTTCAAACCAATTTTCAATGGAAGTTTGCATGGTAATGTATGTAAATCATACACCAGCATCGGCCGATATTAATACCATCTTTGTGCTGCAGAAGATTACGGGCTATTCGCGCGATTAGGTCCTAAAGAATATTTAAGAAAAAAATTTAAAGAAATAAACATTTTGACTGTTGCTTCTCAATACATTTTTGATAATGTTTTGTATGTTCACACATTGAGGAATTTTCTAGAAACTGTGACATTCATAATATTAACACGAGGAGCAAACAAACTTGTTTTGCCTACTATCCGGTTGGGTCGAGTTAGTAAGTCTTCAGTTGGGCGATGTATATGCTTCTACAATATGATCCCAGAAAATATACAAAACAAATGTGTTACGAAATTTAAAAGAATTGTTAAAAAACGTTTGTGTGGGAAAGATTATTATAGCATAATAGATTTTCTTAATGACACCACGTACTGGGAATAAAGCCTACACCCTCAGGCTCTTTAATTATAAATGTTTATTGTACGATATCACATTGTAATCCATATTTTATATGAAAAAAAAAAGCCCGCTGAGTTTCTTGCGCCCATTATTCTCAGGTCTGAGGCAGGCTCTTTTGAATGAGTGGTAGTTTTTGCCGTTCATAAGTGATTTTAAATCCTATTTTGAATAAATAAAGAAAAAATATTTGAATTTGAATATAAGTTATTTAGTTTTATCAATCTCTTATTTTAGATGTTACAGGGGTTAAGAAAAAAATGATACTTATTAGAAGAAACCTCATTATCATATTTGTAGACTTATCCATAGATACCCCTTATTACGTATTACATACATTTTATTTATTTATTTTACTTAATCTATACTGTACCATGACTTTTTATTAATGTATCTTACAGTAAAAAGGTTTTGAATTTTAATATAACCAAAAAGAAGAACCATTGTCAAGCAGTGGAAGTATTCTGTTTATTAACCAAATAATATATTCATTCATATGATTAAACACTAACTGGAACATAATATACTTATTGGTAGGTATATATATATATATATATATGGCTTGATTAAAGACAAATATTGTTTAACAATGTTGACTTAAGAAGCGTGCTTGAATATAATTATGATAAGTAAACAAGATAACATATAGCCATAAATTATAGAACAGCCACGCCGATACGCTGTCTGTTCCACTTATAGAGCTTTTGCTGAAAAATAATTTGCGTTGTCGATGGTAGATACGGCGGAGGATCCCCATTAGAGTGTCTCTACTTGTATAGGTACCATTAAATAAACATCTCTGTGGTAGTTATTAGCGGAGGCACCCCTACCACTCGAGTCGTTGAGGTCGGGCGATACGGCACGCAGGCGGAAGCGAGAGCAAAATCAATTTCATTTTTCGACACGTGCATTAATGTTATGGCGATTGAAACCGAAAGATTTTCGCGTTAACTGAAATTTGTTTGACGTTATTAGAGGGGAGGCTTCTCATTATTTCTTTAAGGTTTATTTAGTAAATTGAAGTTATTTTATGATTCTTTGGAAATCGCTTATTAACAAACCCATTGTTACTGCAAGCATTACAAGCTCAATAAAAATTATTAGAAAATGTTGGTTTTGCCAGTATTTTAATATAGGCTATATGGTAGACGATCCCTATAGCCCAGTGGTTAGTGACCCTGCCTACTAAGCTTAGAAGTCCCGGGTTCGAATCCCGGTAGGTGTAATCATTTATACGATGAATATGAATGTTTGTTTCCGAGTCATGGATGTTTATATGTATTTATGTATGTTTACAGGCTATGCCTAGTTTGGGGCAAGATATTTTGTGTAAAAGTGTTTCAATATTACTATTATTAAAATATTGTTTTTTTTTTCTCTAAAATGTAATAATAATAATAATTAAGAGGTTTATTTGGTTCAATAAGTTTACAGAAATCTTATAACTAATAACAATATGGACTTTAAGAAACCAAAATGGTGTCTAGTCAGCATTATGCTGGGAATTTTTCTTCTCAACACTGTCATTTTATAGACACCGTAGAAGCCAGACTTGGAGAATTAAATATATATTTATATTTTTAAATTTAAAGAAACCATTGCTTCCCCCTTTCTGTTTCCTTTAATTTTATTATTATTATTTATTATTTCAATTATGTATTAATTTTTTGATTAAAAATAATAATGTAATAAGGATTAAAACATGTAAGCATTCTATATTATGTATATTTATATGTATGTTATATGAATTTATGTATGTTTAAGTAAGTATATTGTATTAAATATATCATTGTCTTGTAAACCATAACACAGGCTTATATGCTTAACTTGGGGCAAGATAATTTGTGTAAAAAGTGTGTCAATATTATTATTATTATTATTATTATTATATTGTACCTTTCAAAGACATGTAACAGTAACTAAACATGCAACCAATACGCGCCGTTTGAATGATTTTAGGATGGAAGAAAAATCCTTAAAAGATAAATAAGAGTGTTGAATATTTTTCTTGCAATAATACGATTATTAACTCCTAAAAACCTCCTTATTTCAAAGTTTTAAGTTTCAAACAATTCTTGGCTAAGAGTAAAATACCCCTAATATAATAACATTTTACAGTGTGAGGCTCCTTTGCACCGGATGCCGGCTAGATTATGGGTACCACAATGGTGCATATTTCTGCTGTGAAGCAGTCACTACTGTGTTTCGGTTTGAAGGGCGCCGTAGCTAGTGAAATTACTGGGCAAATGAGACTTGACATCTTTTATCTCAAGTTGACCAGCGCAGTTGTAGTGCCTCTCACAATTTTTGGGTGTTTCAATAATCCTGCATTGTAATGGGCAGGGCGTATCAATTACCATTAGCTGAGCAACCTGCTCGTCTCGTCCCTGATTTTCATAAAAAAAATACGCTTAACAGGCCCGTTGTGCAGCTAAATAAATTACGATTGATTATAAACAAACAAAGTCAAAGCTGCTATGTGTGATCATAATATAATCCACAAAAACAAACAGTCGTAGGACCCTAAATGTTCTAATTCCCTCATGCATTGTGTGTGAACAGTAACTCAAGTTTCCTCAATTCTTATTGTTCTTTTTCCTCTAAGTCTCCAATATGTATCGCTGTTCGATCGATGTTCAACATAATACAAGCAAATATCCTGTCTTTTTCACACGCGTGATATTTTATATTAATGCAAACTTAAATCCCAGTGGGAGGCTCCTTTACACAGGATGCTGGCTAGACTATGGGTACCACAACGGCGCCTGTTTTTGCCGTGAAGTAAAGTATAAGCATTATAGTAATGTGTGAGCATTATTGTGTTTCGGTCTGAAGGGTGCTATAGCTAGTGATATGACTGGGCAAATGAGACTTAACATCTTATGTCTCCAGGTGACGAGCGCAATTGTAGCGCCGCTCGGAATTTGTGGGTTCTAGAATCCTGAGCAGCACTGCAGTGTAATGGGCAGGTCGTATCAATTACCATCAGCTGAACGTCCTGCTCGTCTCGTCCCTTACGATACCAACAAAATACGGAAGTTAGTAGTCTAGTGAACGTATTTTGTCTCTTTTCTGCGAGGAGTTCTGTGATGCACGTGGTACTTTTACGTGGTTTGAGCTGGTACTGGGGTGTACCTGACCAGAGATGACAACAATACTCCATGTCCACTCGAATGCGCTAGAACATCCGTCTTGAAGCTTTTTTTCTATTTTTGCGCAGTTAGACTTTACCTTCCAGGTGACTTCCGGCAATGGCTCGTGATAACCAGACTTAGTATTCCAGTTACAAATAGGACTTGATAGAAGATATAAGTTTCTTCCTTACGGTAGTGGTCGAATGTTTTCCGAGAGGGACCGACATGGTCGGTGCTAGGTGCCATCGGTGTCAGAGACGCTGTATCTAGTACTTTTTTTATAGGAGGGTGGCAGGCATCAGATATCTTTTTTTTTATGGAATAGGAGGACAAACGAGCGTACGGGTCACCTGGTGTTAAGTGATCACCGCCGCCCACATTCTCTTGCAACACCAGAGCAATCACAAGAGCGTTGCCGGCCTTTAAGGAAGGTGTACGCGCTTTTTTTGAACGTACCCATGTCGTATCGTCCCGGAAACACCGCACAAGGAAGCTCATTCCACAGCGTTGTAGTACGAGGAATAAAGCTCCTTGAAAACCGCACTGTAGAGGACCGCCACACATCCAGATGGTGGGGATGATATCCTAACTTGTGGCGTGTCGTGCGAAGGTGTAATTCGGCGGCTGGAATCAGGTTAAACAGCTCTTCGGAACACTCCCCGTGATAAATGCGGTAGAAGACACACAATGAAGCGACGTCTCTACGCAACGCCAAGTGATCCAGCCGTTCGCAGAGCACAAGTCCCCGACAATTCGAGCTGCTCTGCGTTGCACGCGGTCAAATGGATCGAGCTGATACTGGGGTGCGCCAGACCAGAGATGACAGCAATACTGATTGCATTGATTTCCTGCTACGAAATCTTATTTAATACATGGAATATCCTGCGGTTTTTGAATCGTACATTTGTTTATGTGGCAATATCAGAATTGAATGTTTTGCGTTATCCAAAACTATTTATTCAAACATAACGAGCATATGTTACATATAATTTATCTGCCATAGAGTTCCACCAATATCATTCCAGACGTTTATCCGCGACTAAAATTGGTATTATTTAAAAAGTGCAAAACCATTCATGTGTATTGACTTGTTTGTTCTATAGATACTGCAATCAGATATTGTTGCATGTTTATATTTATATAAGAATAATATGTATTAAATTTGTATATTTAGACCCAGAAGTGAGGAATATCACGTAAAAATAAAAACTGTTTAGATTTGCCAGCGACATTTCAAGCGAATTTCCAACTATGCAATTATTGGGGTTGAGCAGGTTATCCACTGTAAAGTAGATCCTGTAGATGTAGCCACAACCTGAGAGTTGAAAAAGACAAAAGTTTCATCGATGCGTCTCTCGGACGGTTGGCTCAGTTGGTATGTGGTCCATGAATTTCGGTACAAATTGAATTTGTCTAATGATATGTTGTTAAGCTATTATAGCTTTTATCGCGGGCCTTGAGCGTGGAGACCGAATCCAGAAATTCCGTAACGAAAATAACCTAACACTTACTTACTTGATGTATATAGATATTTCGGCACGGTCATTACAGTTGCCGTGGAACAGCGGTTATCACGTGTGCTTTTTGTGCAGAAAGTCCCAGGTTCGAGCCTGGGGTACATCTTGATTTTTTTTAATTTCTTTATTTTTTTTTATCACGTTTTTTTAATTTTTATTATTATGACAAGCATTTTTCACCTGTCCCGTTGTCTGTCTGTAATCAAATCTTGAAAGTTAAATTTTACTCACTTCCCGTGCAAATTTTTTTAAAATTAATTTTATCAAAAAAAAATACCGCATAAATAAAATAAATAGATAATTATAATTGCATAAGTTGATAAAAAATGCTATGCAATAGCTTTACCGCGGCAGTCCCCGAGTGCCACACATCTTTTTTATTACAATGTTGGAATTAATTTAGATGTAAAACAGCAACTAAATCAGTTTATATTATCTATCAGCAAACTCAATTTCGTGTATAACTCAAATCTTACTGCGAAAGCATAAGGCTTATTTTCGAAGATGTTTTCCTCCTTTATTGGATGTGCCAGTTCCTTTGTAGCATGTTTACTGGGATTGATTCCATCCGCAAGACGGACGACAGGCCGGGAGTAGCCTGCACTTATCTAATTTTATTGTCACTCGACGTCCAACCCTACTAAACTATTGGACGGAAACTGGGAAATTCTTCCTTCCCCTAACATTTTTATCTCGGGATTGTTAAGATATAAAATATCGTGCCAGTATTTAAACTCAATTGAACATGAAATTTTAAGATACGCGAATTCTTATTTAAGATAAAGAGATTACAGAAAATACTTGTTTAGGAATTTTGTCACGATGCCAAAGTTATTTTATTAGATTTGCTTTGCTAGAGATGACATCGCTTCTTGGATTTTTATTAAGTCTATACAATATACAAATTAAATTAACACTTGTGCTTTGAATACAAAAACCTCTCTTTTATTAAAATTCAATACAAACCAATTTATTTGTTATTTTTAACGTCACGGACGGGGTCTAAGCAGACCCCACACGTTGCTTTTATCAATATTTTTTTTAATTAACTAGCTACGATTTTGCACTTGCAGCTCATCACAGTGCACCAAAGATCCTCTCGACGTAAGAAAAAAATGGACGTGCATCGCGCTTTCGCTAAGGCACCTAAGTACTTGTTTCACGTATGTGGGGTTATCTGTATACCCCACCCGTGATACTCGATACTTGTTTACTTTTTTATTATTTTTATTTGTTTCTTTTTCAGAAGTAGTGTAGTGTAATTGGAATAATGAGTCGCCATCTATAAGACAACGCCATTGCACATAAATACTGAAGGATGTTAGTGGTTCTGAAAGTGAAGAAATTCGAGACATATCTAAAGAGAACATCGTGGAAGAGATAGGTGATTTAAGTGACCATGAAACGAGTACTTAAAAAGAATACAATTGTTTGTAAATCATTCAAAAAAGAAACTATATGTAAGCCTTATTTCGTTGCAATTATATATAGTACTAGATGATCTATAGATCAAATTACTAGAGTAATTTGAGACATTGTCTATTTTTTAGTGTTTTCAATATTCTTAATTTTTATTATAATTTCATATTTTTGATTCAATTTCTATAAGAAATTAATAATTATGTTAGTCAGAAGTTGATACTTTTGTTATATTTTAATACATTAGTTAAGTACCCAAGATTTATATATGTACGAAAAGTTTGTTTTTAAATGTCCCAATCCATCTAAATTCTGATTGTTTTGCGAATAATAAATACGTTTTAGAAATTTTTAAAAATACCTTATATAAATAAAATATTTATGGGGATACTTGTGGACCCCACGCATGACGGAACGTTACCATAACGAACGCGTGTCCATAAAGGTTAAATAATTCAAATATATTAAAAAAGAAAACTCAGCATATTTGTATACATTATAAGGAGCTGGGTACTTATTATTATACCTATAAGGGTACCTTCAAAAAAAGCGCGTACACCTTCCTTAAAGGCCGGCAACGCTCCTGTGATTCCCCTGGTGTTGTAAGAACTATGTTGAAGGTGGTGATCACTTAACACCAGGTGACCCACATACGCTCCTTTGTTCTCCTTTTCCATAAAAGAAAAATGTATAAGTAATCCAGGTCGAAACAGAAATCACACACACATCAAATTGTTTTAACTCTGCCTAATATCTACTAAAATTAAACCGCTCGAATTCAGTATGCAGACGATATTATGTTAAGAAGTTCCGTTGAATTTGCGGGGACCACGTACATGGGCTCATCTCGGCACATTAGCTATGATAATTGGAACATTTGCTTTGCGAATGAAACGACATCCGACTCAGTAATAATATCGTGCCAGAACCATTTACAATGTTAGGCATATTAACTTCAATTTTTATGCTTTCAAGCTCCAACCATTGCAACCACGTTAAATATACGTGCTTAAACATTTATGAAAAAATGATGATGGTGAAATTTTAAAATACGCGCGCATCACTGTAACACAAAAGTAAGAGATTTAAGTCGGTTCCTAAAATTCGTTATTTCTTTTTGGTTTATATCTTCGTCCATTATTAGGACAGGCAAAGAGTTCACGCCCATACAGCCGTATTTATTATTTAATAATTAATTGTCAAAGCTTTGCAATATTTTTACAAAATTGTTATTTCTAAAACGTAGAATAGCACGAGGAATAAATAATTTTAATGGTTTTTGGCATACATAAGTACACACACACTTTTTTTATGAAAAAGGAGGACAAACGAGCGTATGGGTCACCTGGTATTAAGTGATCTCCGCCGCCCACATTCTCTTGCAACACCAGAGACCCAATCACTCTTTTGATGAAGTTTGCGAATGAACTTCAGACTAGCTCAGCGATCAATTTAGTGCAGTTTTCTTGCGTTTGTAACAAGGTTAGTTGTAAGTGTTATCGAAACTAACATTAATAAAATATTTAAACTTGTAGTGCTTAATATTTAATTGAATTCAGGTGTTATTAAATTATTTGATACATAAATATTTTTTTTTAAACAGAATTTTATGAACGATACGGGTCTCGAACCCACGACCTCTCGCGTTCCGTGCGAATGCTCTAAGGTTGTGGCTTCATCTACAGGATCTACTTTACAGTTGATAACCTGCTCAACCCCAATATTTGCATATTAGGAAATTCCTTTTTCTCTAAACAATTTGTTATGTTTTAAAGTGATAACCCTCACTTCTGGGATTAATACAAAAATTAAATATTAAGAAGTTAGGGTTATCACTTCAAAAAATAACAAATTATTTACATTATTTGATGTTAAAAAATGATATTATATGCGTCCGGCGTCAGTATTGGGTGTTAAAATAATAAAGTGAATATCTTTGAAACAAGGGAGAACTTATCTCTATGAAGTCTGAAAAGGTTGAAATCGCTGCGAAATTACGGCCCAAGGGAACCTAATCTTGACTATCGTATCAGTTAGAGCGAACTATTCTTGTAGAAACTATTGTTCAAAATTTATTGTAAACAAAAATACAACTCAGACTTAAGTAACAGATTATGCATAGACTATAGAAAATCAGCCAAGTGCGATATTTATTTATACGAAGTAAGTTTACCTCACAAGATGGTAATTTATGCCTTTGTCTTGAGGTAAAATTTTGTGAAACTCTACTCAACAAAGTCTATGAAGGCATTTTGTAGAAAAGAAATACGAAAATCATTACTTTTTAAATATTACAAATACAGGAGACGAACGATATTCTAAATTAACAGCAAGAAACAAAACCTTAATACATAATAATAATATAGCCATATCTCTAAAAAATATTCATTTTAGATAACTATTGTTATTATTATTAGCTTAGTCTAGGTTGTTATTACAATTTTTATTTTTTTACGATTTTGAGATAATATGGAGCCCAGATTGGGTAAAGGCCTCCTCCAACTTCATCCAAAACTCTCAGCCATCATCCCACCGTTCTTCCTACATTTAGTTTTACCTACATACATAAAAAAAGCTAAAATAATTTTACTTCGAATAAACAGCAGTATTAGTTTTTGATATTATCATCAATACCGTACTCTTGCTGCGCAAATCAGACTAGCACTTTTGTTAGGAATTACGGTAACTGTAAATTCAGTTTGCTACGGAACTATAGCATTTATAACTGAGACATGAAAGTATTTGATATCAAATAAAATATGCAAAACATAATTATGCTATCTCAAGTTGTTCATTTGATCATTGATTATAGAATTAAAAACCGTTTTTAAGCATTGCACTTATTCGTTTAAGATAAAATTAACATACCAGTCGAATACACAATATGAAATTTTTTGCTGAATTTGGTGGGCATTAACGTATTCGACCACATTTTTTAAAATCAATTTCAAATATTTTTATTGAAAATAGGATATGATATCACTTATTGAAAGTCAAAAACTAACACCCATTATATATAATAATAGAACAGGCGCAAAAACTCTGCGGGCTATTTTTTTTTTCATAAAAATATGGTTACAATTCAATATAGTACAATAAAATTTGTCATTTAATAGCCTACGGTCGCTGCATTCCCAATCTGTGGTATCAGAAAGTCATTTATTTTATAGTTTTCTCATTTGTTTCATAAAAATACACCTTACATAAATAATTTCATTACGAACTTCTATAATAACTAAACTTATAATAACTACTTTAACAATAAGTAGAAAATAAAATTGTTCTAACGTAATATTAACGTTAGGAATCTTATCGGCAGCCGCCAGCACCGTAATTAATTTCACCATCCATTTCTTTGCTTTCCACTACGCCTGACTGATGGTCTCTGCGCTTTGTTAGACAAACGGATCCATCTTCATTCTCATAGCTATTTATGAGGGGTGATTTTTATAATAGTTCTAAATCATGTAGCAGGTTTGTACCTAAACTTTACTTCACTTTTAAGCCCTTTTTTTGCTAGAAACTCTAATAACTCTAATGTTAACACCAGGAACAGATATAAACTTATAATGCGTGCTACTCGGCTAAGTCGAGTTTAAGTCTTTTGTGGGACGATGAATATGCTTTTACAAAAAGATCCCAGAAATTGCTCATCATTTCAGTCGGAAGACGTCCACTGCTGGACAAAGGCCTACAAATATCGCCATGACGATCGGTCCTGCGCTGCGTTCATCCATCCTACTCCGGCGATCTTGACCAGATCGTCGGTCTACTACGACACTACGCCTTCCGGTACGTGGTCGCCATTCGAGGAACTTACTGCCCCAACGACCATCTGTACGCCGAGCTATGTGCCCTGCCCACTGCCACTACAGTTTCGCAATCAGCTGGGCTATGTCAGTGACATTGGTTCTCCTACGGATCTCCACATTTCTGATTCGATCTCGCAGGGATACTCCGAACATTGCCCTCTCCATTGCCCGCTTTCCAACAGTGAGCTTCAGCTTTGAGCAAATGTTCAAAACAAAAGTATAACGTTATTCAAAAGAATTGTTAAATAACGTTTGTGTGGTAAATGTTACTATAACATAAATGACTTTCTTAATGATACCACAGATTGAGAATGGAGCGACCGCCCTCAGGCTATTATATAATAAGTTTAATTGTACGATATTACATTGTATACATATTTTTATGATGAAAAAAAAAAGCGCGCTGAGTTTGTTGCGCCCATTCTTCTCAGGTCTGAGGCATTCGTTTTGGAATGTGTGGTAGTTTATAACTTTCAATAAGTGATATCACATCCTATTTTGAATAAAATTAAAGACAATTTACAAAGATAACTTTGATTAGCATTATCTTTACTAAATTAGAGAGTTATGAATTGACTATATATATATATATATTTGTTTTTTTGTTTGACTATACGCTATATATATATATATATATATATATATATATATATAGCGTATAGTCAAACAAAGTGTGCAATACAGAAGATCATCTCTAACGGAGATACAGCAAGATATAAAAGGTGAGAGAATATATTGTTACTGTTATACGAATATACAGTTAGCCACACTTGACATTACCTCCTTAGTTTTTTAAATATAAAACCACTACCTAACGCACACTAGACTAGGACTTGACACGCATTATCAGGCTGTTGGGTTGTTTATACGCTTGTATATTGTAAGTCTATTTAATTAATTTTAGTTGTACAAAATTACTTTGTAAGCATATTTTTTTATGAGACGTGACGTAGACATCTTTATCTCTTTGCTCTAATTGCAAAGTTCTCCAAATATTTCCACTCTGTAGTATTTTTTGTTATTCTGGCAAAGGTAATCTGATAATCTTAGCTTGTCGTGATAATTTTTAAATGCAATCTTATCTCACATGAGCAATTTTTTTTCTTTATATTCGGTGAGCACTAGGTCATAAATGAGACTGAACTGTCGCTGAAATATTTAACTCTCGCTTGGATAGTTGGCTCGAGTAGACTAGCAAGTGAGAGGAAAATTTACCAAAGTAATTTATACACAATAATATCAACATGAGGGAAAGGCCGGTCACATGCTCAGTATCGTGGTTTTCCATTGTTGTGGGTATTTAACATGACAGCAAGTAAAGGGCGCAGTCTTACAAACACACGTTTTAAAATAATCAGAAAGAAACGTTTTACTTCATAAAGCTTTTACCTAACTTCACAGCTATGATAACAAAATAAAATATTATGTAATAAGAACGTGGTGTTCCCGGCATGCGAATGTGACCCAACCACCTCGCTCGACAGTTCTTCCCTTACTGCCTGTTTAGCGCTCGCCTGAAGCCCGCTTTCGCCCGCACTCGCACCGCTAGCCGATTACACCCGAGCTAAGACGAGTACCGAATCATCTTCATATTCGATTCGTATGCTCGACATTATTGACTACGACATACATATATAGTCTTCGATATTTTTCCGATAAAACATAATATCTACCAACTCTCAATGCTATGCGAAGAGAGTTAAGGCTAAATCGAGAGCGATGTGACTAACCTAAATGACACAATTCATTCATTCAACATTAGCCAAAAACTACCACTAAAACCTAGCATGTACCATATTCTATTGGAAAGGATCTCTGAATCATTTTATTTTTATTTTTCATAGATTTAGCTACCAACTCATTTCTGTGATCCACTGAAAATTGCCAAAATAAAACAAAATATTTTGCGGGTTATTTCATTTTTTTTTTAGAATTAAAATGCAATGTAATCCATTTTTTAACCATGACTATCTAATTATCTTTATTATTAGAACCTAAAAATTATAAAAATCATTAGAAACGTTGTACAAGTGCCATTGGCCCTTATTACGTAGGAACCTTCTTGCTAAACTGAGAATAGCTATAATTCAGTTATACGAAACCCTTATATCGTCCTCATCACCTGAATTTGGGGTTTTCATGGACATTAATTCTTCCACGTAAAACCGAACTATGGAATGAGCTTCTTCGCGTAGTGTCTCCCGGACGATACGACATGTGTGAATGAACATGAATAGGGCGGCAATGCTCTAGTGTTTCCTCTGACGTTGCAAGAGATTGTAATCCTGACGTTCGTTTGTTCTCGTCTTCCATAAATCTAATAGGCATAATATAGGTCATATATCAGATGACCGGTGTGCTTCGACACAACTAAACAAATAATAATAATCTACAAATATATGGTATAGAATGTTTTGTGCCCTACTCTCTGCGGTAGGATACCTTGAGTTGCAGAGGCTAGGTCCTTCCGAAAGCTAATAGATTATTAGCAAACTCACGAAAAAGATGTATGTGTATTCGTGTGTGTGTTTGTGCGTGTGTGTGTGTGTGTGTGTCTATTTTTAATTAAGTCTAAGTTAATATATTAAACTGTGCAAAAATGCATATATTATACAAAATCTTATATCAAAATTTAAAACATAATGTGAAATTTGTTAAGTTTCCTACACAAAACAAATCACACTAGACAATTCTATGTTTACAGTAACGAAATGTTACGGGAGGTTCCTACGCACTGGATGACAGCTAGGTTATTGGTACCACAACGGCGCCTATTCCTGCCGTGAAGCAGTAATGTGTAAACATTATTGTGGTTCGGTCTGGAGTGCGCCGTAGCTTGGAAATTTCTGGGCAAATGAGAATTAACATCTTATGTCTCAAGTTGACGAGCGCAATTGTAGTGCCGCTCAGAATTTTGGGTTTTTCAAGAATCCTAAGCGGCACTATATTGTGATGGGCAGGGCGTATCAATTACCACCAGCTGAACGACACGCTCGTCTCGCCACTTATTTTCGTAAAAAAAATATGTATATTTTTGTTGATTACGTAAATCTTAGAAGTTCAATTATCATAATAATTATTTTCTTTTTTCTGTTCTCGTCATGAAATAATGCCACGGCAGAACTGTCAAATCGTGCTCCAAAAATTTATCTCATAAATTTATTTAGACAGAAATTTATTTAAACAGAATTTCATGAAATTGGAAATTAGAAAAATATTTAAAAGATAAATGGAAATAAAAACTATCCGATATTTCAAGTTGGATGAAACTGCACACGATTTGTAAAATCTTATTAAAATCGTTTCAGTGTTTAGGAGTTCAATGCGGGCAATGAACTTAACACGACAATTTTATATTTAAAGATTTTCCCATCAAATATTAAAATAAAGTTGTTGAAGAACTAAGACCGTAACGTAAAAGTCGCACGTCATGGCATTTAGCATAATGTAAACCATTGAAAAAATATAGTAACATAAGAATCGACCTGATGTGGAAAAACTGCAAGGTATCCAGTGTAATTTCGTGTGATAAAAAATCGACCACTCAACGTCGGAGTAAGATTCAATTCTATTGAATATTCATAGAGATATAGAAAAATGAAATCGAAAGCATTTCATTTACATTCATTCTTCTCTGACTATCAATTCATATACAGGATCGTCGGTGCAAACTGAAAAATAAAGTGGAATTTAAATCGAAATTCAGACCTCTTGGCACTGCCACGAGAGCATGACAAATGATATCCCCAGAAATACTAAAATACACTTCTTATTATATTCTAAATACATCTCTTAGAGAAGAGATACTAGGTCACCTCGAGAGATGTTTTAATTTCTGTTAAATTATATTTTTTTATTTCTTTTGTTACACGAAGCGACAATGAGATAGCAAAGCATTGTTATATTCCTGTGTTTATATTTAGTTTAAATATTTACGATTCAATAATTATCATAGATTCAGTAAGAATCATTGAGAGCTAAATTTAACGAAATAAACATCTTAACTATTGCCTCTCAATATATTTTTAATAATTTTATGTATGTATACAGGCACATAAGTTGAAACTGTCATAACCATAATCTTAGCACCAAGAACAGACATAAACTTCTTTAAAAAACGAAATTCAAAAGAATTGTTAAAAAAAAATGTGTGGTAAATGTAATAATAACATAAATGACTTTCTTAATGATACTTTCTTAGTGGTAATGGAGCGACTGTCCTCATGTTATTAAAAAATAAATTTTATTGTAATATATTTGCGCCCGTTCTTCTCAGGTCTGATGCATACTTTTTCGAATTGTTGGTAGTTTTTGACTTTCAATAATTTATATTATATTTTAATTTTAATTCGAATATTTCTGTTATTATTATTATAATAAGTTGTTTGTTGTTGACGCGTTAGGTGGAGTGAGGGAATATGGAAAATACATTTCTAGAAAATTAATTTCAATATGAGAATAATCTATTTGAGAATGTCAGCTAGAAATTCAGCACAAGGCTTATATATTTATTAATTATTAGAAATCACTTTGGCTGGTATATATTTTAAATATTATTGTTCTTTTGGTAAGGATCTCTTGCTTTACTTTAAGAAAAATACAGCCAGTGCCTGAAGTCTGCGAACACCCCAGGAATGTTCTAAACTTCTGGAAGGAGCTGGGCTGGTTGGAGTAGCTGGACCCATGCTAGTAGTCTAATTGCGGAAACAGGAGCCCCTATACCATAGCCAGTGCCTCTCGCATATAGCTTGGCATAGGTAAAAGATATGTTTAAAATTGGTTAATTATTAAATCATTCATCATAAACATTAATACATTACACCAAGAAATAAATAAATAAATAATATGTGAATAATCGAAATACTGGATCTAGAAGGCATAGTGAAACTGGTTTCGAAGAAACTGCGTATCAGAGTGAATCAATAGAGCTAAGCTCTCTCTCTCTCTCATTTGCAGTTCTATTATTTTTAGTCCGAACCGAATTTAACTGCCTGCAACGTAGAGCTGCTCATATTGCTTGGGATCCAGTTTTCCATTAACCTATTTATGAGAATATACATAATATGTATACCTATACTTTTAAACAAGTGCTGATCCGATTTTTGCCTTATGAATTAAATACCCGCTCATTGTATGAATTGTCATATGTAATGAAATGTCATTGACTGAATTATATGTACTGCGAATATATTTCTAAGTAAAAAAATATCTAGATCAACTAATCACCAACAAACATATATTTTTACCTAATTCCTGCCGCCGAATTCCACCTTCGCACGACACGCCACAAGTTAGGATATCATCCTCACCATCTGGATGTGTGGCGGCCCTCCACAGTGCGGTTTACAAGGAGCTTTCTTCCACGTACTACAAAGCTGTGGAATGAACTTCCTTGTGCGGTGTTTCCGGGACGATACGACATGGGTACCTTCAAAAAAAGCGCGTACACCTTCCTTAAAGGCCGGCAACGCTCCTGTGATTCCTCTGGTGTTGCAAGAGAGTATGGGCGGCGGTGATCACTTAACAACAGGTGACCCGTACGCTCGTTTGTCCTCCTATTCCATAAAAAAAAAAAAAAAAATTATATAAGGAACAAACAGTTTCATACAACTATCTTAATAACTATGAGTTAATATAAACCTTTAGTTCCCTGTGTTATATACAGGTTATGGCGAATTTATATACATAAAGTTTACGTGTAATAAGGTGAATTTTATAAAGTATATAAAATATGTATAGATACTATAATATCTTATAGGAAAGTATGTAACTTATTTAAATTTATCACTTTTGTTTTCATTTTAAGGTATCTTATTTTTGGAGTTACAAAATATATCAATATGATTAAAGGAATTATTATAAAGTCGACAGGCACGTCTTATGAAAATATTGTGGGTAAAGCAAATTCTACTGATCGGAATTGAGAATAATGGTTATTTTAATGTTACGTTCACACATACGAGGTATCCTAAATGTAATCTTCTGTAATAACGCAGGGGCAATCAATAACATAATAACATATACTAAAACATATACCTTCTCAAAAACACGTTGCATTTAATGATATGAGTATTATTCCGATCGGTTCAGTAGTTTTCACAGCATAAACGAAGAATAAAAACAGCTCTCCATTTATTAGTATAGATTTCTGTTGCTAAAAATTAGTATTAATTACTACCTGAAACCGATATTTGTTCGTATACAAATATCATTAGCCATTTTATGTATTACAGTATTAAATGTCCTAATTTCAAAGTTAAGCTTTTGTATATAGACTCTATCCTTTATTTCTAATACACGTTAAAATCACACACCTTGCTAATTTATAATATAATATCCGGACGACCGCGCCTTGCTCGGTTTTTTAAGTATGTACAAAACTGTAACATAAAAAAAAGAACTAATAGGACATCTGCTTTAAGGGTCACCCAATGTCCCATCTGAGCTATTATAGTCTTGTGTATAGTGGCGAAATTTACCTTTGTATTCTAATGTTATTGTAGCTGTTTCTTATTAAAACACGAATTAAACTACATTTTTTTTAATTCAAACCTAGCTAGATCGATTTCTTGCCCCCGAAATCCCCTGTATACTAAATTTTATGAAAATCGTTGGAGCCGTCTCTGAGATTCAGATTACATATATATACAAAATCTAATATATAAAATTCTCGTGTCATCATGAAACAGCTTGACCGATTCTCATGAAATTTTGAATGCATATTGGGTAGGTCTGAGAATCGGACAACATCTATTTTTCATCCCCCTAAATGTTAAGGGTGGTCCACTCGAATTTTATTTTTTTTTGATATTTTTGTTTGATTATGAGTCAGCATTAAAAAATACATACAACTTCAAATTTTCACCCATCTACGATCAACAGTTACTTTTGTATTGCGATTTTAATATCAGCAATACAACGTTTGCTGGGTCAGCTAGTATATACTCGTATACAAGAATTGCTCGTTTAAAGATATAAAATGTAAAAGTAATTCAAATAACAACTGCGTTATAAATTTCATTGCAATACATTACAACTATCTTCTCTATGAGAATGACCTCACGTAACTAGATCTAGCATATTTCAGTATGAATGTAATTTTCTGTTTGAATTGTGTGTCGCAAAAGTGCATAGTGCACCACAATCCCCTTGTGTCAGTACGCTCGAGTGGCTCTCAGCTTGACTGATGACCCGCTCCCACAGAGAAAACGCTGCACGAGTTAGAAAAACGTGTTTTAATTTGATTTGACGAGTCTTTCAACGTTTGTTGAACTATTTTTGTGAAGGTTAATAGTTCTTGTTTAAAAAAATAGCCTGTGGTTGGCTTTACCTTTGTTTGTTAGAAGCTTTTATTTAAATTACAATATTTTTATGTAGCTGTGGTTATTAGGTAAACTTTTACACAATGGATTACTGTTGCTTGGATTACCGAGTAAACTTTTTATATATTCGGACTGTTACAATGATAGTGCAATTTTATGATTCATGACAATCTTTTTTTATCTTTTTCCATATCACTATTGACACATTTTTCCGTTATTTGATTAAGTTTTATCGTATGTTCTACTTTTAATCCTACATATTTTTATGTTATACTATCTATTATATTAAATCTCTTCCAGTTACCAGTGGGAGGCTCCTTTGCACAGGATGCCAGCTAGATTATGGGTAACATAATGGCGCCTATTTTTGCCGTGAAGCAGTAATGTGTAAACATTACTAGGGCACCGTAGCTAGTGAAATTACTGGGCAAATGAGACTTAACATCTTATGTATTAAGGTGACGAGCGCAATTGTGGTGCCATTCAGAATTTTTGGGTTTTTCAAGAATCCTGAGCGCATTTCATTGTTATGGGAACTTCATATCAATTACCATCAACTGAAGGTCCTGCTCGTCTCATCCCTTAGTTTCATAAAAAAAAGTTCTCTGTCATTACTGTGAATAGTCCAGTCCTTTCCAGCTATAAGTACAAAGTCATCTGCACAAGGACTTTTTGGCCTTCCAACATTTTGTAAGTCACTTTCAGTTGGTGGTTTCTAATGTGTTTCACGTATTAAGTATAAACTTTACCGCAGGTGAGTCGACTCCATTCTCATTCACTCGCCTCGCCACACAGACTCTTTCTTTTGTTAGTTCGGTTCCTTTCGCCGCCGTTCGTTACTTACGTTACAGCTAACTAGCATTACAAGTAAACCCAATAATATTTCCATGTTATTCATTACGAATAATATACTAACAAGCTCATTAATGCAATGTCTTTAATATTGAAATAGTTTCAACTTTTGGCTATTTATATGGAATAACTATAGAATAACACGGCGATTTAAAATGTTAATTTTGAATGTATTAATATGGCACACAACGTAATATAAAAAAAGATGTGTGGCACTCGGGGACTGCCGTGGTAAGTTGTTATTTATGAACGCATAGCATTTTTTATCAATTAATGCAATTATTATTATTTATTTATTTTATTTTATGTACTGCATAAAAAATACTTTTTTTTTGATAAAATTAATTTTAAAAAAAGCAAACGGAAAGTGAGTATAATTTAACTCGCAAGATTTGATTACAGAGAGACTACGGGACAGGTGAAACTAAATAAAAATGCTTGGCATAATAATTAAAATTAAAAAAACGTGATAAAAAAAAAAAATAAATTAAAAAAAATCAAGATGCACCCCAGGCTCGAACCTGGGATCTTCTGCACAAAAAGCATACGTGATAACCGCTGTTCCACTGCAACTGTAATGGCCGTGCTGAAATATCTATATACATCAGTAAGTAAGTGTTAGGTTATTTTCGTTACGGAATTTCTGGATTCGGTCTCCACGCTCAGGGCCCGCGATAGAAGCTATGCAATAGCTTAAAAATATATAGAGGTTCTCAATTACCAAATTATAGAATGAAGATTCTATCAATCACTCATGAAATAAATTCAATCAAAAAGACTATATTTTTTTTTATGACAATAAGAGACGAGACGAACAGGACTTTCAGCTGATTATTGATACGTCCTTCCAATTACAATAAAATACCTCTCAGGATTAATGAAGAACCCAAAAATTCTGAGCGGCACTACAATTGCGCTCGTCACCTTGAGACATAAGATGTTAAGTCTCATTTGCCCAGTAATTCCACTAGCTACGGCGCCCTTCAGACCGACACACTATAATACTTATACATTACTGTTTCACGGCAGAAATACGGCGCCGTTGTGGTACCCATAATCTAGCTGGCATCCTGTGCAAACGAGCCTCCCTCTTGCTCCTCGCTTATTGAATAAAGAGGAAAAATAATTACAAAAACATAAAAGGCATAAAAGGCATTTATTTTCTCAAAATTGATTCCTTTAGATTTCTTTTTGATGTCATTTCTTATACTACTAGATACTACTACCGCTTCGGAAACAAATGGCGCTCTGAGAGAGAAGAAGCGGCGCAAGAAACTCTCCCAGCATTCTTTTTATTATTTTTCATATTTACTCAATCTACAGATTTCAATAAGAAGTACAAGAGCGACATCTCAAGTCAATTTCCTAATATGCAAATATTGGGGTTAAGCAGGTTATCAACTGTAAAGTAGATCCTGTAGATGAAGCCACAACCTGAGAGTTGAACAAAGCAAACAGGATTTTATAACGATACGTTACTCGAACGGTTGGCTGAGTTGGTTAGAGCACCGGCACGGAACGCCGGAGGTCGTGGGTTCGAGTCCCGCATCGTTCATAAAATTTTGTTTGTGTATTAATCGTAGAAGTGAGGGTTATCACTTTAAAAACATAACATATTGTTCCGTTAAGATTTCAATAGTCAGTATCCACGCTTATACAATCTTAATAAATTTTGTATAACTGTTATGTCGCAGTATCTGAACCGTAGTAACCATTCAATTCAATGCTTTTCAAACAGGAATACAATACTCTAACTAACTTTACTATTATTATTGTAGAACCAATTCGAATATTTGTTATCCAACCGATGTAGAGCTGAATAAATTTCATGTTATGTGCCTACACTAACCTATAAAGTTGTTGAGCATTATTATCAGTGAGATACTGCACTAGTATATAATAATATGTTATGTGTACGCAATGGATATCTGATTTAAATAAGATATTAATTCAGTCCAGACAACTGTTGTTTTAAAATCATACGGCTTATTTTGTAATTGGTGACATGTTTAAGGTGACATAGGTGGCATCACAGGATGCCGATTAGATTATGGGTACCACAACGGCGCCTATTTCTGCCGTGAAGCAGTAATGTGTAAGCATTACTGTGTTTTGGTCTAAAGGGCGCCGTAGCTAGTGAAATTACTGGACAAATGAAACTTAACATCTTATGTCTCAAGGTGACAAGTGCAGTTGTAGCCGCTCAGAATTTTTGGGGTTTTTCAAGAATCCTGAGCGGCAGTGCATTGTTATGGGCAGGGCGTATCAATGACCATCAGGTGAACGTCCTGCTCGTCTCATCCCTTATTTTTATAAAAGAAAAGTATTTTTGTATTTACTAGCTCGTACTCGTGTCTGATTAAAATTGTGACTTAAATAAGTGATCTAGTTGTACTAATTTTGAGAATTAATATTAACTATTTGAATTTCAATTTGAATATGGAAACCAATCTGCAAAATGTTTAAATACACATTAATGACAAGAAAAATTATGTAAACATATATCAATCAATATACAAATATTTTTCATAATTTGATGGTAAAGGAGAGATAATGAAAAATGAAAATGAAAAAATTGAAAAAAAAATGAAAAAAAAAATGAAAAAAAAAATGAAAAAAAAAATGAAAAAATATAATATATTTAAATAAATAATTTACGGCTTTCAATAACGTATCTCTAGTTACGGATACATTGCTGTCACCGTTTAATGACAAGATCTTATCTATCCATAGTTATGTCCAATATAGTTAGAGAGAAATAATTATTATTTGTAAGGGATCAATCTCCTTTATGTTTTTTCATTTTCTTTTATTTTTTCTATATTTTTTTTTAAAGTTATTATATATTTTTTTATATAATAGCTAATAAAATGCCTTTATTTTATTAACGGTATGTGTGGATCAATGCATCTACTGAAATGTACTTTAAGTATGTACTCAATAACCATAATTATGTTTTAACTTATTAATTTACATTTTTTTTATTGACTTACTCGTGTAAGGCATTTAGTAATTGACGTTTGTATATTTTGTTGCATATATTGTAATTGAAATTAATTTGAAAATAAGAATCTGTAATATCATTCCGTTTTGAAAAGAGCAAGTTTAGAGTTTCTTGCTCGTTCTTCTCTAAGGAAATCTGCCTTCCGAACGAGCTGTAAGAAAAAAACGTCATATTTCAAGTGTAATGCAATTCATCTACGAAATAATTAATATAGTTTTGTTTGTTTGTTTGTTTGACGACCCACTCGCCTCTCGCAGATCTATCTCCTGCCTGTGTATGAATGCCTGGTAAGCTAACATCATTTTCAAACTTGAAACTGAATATTTTTCCCACAAATTAATTTGAAAACAAAATTTATGAACCATACGGGACTCGAAACCGCCAACCTCTCGCGTTCCGTGCGAGTGCTCTTCCACTGAGCCAACCGTTCGAGTGACTTAAGGTTCATAAATCTTGTTCAAATCTAAACAATTTGTTATTTTTTAAAGTGAATCCTAACATCTATTACTAATTACATAAATTAAATTTTGAAAACAAAATTGTATTTACTTCAGAAATAGTAGACGTATACAGACACAATAGAAGAGGAATCCAAAATCTTTCTAATAAAAAAGATGTCTTGTATTTTGTCAAAGACATCAATCTTTGACAAAATACTGTTTCAATTGAGCTCAAAACTTTATATGATAAACTAGCTGACCCGGCAAACGTTGTTTTGCCATATAAAGTATAATTCACGCGATAGTTTTATAAGTAATAAAATATTGCCTATATTACATTTTGTTCTATTGTCAATAGTTTTTGCAGCGCACGCAAAAATAGGTTTTTGATTTTACACCTTGTGTTACAAAATAGCAATTTTATTATGGATCCCTAATTTTGAAAAAAAAAACATAGCCTATAGCCTTCCTCGATAAATGGACTACCCAACACTGAAAGAATCATTCAAATCGGACCAGTAGTACCAGAGATTAGCGCGTTCAAACAAACAAACAAACAAACACTGCAGCTTTATAATATTAAGTATAGATAATAGAATGCATTACATTACAAATAGTAAGTTACCTCATATTTAAATTTATGTTACGTTTAAATGTCGGTACGCATTTATGTGGCAAAACAAGGTTTTTGTATCATAAAGTTCATCAATTTATTGTTCTGTTTTAGTTTTGTATAAATTATATAAATAAACTGGTCGACTTACACTTCGATTTATTTGGTTTATTTATGTCATCAATGCTTATTATTTCTATTTGGCACATGTTATAGTTGATACTGAGAAGTTCTTCAATTTTATAGTTGTCACACATAGAATACTTATTACAGTAAATTAAGACATTCCATCTTTCAATCCACTGACGAATGCAGTTCAATGTTATCATATTATGTCGAATAGCATTGATATTGTCATAGCTTCACTATGTGAAATCAAATCAGCCAAATCAAAATTGATTTATTCATCTATGTGAAATAACGACAATTACCATCACTTGGGAGAAAGTTGCTTTAATGAAAATACATAGAAATAAATTTACTGCCTCTTTTAAATTACAATAAACAGCTCAATTATATCAGAAATTATTTTAATATAATATAATATATTATGCAACAATAACTCTGCAACATCACGACTTACTTGGCACCATCTTCAAAGGTGTGGAATATTTTTTAATTGTCTTTGTTATATGTTTACGTTAGTTACATAGATAGATAGGAATATCTGCATTTCGTACGAGTAGCATAAAAAAATGCATAATAGGGTCGTCTCACCAAATCTTCTTTAGATACGTTGGTCTTCTCTATAGGTCTATCTTGATGGGCAAACGACATGGAATAAGAAGCGAGATGAACTAAATATAAAATACAAAAGCTTCCAGTGGTTGCTGACAAGTTTGTAAGTAGATATCAAGTTACTTTAGTCTGACAACGGCAGATTTAAATTGCCCTTCCCCGCAACACCATCCGCTATCCACTGACATCATTAGTACCCCTTCCCCGCTACCGTCTGTCACACCGTGGAACGGTCACGCACGAAGTTGTCAGACTATAGTGTACAAGTCAGTCCTGAGAACTGTATGGATGTACGGTGTTCAACTATGGGGCGGCACTTGTAATGCATCATATAAATGCAAAAGAACACAATCCTCCAAACAATGTCCCTTGTAAATATAATGTGATTGACTTTAATTATTATTTTATCTACATGAAAGACAAGTTTTGTATCTTGGTATGTTATTATGCTGAAATCTCCAAAACGTTTGGAAATGCTAACATTGAGAGAAGTGAAGAAGAAAGAAGAGTAAGTGAAAAGAGCGAACCTTAGAGTTTCTTGCTCGTTCTTCTCTAAGGAAGTCTGCCTTCCGAATAAGCTGTATGAAAAAAAATACATATTTCAAGTGTAATGCAATTTACCTACGAAATAAAATATTTTTGATTTGATTTGAAGAAATAACTAAGGTCAAGAATAGTTACAGGGAGCGGCTTGACGCCCAAACTATAACCCTTGCACAAAAGCTCAAATTCTCCAGCTATGTTAGCCTTAAATGAAAAGACATCATCCTTATAAATTATGAGTTAATATTTTTACCGGAGTACACTCATTTGACTTTTAATCATGAGAGAAGCTTGCTAAAAGTTCATTCATTAATTGCAGCTGCAACAGAAAAATAAAATTAGGGCCGAAATACAGGAGGAACCGAAAGCTAGTTTTGATACAGCTCAACCCATATCTTCAATATCAGTCTTGTCATATTAAAGTTTATTTATAAATATTAACAATAAGATTACGGTCAGTAAAATTTCAATGATTTAGAAACTGTAAGCGCGCCAATTAGGACAGTTCTTAATTCTATTGCGCTCTCCGTGTAGCAAGGCGCTGGGTGCGAAAGTTGCTAAGTAAAGCGAATTGCCTTAACTTCACTCGGAGAGCCCTTTCCAGGTTGTTACCTAACAAGATTATTTCTCGCAACTAGACTTGTTTGAACTATTAACAGCTTTGAAATTCAAAGGCACTGGTTTTATTGTTTCGCTTTGCACTGTCTAGTTACAGCGCAGTTTTATTAAGACATTTCCGTCACCGTTAATATCGGATAAGCTTAAGGCGATAGACGGCTTTGATATTAAAATAGGAAATTTCTTACGAAGTTGGGTAAGACGGGTGAATATGCTCGCGGAGCCTCATACGAGATAGGACTTAGAAGTTTTACTAGAATATCAGTTTTTCATTTTATTAAATTATGAAAAACGTAAGATAAAGTCCAGGTTTTAAGCTCCAGGTAGCTTCAGACTTAAAATTAACTTTTGAGTAAACTCTATTGATGTTGTTAGTCAATATTTTTGCAGTTAACTTTGTTTTAGTTGAACTAATTTATTTATAGTAAAATGAAACGATATTCTATTCTATGAATGTTTAGGGTTATAGTAAATAATATAATTCAGTAATATTCACCATCAGATATTTTTGAGGAGAAACGTGTTGGTAATTGGCAATTTCAGCAAATGTCATGAAAGGTGTGTTGGGATTAGAAAATTATAAGAATGGTTTATTTTATTTGTATGAAATTCTGTCATACATGAATATGATATTAATATGTATTAACCTATACACATTCTTATACTTACGTCTATTCATAACAACTACATACAGTCAGATTTATTATGTTTTTTTTTATGGAAGTGGAGGACATACCAGCGTACGGGTCACCTGATTGGTAAAGTGATCACAGGTATCACAGGAGCGTTGCTGGCCCTTAAGGAAGGTGTATGTGCTTTTTTTGACGACGGTGCTCAGGTCGTATCGTCCTGGAAGCACAAGGAAGCTCATTGCACAACTTTCTTGTACGTGATAGAAAGTTCCTTGAAAACGCCACACATCTGGGTGGTGGGAATGATATCCTAATTTGTGGCGTGTTGTGCGAAGGTGGAATTCAGAGGCAGGAATCAGGTGAAACATATCTTCAGCTGTATATTGTGTTTGTATATTAGAATATTGTGTCGCGATTTTAGTCTTACAGTGTTATGATAGAGTGTGTTCACGCACGTGAAATACCGAAGTCCCACCTAATGCTAATACTTGTATCCATTTTCAATAATCACTATAGTTAACGTGTGTGCTTTGTGGATTCTTTCATTTTTGTGCGTAATGCTAATCTATTTTCTAAAATAAAAGCTGTATGAGTAACTCTTTTAAAAATTATTAAAAGACCTGTCAAAATCAGTTTTGGAGATCGGTTAGCACAAACAAAAATATTTACAGACGCACGGACATTAAAATTTAAAAATTGATGTTCTGGCATGAAACCGTGCAAATATCCATATGTATTATGTGCTAAGACGTAAATTTCTCATGCAACCAGACGCTCTGCTGGTCCTTGGGGGAGCCCAAAGATCTCCACCACGATCGGTCTTGCGCTGCCCTCATCCGACCTATTCCGGCGATCTTGACCGTGCATGTGGTGTGGCATTAGAAAAGCACCAGCCCAGCTCCTAACGTGGGTGTCATAAAATGCGAATAAGGGATACAAGGAACGGAGGATAGGCAGCAGCATCTTTCTAAGAGAGCACCACCATCAACTGAGATCGCCAACCCGCCTGCCAAGCGTGGCGAATATGGCAAAACCCCCAAATTAGAAAACATCTCTTTGCACCGATTTATGCCGTGAAACAGTAATTTGTAAACTATGTTTCGGTTTAAAGGGTACCGTAGCTAGTGAAATTACTGGGCAAATGAGACCTAACATCTTATGTAGTAATTGTAGAGCCGCTCAGAATTTTTGGGTTTTTCAAGAATCCTGAGCGGCACTGCATTGTAATGGGCAGGGCCTATCAATCACCTATTACGTCTCGTCCTTTATTTTCATAAAAAAAACATGACTATAGTTATGTATCGGGCGTCGGGAATTGAGTTTTTAAAAAGCACTTTATTTAACAATATTTAATGTTACTCACAGAAAAATTGGAACAAGACTGATTAAACAATATTATAATTACACTGAAGAAATCTATAAGACAATGGGTGCTCGATCAGCACTACGTCGGGGTACGGGGTGGCAACGTATGCAGGTTTAGCCGTGTTGGGCCTGCGTAACTCTATGTATAGTAACAAAAAGAAAATTTAACTAGCAAAGTATCTCAAACATCTCGCTCTAATGATTGAAATTTCTGTGAGTAGAAGTACGCGGTAGTTCGAGTAATAATTTGATCAGAGCAATGCCATCAAAGTTTCGAGTGGAAACTTTACAAGTTCTCTCAATGTTGACTCACCTCACTTATAACCGAACTTCACTAGTCACTTTATTTAACAAACCGCAACAATTTTGCGACAAGTTTGACTAAATTAATGTCGGAAATGTTTGTGCTCAAAACATAACAACTGTAAACAGAAGTTGATTTAAAATATTATTAGACACACATTAACGTATAGAATATTATATTTTATGTATATTATTTATTTAGAGAGGGAAGAAACAGGAGTACAATGACGAATAGTAAAAAACTTAAAACTATCACTTTCACAAGCGTGTGTTTTCCCGGGGCATAAAAAGAATAGGTAATTCCCAGGACCAAGACTGTCAATGCAAGAGGCAACTTGGGTTATTTAGCAGTGGTCAAGATCAAAAGCTATTCAGATTCAAACATTTCCATAAAGGTTAGAGTGACATTGATAATGAGGTTTGCTTACTAGAACGTGCCAACATTGGCAGCAGAGGACGCGAGGACAAGGTGGTCGTCAGTGGTAAGTATTAATGTATACAACTTGAACATAAATGATAAAAATTACTTGTCTAATTACTAATATAATTAATATCTACATTATATTATACTGAAACTGCAAGATGTACACATAATGAAAAGGGATATGCCTTGCCCACTACAACTGCACGGCATTGTATAGGCATAAAAGGCATTTATTTTCTCAAAATTGATTCCTTTAGAATTCTTTTTGATGTCATTTCTTATACTACTAGATACTACCACCGTTTCGGAAACAAATGGCGCTCTGAGCAAACTCTCCCAGCGTTCTTTTTTTGCGCTCTTTGCAATAAAAATATACAATATTGTACAGTCATTTCTAACGCTATAAAATAATCACAATCTAGTTCCAGGCTGTCCAATCATTTAGATATTCAGCAGTGGAGTAATAGGATTTACGACAGAGCCATTTTTTTATATGCTGGCTGGCCGTATGTATACGCAATGGGCAATTACCATCAGTTGAACGTCCTGCTCGTCTCGTCCCTTTTTGTCATAAAAAAATAACTTTTGACAATCATAAGTGTAATTTCTTCGGCCAATATAAATAAATTGATTTTGATTCAATATGCCTATTACGATGCAATGCCGCTCAGGATCTTGGACAATCGCGCTCGTTACCTTGAGACATAAGTCGTTAAGTCTCATTAGCCAAGAATTTCATAATCGACGGCACCCTTAAAACCGAGAATAAATGGTACTTGCACTATCACACTAGAATAGGGGTTGCATAGCGAAATATATTAACTGCACGAATCTGTTTTGTGCATTCGGGCTAGCGTACAAACGTACATCGGCGCAGTTTTTGCGAGATTTACTGCGATATTCAATCTGCAAAAGGCATCCCCTAGAGCATCGACCGCTGGAGTATTGGAAGGGGAATTAGAACATAGAAAGCTTAGCGAACGATAAAGTAGCGAAACTAAAACTAAAACTAACCGAATTCCACCTTCGCACGACACCTCACAAATTAGGATATCATTCCCACGTTTTCAAGTAGCTTTCTTCCACGTACTTCATAGCTGTGGAATGAGCTTTCTTGTACGGTGTTTCCGAGACGACATGGTACCTTCAAAAATGATCTTGACATTGATCACTTAACACCAGGTGGGTAAGTTCGTTTGTCCTCCTTTTCCATAAAATAGGATAAAAACTACGATTGCGTAGGTAGCCCTGAGCGTATGCAGCTGAATTTGTTTTGATTACAGATTTAGCACCTTAGCAATGTGCATATTCATTCAGCCACAACGGTTTGTGTCAAGAAACGACGGTGTTCTGGTGTACTAATGTTCCAGTTTGAAAGTCGTAGTTACTGGTGTGATTAAAAGGCTTCAGACAAGCGCAGTAAGATGTGATCGGGGGTGTATATTCCAATTTAGGTCGTTTGGTAAGGTTTACGACTTTTCATAATATTTTCAATGTTTTATACAATCGTTTAATATTAGATGAGTAAGTTATTTTCGTAAAAATAAGCTTTCCAATAACGTTCTATACACATATAAGCACATATAATTCGCATTCTGATAGCGGAACGGCATAAGTGTGCTTAATTAAAGACATTGTATACACACCTTTTTCGTTAGTCTTGTATCAAATGTCACTGTCCGAATCAAATCTGAACTGAACAAATGTTATACATTGCTGCTTATTGATAAAGAATATTTTCAGCAACTGGACTGGGGTAATTTGTGGCATATTCCATATTTCGGCTTTATATATCTACTAGCTGACTTGACAGACGTTGTTCTGTAGATAATAAAAAAAATACTGTTTTATAGGAATTTGCCAATAATATTTCAAAACATCAAGAATTATTTCGTAAAAGATGCTCCTGTTGTTATTATGAAATTCTTTCACAGCGGAACTGTCAAACCATGCGTCACTAAATTCTCTCATAGATCAAATGTCCATACAAAACAAATATTGAAAATAAAAATAATTATGGGTCCCAAATCGAAATAAAAATTATCCTATCTCTCAAGTTGGACCAAAATGCTCTCCATGAAGTAATCCCCATTAAAATCCGTTCATTAGTTTAGGAGTCCATCGCGGACAAACAACGTGTCACGTCATTTATATATATTAAGATTAAGATATGTATGGAATGTCATTATAGCTTTGAGTAAATATATCCTTCAATATCACAGATAAAACCATTTTGTTACAGACTACATTGAATACAGTGAAGAATATATTGAATAGATAGAAGTATCAAATGCGTTGCGGCCGTGAGTTGCAGCAAGTACCTACAGTACGAGTATGACTGGATTTGCGTCAGGGGACTGTTGGGGCGTGTGCCATCAGATGTCACGACCACTTACACGCCACGAACATGCACGATCCCGGACATGAACAGATGTTCGATGTGTTAGCCACTTGTAATTATTAACAATTTAACGATACCAAATATAATAGTGGACATGTAAACTGCATCCAATTAGAAGGTCGCATTCAATCTAATTGAAATGACGAACATACAACTTTATTTTTAGGAAATTGGAACAGGAATAAAATATTAAGAAAATTTCAATTTGGAACTGTCGTGATCACTAAAGAAAATATTCCTGTAAAGAAAAGTCTACTTAGGAGTAATAGTAACGTGTATTTTGTATTTGATTATTAGTTTTTTGTATTGTAGCTACTTGAATTACCATTAAGAATTGAATTATAATAATTATTATTATGAATACTAATAAGCTGTTAATATTGTCTCAATATAGATTTACAAGTGCGAATCAGGGGGCCTACTCCTGAAATCGATATTCGATAAATCGTGGCATTAGTCGTGTCGAATCCTACTCTTAGTTACGTCGTGTTCAATGTCGAAACGATGATTGAACGAACGAAACATTATTCGATATTATCGGTCCTAACCCTACTCTTAGTTGAAAATTTCAGAGACGAATATTTGAATTTCACAAATAATCAAACGTCACTTTTACGATAATCTCAACGACACCAAGTTTCAAGTTGTATAGATATATTTGCCATACAATATACAGAGTTAATAAATATTATTAAAATAATTATATGTGATTTACTATTCAAGAGGATTTGTTTACTACTAAGTTATTTAAATCGTTTTGTTGATCGTTTATGCGTAGAAATAATGCAAATGGCCGCCTGAGAAATAGGAAGTCGACGAGAAGGGTTGAGTTACTTTTTTTTACATTTTATTATCCGCGAGTTTTGTATTATTTATTGAATTTTAAATGGTCATATTATATTCATTACATATTTTTTTAACATTTACATTATGTGTAAATGATACCAAATTGGTGGTGCGGAGTCTGGCATGGTCCTTAGCGCCTAAACTATGTTTTGACTTTTGACACTTCACAGCGACAAAGCACAGATACTGTTTAGGTTTGAACATATTACATTCACACTAACATCGTAAAAAATCAAAATATTAGTCTATGGTAACGATAAACGATAAGGAATTCGAACATTTGTTAGAGTAGGTTAGTTGCGAAATATTCGGAGTATTCTCGTATCGTTCCGAATGTATCGTTGTCGATTTTGCGAGTAGACCTCCTGACTCGAACACGACATCTTCATCGACGTATAACATCTTTCTTTTTAGTAACAAACATATTTTAAATACGTGCGACCATATTGATAGATTTTGAAGAGTCTTGAAAATGACCGACAGTTCGAATCTGCAATTGTGTTTTCTATAACACCCTATTCTATTATCATCTAAATATGAGAAAAGGTGAGAAACGATCGAAGTTTCTATAATAAATAACGCGTTCCAAATTAAAAGAATTTAAAAGAAGAAATTAAAAGAAGTTTTTATGTAGTAACAATATTAAGGCCACACTTGTTATATACAGGGTGTCCCAAAGTTATGGGACATGAAGGGAAAGTACCTTTAATATCGAAGATAGGCTATTTTACTGAAAGAAGACTTTATGTTATTTTTAAAAGTAAGTACTTCTGCATTCAAAGATTTTCTAAAAATGACATGCCTCGTCTGGTAATCGAACCGACTTAAATGTAAAAAAAAAACACCCCTACTCTTATGATGCCAATCGAAAGAATGGCCAAAAACTAATAATTTTTCTTGGCTTTTGGCTCAAATTTAAAATTTTACGTTTACTAAATCATAGTTCAGAGAAACAAAAATTAATTTTTCTATTAATTATAACATATTATTTACCAAAAGAATAACTAAAACAGCCTTATTATATAATATTAACTCCAATGGAGTAAGAAACCAACTCAATTGCTTAAATGTAAGAAAATATCCTTCAAATGCACAGATATAAATATATTTAAACATTTATACACACTAAGTGCATTGTTAAAAGAACCAGCCATTGAGCGCACCCTATGACGCCGTTGTTAAGTTAATATACAAGTTTAAGTGGTTAATTATAAAGTTATCCAAACCCCACGGCAGTTCTTTGGTTGAAGGTATACGTACATCCCTAACACTCATCTTCTTAAATAATTAAAGGCATTTGTATTTGCTGTAGAAATTAGTACATATTGCATCCCTTGATGTGTACCTGCTTTAGATCAATTAATATAGCGCTTGAAGCCTATTGCAAATTGGAATTTCCTTTTATCAATTAATTATTGTTTCGTTATGTATAATTATATTGAAGTATTATTATCATATATCATTGTGCTAAATATCAGCTTGGTTTGTGCTATAGATTAGCTTTGTTATAGACGGTCTCTCAAAGAAAAATTTAAAGAAATAAATATTATGACTGTTCATTGTCAGTACATTTATGAAAATATAATATACGTTCACAAAAATCGTCACCCTTTTGCCCTTAATAGAGATTTTCACTATTATAACACTAGAAATAAGGGATTGCTTGTAACTAATTCTAGTAAGCTTTATAAGATACATAATAGCTTTATGGGTAAATGTATACACTTCTATAATAAAGACCCAGCCACTGTTCAGGCATTATCTATAAATAAATTTAAATGTTTTATAAAAAAAAATGGCTCTGTCGTAAATCCTATTACTCCACTGCTGAATATCTAAATGATCGGACAGCCTAGGACTAGATTGTGATTATTTTATAGCGATATAAATTACTGTACAATTTTTATTGAAAAGAGCTCAAAATAAGAATGCTGGGAGAGATTCTTTCGCCGCTTCTTCGCTCTCAGGGCGCCATTTGTTTCCGAAGCGGTAGTAGTATCTAGTAGTTATTAGAAATGACATCAAAAATAATTGTAAAGGAATCAATTTTGAAAAAAAAAATGCCTTTTATGCCTTTTCATACCAGAAATATTAATATATATAATAAACAAAGTACAATTATTACATTTCTTTAAACTTCTGTCTATCATCTACCCTTAAAAAAAGTTTTATAGCAGCGCCTTTTACTTCCTGGAGACTAAATTATTACCAAAGTGGAAAGCAGAATTGTTAGAATTCTGTTGTTGTTGTTTGAGTAAAGGCCCTCATTAGGTACTTATACCTCATCAAACAAGGTAGGTATTACGGGTTCGCCTGAATCGGTTCATATAGAATAACGTTATACTTCGTAACCGCTACGAGTATCAATGGGTACACTGACTCTTGATGCTACTTTTGCGATGCTTCTTGATCGACAAGGTATTCTACTTTTTCTTATAATCTAGAGCTGGTGGGAGTCCCAGCCTATCCAAAGAAGGCACGCAAACAGACGGATCATGTCTGAGCGAAGCTTCCAGCATGCTACATTTGAAAGTGTAATTTCCTCACCTAACCATCACCGCGGAGTAAAGCTCTTCGTTCCTTCTCCATGCACTGCAGATAGCGGAAATGTTGCCTGTTCTCGCTCATCGGTCTTTCATAAGGCCTGCTATTTCTCTATCAGGAGATTCTTTATTTCGCAAGGCAGCGCTAGGCGATGCTAATGAATCAAAGGCACCAAGTGGCTTTTATCTGGATCTGGATAAGTGTCGCGATAGAAGAAAGAGCCCTGTGTGAGCTCCGTCAACCGAGTCAATATCATCAGAAATAAGAGCTATCTCTACCCTAAACGCCTACAGTATGTTTCCACCTATTCCGTACAGAAATTCTTCGTATGCCCCAAGAAGTTATTAGACCAGCTTTTTGCCATTATTTATGCTGATTGAAATATTTGAATTGAACAAATCTGTTGAAAAAGTCCAGTTTTGACAATAAATACACTAGCCTTCAAAAGTAAGTATCACATTTTTAAAATTGGGATAGCGTTTTAAGTTCACAAGAAATAAAAAGGACTCCAAAGAGAATTTAATTTTGTATATAAAAACTTTATAGTCGGTAACCTTCTTTTAAGAATTGGCTGAAAAAAAACTTCAAAAACAAAACCATTCTTTTTGCAAAGTGGACGTTTCCGAATTACAATTTTACCATTCAAATTTTTCTTTCTGTTTTGAATTTTTTCGAGATCGATGGGTTTTGTTTTAAAAATTTATGCTAAAAAGCACATAAAACTTATTTATCATGCCTCTTTCAGTTGAAGAATGTGCTAGGATCATGGCTTTTCTGGAACTAGGCATCAGTATGCGTCGCACTGCAAGAATGGTGGGTGTGACGGTACGAACGGTCCAGAAGGTAAAGCGAAGGTACGAAGAGACTGGAAACCATCTGAGGAGTGCCCGAGAAGATCGTTATATTATTTCCACTGTGTTAAGAAATCGCCACCAAAATGCAGTTGAAGTCCAGCAACAGCTACTTCAGACCCGGAGGGACTACATTAGTGACATAACAGTGAGAACACTTGCTGAAGCAAATTTGAAACCCCGAAGACCAGCGAGTTGCCCAAAACTTGAGAGACAGCATCGAGTAGCGAGACTGCGATACGCCCGTGTACACATGCAGTGGGATGAAGAAGAATGGTCAAGAATTTTGTTTGCAGATGAGTCTCGATTCTCCCTTTACACTTCTGATGGAAGGCGAAGTGTTTACAGGCGACCTGGTGAGCGATACCTTCAAGCCTGCATCTCAGAAAGAGTCCAATACGGTGGAGGCAGTGTACATGTATGGGCTGGCATATCTTCAGAAGGTCGCACAGAGCTAGTAGCCATAGAAAATGGCACCCTCACTGGGCAAAGATATGCTCAACAGATTCTCAATGAGTATGCAGGGCCGTATTTAGCAAATATGGGTGATGGATCGATGCTGATGCGTGATAATGCCCGGCCACACACGGCTCATATCGTACAAGAGTATATTCAGGAGGTCGGTATCAGCGTGATGGCTTGGCCATCAAGAAGTCCTGATCTCAACCCGATTGAACACGCCTAGGATGAGCTTGGGAAGCTAGTCAGAAATCGCAGATCACCACCTACTACCCTCAGGGCACTAAAGCATCGGCTCCGAAACCTAGTGTTCAGTATGCCAAACCGGCTCGAAGCTGTAATCAGAGCTCGAGGAGGCAATAACAGTTATTAAAAATTAAATGACATGTAATACATTTTAGTTGATTTTTTTACACTAACCTAAAAATGTCTATTTTCATTGTTTTATCTTTTTTAAGTTAAAAATGTTACTAATGTATAATTTTAGTTTCTAAGAATTAAAGCCTATAAAATTTGCAACAAAACGTTTTTAATCTTAAATCTCTATCTTCTATAGTTAAGAAAAAAATTAATTTGAATAGTGTGATACTTTTGCAGGCCAGTGTATTATGTAGATATATTAGTATACATTTGTCATCAGTTTCATCATATTACTACACACAAACGCTAAAGATATGAACTTTGTTTATCTTGTTGCTGCACCGTGGACAGTTAATTATGTTGATATTTTATTAGTGTTAGTGTTCCCCAGAATCCATTAACAGAGCGAGGAAATTGTCCATCCCTACCAAATATCATATTTCACGATAATCTACCTAGCATTGATCAATTCTGACCGGCGACAATCGAATTACTGTCGTCTGGCTCTGTGCGATTTTTGTCATATTTTCAATGCATTGTTTCGAACCCCACTAGAGCGAATTATATCAAGAGTTACGTTTAATTGGTTTGGCGTTGCGGTTGCCTGACATTTTCAATGCATTGCCTTTGTCATCGCTTTATTTATACGAGGCAACTTTTATTCATTCACGATTAAGCATTACTTGATTTCATAATGAAATATTTTCAGAGGTTGTATCAAACTATTACCAAAATAAAAAATAATACTATTTCGCATATTAAATCATTCAATGGGATTCAACATGTTATTGTTTTATAGCCTTAGATTTTGGTTAATTCACTCGATTTGTTTATCAGTATTGAAAGGGTCAAATGAGAAGATATGGACATAATAATTATAAATAATAGTTGGTAAAAAGATTGAAAACGTTTTGACTAATACAACTAACATAGATGTGTGAGAACTTAATTTTATTATTTAAAAAACTAACAAAATACATAATATTATTTGTACAAATTTTATCAGTTTCAAAATTTATATAGCATATTAAGAAATTGACTCGAGATGTGGCTCTTTCAAATCTAAACAGTTTGTTATTTTTAAGTGATATGTCTCACTTCTGGGATTAAGTATATAAATTTAATTTACACCAAAATTTATGGACGATGCGGGATTCGTACCAGCGCATCTCGGGTTACATCCCTCTTACCAACTAAGCCATCCGTCCGTATGCCGCATGATCTGTAAATCTTGATATGTCTTGTTCAACTCTCAGGTTGTCAACTTACAGTTGATAACCTGTTCAACCTCAATATTTGAATATTACGAAATTGACTTGAGATGTCGCTTCTTCAGATCTTATTTATTTATCTTTATTTAGTTCATACATCTTAAGAGCTGTGGTCCTTTTTCAGAGCATACCGGTATTTTGTGAGTATCACAGTGACCTATTGTCTGCCGTGACGTTGTATTTGAGTATTGTGTACAGTTAGTGAAGTTATTGAGCTAGTGAGATTTTACCATCTTGCGGCACTACATTACAATGGTGCATGTCTTGCTACGTTCGTCACTTTTTCTCATAAAAAAACATAGTATCATGATCAAAACATATTGTGTTCTTCAATAAATAGTATCAATTATTATTATTTGTTATTAAAGGAAATAATTTTTTTTCAAACAATACAAAACTCTTATCTGTATTTACAATACTTTTTTATTTTTTATGAAAATTAGGGACGAGACTGTCAAGACGTTCAGTTTATGGTAATTGATACGCCCTGTAAAAACCCAAAAATTATGTGCGGCACTACGAATGCGCTCGTCACCTTGAAACATAAGATGTTAAGTCTCATTGCCCCGTAATTTCACTAGCTTCGGCGCCATTCAGACCGAAACACAGTAATGTTTACACATTACTACTTTACGGCAGAAATAGCCGCCGTTGTGGTACCCATAATCTATCCAACATCCTGTGCAAAGGAGCCTCCCACTGGTTAACGATGAAGAAGTGACTAAGAGTACTTGCAGTATTTCCACGTCGGATAGCTGGGTTGATCCGTTGACCGAAATAGTTGCCAGCGCTTGGATTTCCAGTCGCCTTATTGGGGCGCGAAGATAGTACTTTGTACATTCTCCGCGCCCTGGACCCCACGGGCCAAGTGTCTCAACACCAAACGGCACAAATATGTACGACGTCAACGCTTGCGGTCTTAATTTGGACATGAGACGCAAGTCGCGTCCCACAACAATTCCCTTCCCAATGCCCGTGCTACCAGGAAATTAAAGGCATTTCAAATTGCATTATAATGTAATAATTTAGAATGGAATATAGAAACAGTTCAAGAAAATGCATTCAAATAATGTTGGCAATAAAAAACACCAACGTTTAACACGAACGAAAATTCCATGAAAACACCTAAAAATCCGAACTAGCGTGTTTCTGACATCATAATAAACATTGCCACCGATGCAAGAAGTGTAAACAGCTAACAAAGAATGCTGTGCGATTGCACGCGAATACTTCCAGTGGCGATGAATATTAACACTCGAATAAAAATAACAATAGAGGCAAGGATAAATTTTATCCTCACGTCAGGAAATGGTCCATTTTTCACGGCACCTAGCGTTAGGTGTCACACGCGCAAGACGCCGTTACTTACGTAATACGTGAGTAGAATACGACATGTGGATCGAAATTAGCTAGAGATTCTCTTGCAGTCTTTGTTTATATTGTTGTTATGAATGAAATGATAGTCTTATTGTATAACTAATTTCTTATATATCAGTATATTTAGTACAACTATTGCTAACTACAATGAACTCTTTAAAACGTACAACTTACTATCACTAAGCCAAAGACGTCACTTGATATATTGTGTCACTTGTGTTACTTTTAGAAAAATATGTGCACTAACTCGCCCCGAACTTCTCGAGCTTTTGCAATTCAATGTTTCTGTAAGGTCTCTTCGCACGCACAAAACTTTCAACTTACTGACTCCCAGTACCAATATTGGGTACCGCGCGCCTCTTCACAAATTGTGTTCTTCATTAGATCCTCACATTAAATGTAGACCTGTCTTCGCACTCCTCTACTGCGTCATTTAAGGATAAGTCAAAACAACAATTATTGTCCGTACCTTAAGCCTTGTATCTTTATTCATTATTATATTCACTAGTATGTCAGTCGTTGTCTTGACTTTTATATTGTGTAATCGCCTTAAAATGTTATTGTTATTGATCACTTATATTAACATTGTGTTGTCATGTCTGTTTATTTGTATTCTTTTGTTATCAGTGGAACTATTCTAGAATATATCCTCTAAGAGCTCTACTTTTCCCGAAAATATGGTAGATTCAGTAATTTTAAGTTAGTATTTATAATGACGATTCAAAAGCACGTAGTGTAAACCTATTTGATTAAATTTAATTTTCCTGATTCCTACTTTTTGAATATCAAAGTCAAAGTTACTTGCTCCCTTCTTGGTCTTCTAAATTATCACGTGAAATATCTTTATAAGGAGTATATATAAACAAAATAAATTTGTTACGAAATTTAAAAGGAAATTTTTGTGCCGTTATTTTATTTTCATAAAGTATAATATTATAAGGATTACCTATTGTTTATTATATTATGCTTATAATTAGAAGCATGAATGCTTTCGAAGTCTCGTATATATTTATTAATCACAAACAACTTGAAATGTGTTTTGTATGGTAATTTTGTTAAGCTAATTAAACCTTTGTTCGGTGAAATGTTTTCTATCAAATGAAATCAAGTATTACGTAATCTGGTAAAGCGAATGTATTAATTACTGTGAATCAAACACTAGTGCCCAAACATAAGTTAGGAGGGGATTTTAATTTATTGAATTTGGGAATCTATGTTTTAAGTGTACTAACAAACTTAATAACATGCTATATGCTATTAAGTAAGAAGGTGTGGAATGAAAACTGAAACCTAAAGAGAAAATAGTAAGAATTTCCTTATTAACCTTCCGAAAATGTCCTCACCCCGTACAGGGTAGAGTTAAATACCTAGACTTGCCATAAATCCAGAAACAAAAAAAAATGCAAATAATATTTATTAATTTTACAGTGTAGTAGTTTAATACTTAAATATCAAACAATTAAAAATATAAAAAGCTTATTCGAAGTGTTCTCCATTGGCTGCAATACAGTCCTTTAAAAGTTGAGGCCAGTTATCAACAGAAACACGCACCCTTTCCATGGGTAACTTTTTCACTGCCAATCGTACGGATTGTTTTAGGAACTCCAAATTATCACGGCGTTTAGAGTAAGCCGTACTCTCTAAGACTGATCATAAAACATAATCCAGTCGATTAAGATCGGGACTTGACGATGGCCAGTCTTCAGCTCTGATGAAGTCCAAAACATTCATTTCCAACCAAGACTGCGTAGACCGAGCTTTATGACCCGTCGCCGAGCCTTTGATATTGAACATGGTGTTGTTAAGGGGCTTTACTACCTTCTCAAGAATGGTATCTTAATACACCTGTGCCGATGTTTTGATACCTTTTTCACAATAGTATGGCTCAGTCACTCCTTAATAGCTAATACCCCACCAAACCATCATTGAAGTCGGATAGTGTTATTCTTCGAATTCATTCCCTTACTGCTTTGACCACTTTTTGGTACGAACACTACGTGAACGGCCAGATCTGTTTCTGTAACCAACAGAGAAGGTCTCATTGTGAGAGAAAACTTGAATTTTTCTCCATACCTACTTCGTGTAATGCAATCACAGCGATTCGATTCTCTTTATATCCCACTCTATTTTAATATCGCAATATATTGTACAATCCATTTGACCGCGTGCAACGCAGAGCAGTTCGAATTTTCGGGGACCCACTACTCTGTGAACGGCTGAATCACTTGGCGTTGCGTAGAGACGTCGCTTCATTGTGTGTCTTCTACCGCATTTATCACGGGGAGTGTTCCGAAGAGCTGTTTAACCTGAGTCCTGCCGCCGAATTCCACCTTCACAAGTCACGCCACAAGTTAGAATATCGTCCCCACCATCTGGATGTGTGGCGGTTCTCCACAGTGCGGTTTTCAAGGAGCTGTCTTCCACGTATAACAAAGCTGTGGAGTTAGCTTCCTTGTGCGGTGTTTCCAGGACGATACGACATGGGTTCCTTCAAAAAAAGCGCGTATACCTTCCTTAAGAGCCAGCAACTCCTGTGATTCCTCTGGTGTTGCAAGAGAATGTGGGCGGCGGTGATCACTTAACACCAGATGGACACGTACGCTCGTTTGTCCTCTTATTCCATAAAAAATGTAATGTATTGGCGCCAAAATGAGAAAACTTAATGAACAATCATACAAAAATGTCAGATTCCAAAATCAAATGTTTATATCAATAGTTTTTGTTTATTTTTTATTGTAACAGTATTTATGGCCATACTAAGTCTATAGGTATATAATACGTAGAACTATATTTTTTAATTAAATACGATATAGAGGTATTAACATAATTTCAATTTTCTAACTATTTTAATATATATATATATATATATATATATATATTATATTGTCGTATCACAACGATACTTACCATACTCATACAAAACGGCTTGATCGATTTTAAAAAAATTACATGTATATCTGGTTGCTATGAGAATCGGTTGTAATCTATTTTGTTTATTCCAATTTTTATTTCATTTATTTTTATTAATTTCCTAATGATTTATTTTCAAACTTTAATATTACAATTTGTTTAAATTTGCAAAAACATCATCTTAAGTCAATTTCCTAATTTGCAATTATTGAGGCTGAGCAAGTAATCAACTGTAGAGTAGATCCTGATCGGTTGATCGGGCCTTTATAACCCCGGGGTTCTAGCAATCGCTAATTCATGCTGTAAAAACAGTAATTGGTACATAGCTCCTAAGAAATTTGTGCCAACTCAAACATAAAAACCTCACACCTCAATTTGGTGCCAACTGAAACATAAAAGCCACACCTCAATTTGGTGCCAACTCAAAACAAAAGCCTCACACCTCAATTTGGTGCCAACTCAGAAATAAAACCTCACACCTCAATTTGGTGCCAACTCAAACATAAAAGCCTTACACATCAATTTGGTGCCACCTCAAGCATAAAAATTACGATATTCATACATACCTACTTAAATTTATGTTAATTGAAATATATTGGTCTAGACATTAGATGTTAAGTCTCATTTGCCCACTAATTTCACTAGCTACGGCGCCCTTCAGACCGGAACACAGTAATGCTTACACATTACTGCTTCACGGCAGACATAGGCACCGTTGTGGTACCCATGATCTAGTCGGCATCCAGTGCAAAGGAGCCTCCCACTGGTAAAACTCTCTATTGTATCACAAGAGGAAAAAGGCAAGAACGTTATCGATCTTATAAATCGTCGAATAACGTTTATTCATATACGTGGCAGGCGAGGATCGAACCAAGGTCACTGTGGTGAGAGTCCACCATTCTACTTTTAACGCCATTCTACACTCACTACCACCAGTAATAGTAATATTGAGATACTAAAACGGGTCTAAAACAAAACACAGAAAGTCTTTTTAACATTCTACTCGTACAGTCCACAAGACATCAGCAATAAAATTATGTACGACCTACAACTTTAAACTCAACAAGATACGAATTACAAAACTAACAGAAAGGACTTGCAAACCATTAATATGATTTTGCCTCTTTGCCTTTAGTCGCCCTCCGACTGAACGGAGACAAAGTCTGCACTGTAGGCGATGTAAATGACATATTAATGTACTAAAACTACTAGAATGTTTGTCAGGACTAAAGAAGACGCTTATTGGGAAATGCATCACCAAGCTAAATCACTCATTCTGATAAATTTGACATCAAAAAAAATGGCTTATTGTTTTCTACAACAGAAGCAGAAATAACAAACAAAAATTTAAAACTCACCAATACTGCAAAATATCTTCAGGGTTTACGTGCAAATCTCATGACTACAGTACCATAGTTTATTAAGAAAAGTTTTCTACAAGAAAGATACAGCATGAAAGAAGCGATGCTACGATATAATTTATAAAGCAAATCCCAATTAAGTTATACATTAGCAAATTACATCAGATTTTATTCAAGCAGAAAATCCCAGCCAGAGTCCAAAGTCACTTATTTTCTTATTTTTATTTGAGATAGCAGAAAACACAATCTTATTTTGACGCTGCACTCATTTCGTTAATGGAAATGTCTAGAATAAGAGGAAAATGTACTCAACAGAACACGTGGCTGGTACAAGAATAATGTTCTACTTATAACATACAATTAAAGTTATAAATCAAAGGCGAAAATCCTGTTTTCTGTATGTATTTATTTGTTGTTTGGCGGCGTGGTCAACCGTAGTACAATTATATCGTCCCACATTTTCAGCCTGTGTTATTACAGGATATTACAGAGATACAAAACGAGTGAACCACGCCAGGTATCAGCTGGAATGTGGTTTCAGCAGCCACGTGAAATAATAACGTATTATACGAGTAATAAGCCTTGCGAATAATTTTCGATGTTTTAATTAGCGTTATGTTGGATATGCATTGATTTGTTGAAACAACTCATAATTAATTTTGATTTAGATAGTTATTGTATTTACGTTACTAAAATTATATTTTAATGATAATTCCATTGTTTAGTATTTATTTGGCGGCCACTGACTTACTTCGGTTTTGTAATGTCAGCACTATACTATTCTCTGGTAGACGAAAAAAATGATTTAGATCGCTGCTAAAGGTTTTTTTAAAAGGCGACTAAGTTAGAGTCGGACTCGCCAATGAAGGGTTCCGTAGCAGTAAGTAAATTAACATAAAAGTTATGTAGAAAGAGAGATAAAAATGAGCTCTCATCATTTATACGTATTAAACAAAACTACTTACTAGATATCGTTCAAACCAATTTTCGGTGGAAGTTTGCATGGTAATTGTATTATATATATTTTTTTTAGTTGCAGGGGAGGGGGGGGGGACACTTTTCTATTTTTGTGTGAAAATGTTAATGCGGTCCACAGAATATATCTACTTACCATGTTTCAACAGTACAGTTCTTATAGTTTTGGAAAAAGTGGCTGTGACATACACGGACAGATCGACAGACATGACGAATCTGTATGGGTTCCGTTTATTACCATTTACCTACGGAACCCTAAATAAAAATGAAGACAAACGAGTATACAGGGTCAGGGTAATGGTAAAATTAACTTCATTTATTAATTTAAATAGTATATGAAACATGTACATTTATGGAAACTTAATATACATTGTCAAAAATCGTCACCTTTTTTGTTCTTAATAGTGATTTTCATTATTATAACAGTAGAAATAATGGATTGCTTGTAACTAATTCTAGTTGGCTTCAAAAGATACATAATAGCTTTAAGGGTAAATGTATATACTTTTATAATAAAGTCCCAGCCACTGTTCAGGCATTATCAATAAATAAATTTAAATGTTTTATTACAAAATGGCTCTGTGGTAAATCTTATTACTCCACATCTGACTATCTAAGTGATCGGACAGCCTGGGACTACATTGTGATTATTTTATAGCAATAGCAATGACAGTACTATATTGTATATTTTTATTAAAAAGAGCGCAAAAAAAGAATGCTGGGAGAGTTTCTTGCGCCCCTTATTCTCCCTCAGAGCGCCATTTGTTTCCGAAGCGGTAGTAGTATCTAGTATATTAGAAATTACATCAAAACGGAATTCTAAAGGAATCAATTTTGAGAAAATAAATGCCTTTTTACACTTATTAATTTCAAAGTGTTACACACACCATTTAGCACCAATTTGGAAAAGTTAAACATGCTAAGTAGACATTGCCAATATTTTAAATCAATTTAACAGCTTCATTCTTAAAATCTATTTTAAATACAATCTGTACAAATGCAGTACAGAAATGTAAATTTATTAACACTTATAGTTAAAAAATACAGGGAGGAAATTTTCGAATATATTATCAAAATGTGAAGCATTTTTGAATAAATATATATCAAAAAGGTAAGCTTTCGGTGACAAAATCGTCCAGCTATTAGAACATGTAGCTCCCATGTACAAGTATATACATATACCAGTCATCGCTTCCCTTGATCATGTTCTAGCGAGGGGAACGACCCGCTCCAAGTCATCATCACAAGATAAATCATTCAAATAAGCATGACGAAAACTGCCATAATTTTTTTTTTAAATATATTACATCTTAACTACACAGGTAATCGAAAAACCGATTACTTAACCAAATATAACTTAACAGTACCATAGTACAGTAATTGGACTATCTTATAATAATATTTTTTCCGTACATTAACAATACTGCATGATAATTTGAACGCGAGTTGAAAGCTTAATTTAAAGTTAGTAATAACTCTCATGTGTAAGTCGTGTTCCTTAACAGTGCGGTTTTTACACGCTTTTTATTAGCTTCACTTGAATATATGTATGTATGTTTATTTGTTTGTAACCGACTCATTTGGGCGGGACATAAATTGCCAGATTTCGTTCCAACTTCGTAGATTTATCGAGGACCGATGACAATACATTAATTTGATAAAATTATTCCAATTTTCAATTTGCAAAATAAGATATGTGTTAATTTATATAATTTTCATCTATCGTTTTAGTTTGGTTTCCTATAAAAAATCGTGTCTTTTAGTTTTTTAAACTATTATTTATTAAAAAATTTACTTCTGTACTAGAATCCAATTCCTAGCGCGGTGTATAGGCAATTTTGAGAGTAGTAGTATAATACACAAGCTTATTTGCCACCTATTTCGTTAAAAAAAATAACAATTTAGTAATAGCTTACCAAACTTACAATTGACACCATACGATAAAAGTGAACGAAGGTTAAACCATGACTTTATTATAGTATAATATTTACAAAATGCCCTTCTTCAACTTAACAAAAATATAAGTATCAAAATAAAAACGGGTTACACTCAAATATTTCAACGGCTGATATTTCTTGATTTTGAGTTTGATTCGATACCTCGACCTCGCGGTGTTTCAACTTCGCAATCACAGTGATTCAAGCACTGGTCCAATGACCGTATGATCATTAACCGTTCCCAATATTCAGTCTATCTCTTACTTGAGATAAAAATCGTAACGCGCATCAAGCTATAACCTAGCAAAGTAAGTACCTAGCGCGCATCAATATTTGTGTATAGACTATAATATTAATCTTTGGAAAATCACCGAAAAGCTTGCGGGCGTAACATGACACCAGAGCATTGCTATCACCCGCTTGTCGTTTGTCTCTCAAGCCCTCCAGCAATTCTTGCTTTATCGTTTCGCGGTGTATTTAAATTCTCATATTTGAATGTGTTATGGCTTTATCAGAATCGCTTGAGAAATTTCTATGTCAAGCATCAACAATAAATAATATCTTATTCAAGTTAATTATGTTGTAAAAATCGAACGGCAAATGGCAAACAAAATGGAGATTCTGTTTGTATGCTTCTCTTTGAATAAATAAAGTAAATAGATACATTATCATGTTAAAAACAATAATAATAATAACTATTCACATAATCTAAAAAATATATATTCTTAATAACAATTATAAAAACATAAATTAAAAACGTATTTAGATTTCTATGTGTTGAATGAACATTAGAGAGTTTCTTATATACGCTCTTTGCACAGGAAGCCGGCTAGATTATGGGTACCACAACGGCGCCTATTTCTGCCGTGAAGCAGTTATGTGTAAACATTACTGTGTTTCGGTCTGAAGGGCGCCGTAGCGAGATTAATGGGCAAATAAGACTTAACATTTTATGTCTCAAGGTGACGAGCGCAATTTTAGTGCCGCTTGGAATTTTTGGGTTTTTCAAGAATCCTCTGCGGCACTGCATTGCAATAGGTAGGGCGTATCAATTACCATCAGATGAACGTCCTGCTCGTCTCATCCCTTATTTTCATAAAAATAATCTTCTGGAACTCACAAACAAAAAAAGGGCGTTCAAACCTTTAACAATCTATCAACAACAACAAAATTAGCTTATTGATAACTATCGACTACGACTAGTTATTTTTATCTAGAGTTATATCCAAATTTTGCAATATCCTCTAGTATTTTCGATACAGTACTAATATTCCTGCGCATTAAATACCTCGAAATCACAGCTGTGTCACGCTGATAACACGGCACGTGACACCTGCGTGTCATTTGTCACGCCTTGTACTTTCACTGCCACCGGGCCTGTTTGCTTTTGTTCCGTTGTAGACCTGTCGGCTGTTTCCCTCCGTTTTCACGCTAAATTGGTTTGCGATTCCGTCAGATTGACGGCACAAGGGTTTAAAGTGTTCAATATGCGGGAATCTGATCGTTAAGATTGATGGTCTGTACTTAGTTAAGACCGTCTGTGCGGGATTTATTGATTTAGTTGAAAATTTTATGCTAATTTTAGCATAAACTGTTTTGGTAGTAAATATTTATGTAATTTTAATATCAGTTATTCACAGGCTACCAGTGGGAAGCTCCTTTGTACAGGATGCCGGCTGGGTGATGAGTACCACAACGGCGCCTATTTCTGCCGTAAAGCAGTATTGTGTAAGCATTATTGTGATTCGGTCTGAAGGGTGCCGTAGGTAGTGAAATTACTGGGCAAATGAGACTTAACATCTTATGTCTCAAGGTGACGAGCGCAGTTGTAGTGCCGCTCAGAATTTTTAGGTTTTTCAAGAATCCTGAGCGGCACTGCATTGTGATGGGCAGGGCGTATCAATTACCATCAGCTGAACGTCCAGCTCATCTCATCCCTTATTGGCATAAAAAGGCTACATGAATTTAGATGAAATCGTGATAAAACACGATATAAAATAAAGTAGTCGAAAGTCAAAGTGAGGCAACTAATACTACGCCCAAGTGGGCGTACTTGAGCCAGTCACGAACAATGTGTGACGTTTACGTGCCACATGTTCTGTTATTCTAATAATTAAAACCAAAATGACAGGTTGCGTAGTAAAACTTAGTAAAAATCATACTAAAAGAAATAAGAAAGACACTGGAATCAAATATCATCATAACACGAAGCGTATGTTGCATAATTTGATACATGTCATTGAGTGTCAAAATGTCACGTATACAAGCATCTAATAGTTGCTGTAATAAAAAAGCTATTGTCCTTAGGTAGTGCGGTATCTAGTTGGAGCGCAGCGGAGACCAATCCTTAATCTAAGACTTGAACTGTATGTCTTTGTAACAGAATTTTTCAACCTAAAATGTAAAAACCACACGTATTAAGGACAGACAACACAACATTTGGATTAAATTGTCCTTGTATCCTTACCAAAATTACGATGGTTAAGAAATATCGATATAATTAGAAATCATATTTCTGTTACTTTATAGAAGAAAAGTGTAACTATATAGCACTAGAAAAAAACGAACCTTTCATAGCAAGCTGAACTGAAAAGTACCAATAATTTTAATAAATTGAGGCAAGTTTATATAGCATGGGGTGAGACTGATTGATAGATTTCCGAATAGAATCCGGTAATACAATCGCGCTGTGGTCTGAAAGAAGATGTTATGACGAGGACTGAGATAAGAATGCTGAAATGGTTTGGACACGTGGAGCAAATTAACGAAGAAAGAATGACTTCTCAGATGTATAAGGCAAGTGTGTGTGGGCAAGTCAGTCGCGGGAGACTTTTTTCGCGGGAGATTGAAAAAAGAAAAGGTCCGAAGCACCCGAAATCGGCGAGTATGTATGAAAAGAGAAATGAATGTAGAAGAAGCACGAGACATTCTGTTGTCTCTGTCTACCCCGACGGGTAAAGGGCGTGTGTTTGTGTTTACAGTCAAAGGTTATGAATACAAAGATTTCTTAAGTTGTTTATTAAAAACAGTAGGTACTAAGTTCTTAATTATATGCATACAAAACAATTTGGTAATAACAAAACTAGAATCGTAAATAATAATTTAGTTGAACGAAACATTGATATCAAAATTTGCATTCCACGTACAAATACTCCAATCGTATATCATAACTTCGTCTCCAACTCGATTGTTAAACATAAACTTGAAACGACATGTATCGTTAAACTTGCCAAGTTATAGTAACTAGGCTATCCAGACAGAACAAAGGAGCACAGGAACTCCTCTAATGAGATGAATAATTAAACAGACTCCACCAATGCAATGCGTTGGTACATTGCTTGAGCAAACGCTACTTTTTCCTTCCATCTAAGATATTTATATAATGATGTAGTGTTTATTTAACGTAACTGAGAACATTAATTATGAGAGGTTATCTACAATCGTTGTAAGGACTTTTATGATAGTGACTTTGTCAAAACACGGTAGTGCTTCAGTGTGCCTCATTCTTATATTATGATAGTGACCTTGTCAAAACACGGCAGCGCTTCATTGTGCCTCATTCTTATATTATGATAGTGACCTTGTCAAAACACGGCAGCGCTTCATTGTGCCTCATTCTTATATTATGATAGTGACCTTGTCAAAACACGGCAGCGCTTCATTGTGCCTCATTCTTATATTATGATAGTGACCTTGACAAAACATGGCTGCGCTTCGTTGTGCCTCATTCTTATATTATGATAGTGACCTTGTCAGAACAAGGTAGCGCTTCATTGTGCCTCATTCTTATATTATGATAGTGACCTTGTCAAAACACGGCAGCGCTTCATTGTGCCTCATTCTTATATTATGATAGTGACCTTGACAAAACATGGCAGCGCTTCGTTGTGCCTCATTCTTATATTATGATAGTGACCTTGTCAGAACAAGGTAGCGCGACATTGTACCTCATTCTTATATTATAATAGTGACCTTGAAAAACATGGCAGCGCTTCACTGTGCCTCATTCTTATATTATGAAAGTGACCTTGACAAAACACGGCAGTGCCTCATTCTTATATTATAATAGTGACCTTGAAAAACAAGGCAGCGCTTCACTGTGCCTCTTTTTTTTTGCCTCTGTTTTTGCAGCGCACGCAAAAATAGGTTTTCGATTTTACACCTTGTGTTACAAAATAGCAATTTTATTACGGATCTCTAATTTTGAAAAAAAAAAAACATAGCCTATAGCCTTCCTCGATAAATGGACTACCCAACACTGAAAGAATCATTCAAATCGGACCAGTAGTACCAGAGATTAGCGCGTTCAAACAAACAAACAAACACTGCAGCTTTTTAATATTAGTATAGATGTACATCATTTTGTTCTATTGTCAATAGTTTTTGCAGCGCACGCAAAAATAGGTTTTCGATTTTACACCTTGTGTTACAAAATAGCAATTTTATTACGGATCCCTAATTTTGAAAAAAAAAACATAGCCTATAGCCTTCCTCGATAAATGGACTACCCAACACTGAAAGAATCATTCAAATCGGACCGGTAGTACCAGAGATTAGCGCGTTCAAACAAACAAACAAACAAACACTGCAGCTTTATAATATTAGTATAGTATATATTATGATAGTGACCTTGACAAAACACGGCAGCGCTTCATTGTGCCTCATTCTTATATTATGATAGTGACCTTGGCAAAACACGGCAGCACTTCGTTGTGCCTCATTCTTATATTACGATAGTGAACTTGCCAAAACGCGACAGCGCTTCATTGTGCCTCATTTTAATATTAAATTATTTTCACTTAAGACTTGAATATTTTGTGATAAATTGTTTGATTGGAAATCATACTTTCAGATTGACAGTTTAATAACGTTCTTTTACTTATGAGTTGATTAACTATCCGAAAAGATTACCCCTAAAAAACATCCTGTATTTATATTGTCTGCATTATAATATCTTTGAATTGTATAATGCATATAATACAGTCATGTGAAAGCACACACTAAACAAAATATTATATAGCTGTTCATATACCTGACGTTCTGCTTACGAAGAGGCAAAGAGAGAAGGATCACAAATACAGCCGGATTAAGCTTTGTTTATAAAACGTTTTCAGTATTATATAATGCTTAATTAGCTGGGATTTTGCAGCCTGGAAGCACATAACTCATGCTCTTATAACAGTTAGGCTGGATTATTTTACACTTTTTATTCACTCGCTTTCTCATTTTCTTTAGACTGATTTATTTTGTTTGGAAAATTAATTTGCTTGTTTGGAGGGAGCAAACTATTACAGTAATGGGTATAAATGTAATGTTTATATAATTGTAATTATGACAGGCTTCTTAACACAGGAGGGAAAGCACTGTTATGTGTCTTCAAGCTGTAAGTAATGTTATATAAATTTGCTTCCTAGATAATTGGGCAAATGATTTTTTTCCCACCACAGTCTTTACAGTCGACTTTCGCGTTAAGATTTAACACCCAATAAAACGCGGTTTTTTACAAAAAGAAATCATCTATGATCTGCCGTATAGTTGGAGCGCAGCTGAGACCATTCCTTAATCTAAGAGTATATGCATAAGATTTTGTTTTTTTTTTCATTTTGAATTTATTAGTGTTCTTTTTAATTTACAACAGTTAAAAGTAAAGAGCTTATTAAATAATAACGTGCAACACATTTAAAATATTAATTAAATTATATTTATATTGAAAAAAAACCATTTATAAAGTGTATTTTAAAAATATTGGACACGTGTGACTGAGCTCGGTAGTTTTTTTGGCCCAAAAAACCTCCGTCTAATATATGCTATCCAAATCATTTGAGCCAAATAAAATTTACTTATATAATAAGAAACATAACAATAAGAATTGCTCGTTTAAAAGCATTAACATAATATATTTAAAAGGCCTTCCCAGTGGAGTAGATCGAGTCTATAATTTATCTGCATTTACGGTTATGGCCTCTTTATCTGCATCAAGTATGCTTAAAAACTATTTCTACTGATGTAGAGGTTGAAGTAACATCTAGTTATTTAAGTAAACAATATCAAAATTACGAGTAATTATAATATCTAGGGAAGCTAGAACCAAAATTTTTAATTCTTTTAAAATATACTTTAATAAGAAAAATATTTTCTCTACGCAAAAAGTTTCTAGAGTGTATTTCGACATCCCAAATTGTTTCTATTTTATGTGGGGGATTGGTGCCTGTGATAGGTCAGGGACCTGCCGTGATCCAAGTAACCAGGGCCCCATATAAGCTCTAATTAAGTACATAGGTATATCAACAAGTAATTATGATATTATTAAAAAAGACATAAAGGCATTTATTTTCTCAAAATTGATTTCTTTGGAATTACTTTTGCTTTCAGTTCACACACCACCACCGCTTCGGAAACGAAAGGTGCTCTGAAAGAGACGAAACTGCGCAAGAAACACTCACAGCATTTTTTTTGCGCTCTTTTTAATATAATATGCAATTATTACAAAAGTTATTGCTATAAAATAATCATAATCTAGTCTCAGGTTGTCCGTTTCCTTCGATATTCAGCTGTGGAGTAGTAGGGTTTACGACAGAACCATTTTGTAATAAGACGTTAAAGTTTATTTATAGATAATGTCTGAACAGCGACTGGGCTTATTAAAAAAATTTTAACAAAAAAACAACCGACGTCAAAAACACTATTCTAAAACAATAGATATAATATGCACTAAAAAGTATAAAAATAATTGCGCATTTTTATACAATCTAATTCTAATTACGATTATTGTAAGTTTTGGAATCGGTGTCCTTCCGCCGCGACTCGCTCACGCCCTCACCTCCTCACGACTCAAGCAGATCTCACCTATAACTAGTTACAAGCCTATCTTGGATGACACCGACTCCAAAAATTACAATAATCGTAACTAGATTGTATAAAATACGCAATTGTATTTATACTTTTTCGTGCATATTATATCCATTGTTTTGGAAGTAGCTTGTTTTAATGTTAGAAAAAGTTTTATTTTTTGATTTTTAGTGCATTTGAAGTACACTAATTAATTGAAGAGTTCCGTTACTTTGCCGTGGATCCCGTAATCAGAACCTAACCAAACTCTCACCAAACTATCTTTGAAGTTGCCTTTCCAATAAAAAAAGAATCATCGAAATCGGTCGGCGCGATATGAGTTATTTGTAATTTTATCATCGAATTTGCTATACGTATGTATAGCAAATTTAAGACTTTTATGATTTTTCTCATGGATGCTATCGTCCAATCTGACCAAATTACAATGGGACCACACGAGAAGCACCAGCTTTCAAATAAAAAAAGAATTATCAAAGTGGATCAAAAGTTTTGAGGTAACAAACATAAAAAAATAAAAAATACCGACGAATTGAGAACCCCCTCCTTTTTTGAAATCGGTTAGTAAAAGTATAATATATTTACTCTTAAAGCTTTTATGAATCTTTAATCGTTAATTTTAATATTACAGGCATTAGTGATTTTTAAAGAAGTTTAAAAAAACGGAAGTTATAAAATGAATCAATTAAAATCTACGTTTAAATATTCTTGACGAAGACGGCAACTATAGAATAAAGATAAGAAATAAAAATGTCAATAGAAATACTCTCAACAAATTTCCATGAACAAATTGAAAACACAAGATTCAAAACCCCAGTTTCAGATGCCTTTATAGTATCACTGAAATATTCATGAGTACCAGGGCCTCATAAAAGTAGTAAGGGTGAAGAACTAATGCATCCATTTGCTATTTTCATAAACAGATAGACAGATGGAGTTCGCATGTAATACAATTTGTTTTCTGTATTTTCACTATGAATACGGTATAGAATAAATGTTTTATTGCGAATAAATTACGCAATATTATTGTACCTATGAAAATATTTGAGGGTGTTTCATCACGTTTATTAATAACCAATAATAATTGATAGACAGTTCAAGTATTATTTCCTTCTACGATAACAGCAAATTAAATTAAAATGAGCTACTCACAAAATATTTAAACTAAAATTAAAACAATAATATTATGAAACTAGAAGTTACAAGAACTTTCTAGTATTACAAAAATAAAATGGTCAAGAAAAACCAACGCATTAAAAAAGAAATATCAATAAAAAACAGGTGATAGAAAAACATATTTTTTTGAACAAAAGGCATGAGAAAAGCAAGACATTCAGCTGATGGTGAGTGATACGCCCGGACTATTACAAATCACTGACGTACGCTCAGGGTTCTAGGTAACCTATAATTCTTAGCGGCATCGCAATTATTGCTCTTGTCTCTTTGAGACGTACGATATTAAGTTTAAATAGCCCAGTTATATTCATGAGCTACAGCACCTAAAACACAATAATCTTTACAGATTACTGTCACGGTAGAAAAAGCAGCGGTTGTCACCCACACGTAATCCTGTGCAAATAAGCCTTCAAGTAAACATGCAAGTATTATTTATGGCGAGGCTAATAGCCTTAACACAGGACCATATTCGATGGTATGTCGCATTGTCCATAGCACATAATTATTATTATTTGTGCGAGTCGCCCACCGCACCGTCCCATGGTCCAGCCGTACCAAATCCGATCGGGTATTTAGGCAATCATTATACGAAATACCACTATTTTCACCAAGCTAGTCTCACTGAGCATGCCTACGAAAGTATTCACTTTAAAATACATATTGTAATATTTAAAACTTAATAAACATACCAACAGCTAAAATATTGAACAACAGATTTCAACATTTCAAGTTTATTCACAGTCTAGTACACTAGTCTCCATGCTATGCTAGTCCATGGAGGTATACAGAGTCGTGACACGGGCTGAGACTTTGCTCAGACTTTACTTACGTAAAACTTTGCTTTTGTAAGTTATCTCAGCCTATTTACAAACGCGTTATAAAATGAGATATAATTATATACTTAGCTTAAATGAATATATTTATAGTCATCTCTTTTTTGTAACAAGATTTCATTACATAAAGTCTAATTCACACCCATACGACGTGAACCTTCAAGCACCGAATATACTCCCACCTTAAATGCCGGCAAGGCATCTCTTGACCCCTAGTTTTGTGGATGTCCATGGGTGGTTGCTTCACCACTTTTCTTCACGTGAGTCTTTTGCTCGGTTACCCCCTTTTTTAAAACAAAAAAAAATCATCATCCCATATTTAACAGTCTGCATATTTAGGCTGTGTTGCATCCTATTAGCTGTTGTAGTTAAGGTTTAAGTCAAATTATTGTTATTGGAGTCGGTGTCAGCCAAGATAGGTTTGTAACTACATACATAGCTGAGATGTGCTTGAGTCGCACGCGCGACGTGGAGGTGAGAGGCCAGAGCGGAGCCGTGGCGGGAGGATACCGATTTCAAACATATAACAATAATCGTTACTAGAATTAGATTTATTAATTAGATTGGCTAAAAATACGCTATTATTTTTATACTTTTAAGTGCATATTATATCTATTGTTTTGGAATAGTGTTTTTAAAGTCGGTTATTTTTTCGTTAAAATTTATTTTTTTGCTTAACCGGTACTTTAACATGATTGTTATTGCTAAAGTTAGTTGATGCATTCTACAACGGTTAACATTAGAATGAGCACAACAAATTAATTAAATTAAATTTAATAGTATTGAAAATGCGAGCCTGGTCCTCGAAATAATATTCGTTAAACCACATCTCCTTTTTGATCATACATCGAGGGAGCTTGTTCGTGAATACATAATTAATATGTCGGTCAGTTAAATATTTACTAAATTACTTAGACCAATAAGGGTACCGCACTAATTGAAACTAACCTGCATTTCCGTGCCTTTAATTTAACCTCGTCTGTAACGAAAACAATTAAACAGTTTCATGTAAAATATTGCAAGCTCGTTGAGATTACATGACAGGCGACACAAACTAAGTCGAGGCTTACCGCGGCTTGTACCACAGCTGCTTGTGTGAATCCGGGTCATTAAAACTGCCCCAACGTGCGTTGAACATTCTCCTCTGCACAGGAATTAGTCGATTTTAATGAAATTGTTATTCATTTAGATCTATATTGTTATAACGAATATGATAAACTCTTTTGTGAATAGGATTTAGAAAAATCTTTATGAAAGCTCATTTACATAGACACTTTGCGTAAGAATCAGCCATTAATTTTGCTACAATTTCAATGATAGTATATATTTATATATTTGAATAAAAAGTTAATGGTTCATTTCATATAACTAAACAGGAAGTGCACGTCATACAAGTGATAGGAAGGACATTGCAATTTTTTCGGATGTCTGGAGCATGATACAAGAACCCCCAATCACATATAAACAAAATTGTGTTTCATATTTTTTTCTAAATTAAATTTATTTTGAAAAGATTGTGATTCTCCTGAAGTTTTGTGACCGTGGAAACTTGACTGTATAACACTATCGCGTTCGCACAAGAGCTTGATTTTCTGTTTGCAAGCGTTCAGTAAAGTGCATTCTATTGTTGATGCATTAAAAGGTTCAGGGTTTTCATGATTTCGAAGAGTCAATCCGTTAGTTCCGGTGAAAGAGTTTTTGGAAGGATTAAAGTTGCAACCTATTCGAACTAATCTATTTCGATTTCTGGACAGCTAGAATCCATACACGTATAAGGACATATCATACGCAGTCTGATAGGAGATCGGCAAAAGTATACTTAAAGACAAGATCGGCACACTTTTCTTCTTAGTCGTGTGATGTTTGACAGTCCAAATCTGGTTGCATTGTTGTTTATTGACCAAGAATATTTTAAACTGGAGGAATTTCTTACTATGGTGTAATTTGTGGCATGTCACATATTTCGGCTTTTTTATATCGACGTGATTTGTAGACATAGAGAATGTCGTTGGGGATGTTTCAACAGATGGCCATTGGAGCAGTAAAGTCCTCGATTGTCGACCACGTACCGGAAGACGCAGTGTTGATAGGCCCCCCACAAGATGCCCTGCTCACTGCCACGTCAGTTTCGCAACCATCTCGGCTATTTCGGTGACTTTGGATAGGCTACCTTCATTTTGTATAAAAGCAACACAACTAATCTTTATAATAAATATCAGGCTTTTTTATACATTACTAAAAATTTAATTACTAAAAGTAGATTATTACAGTACATTTTCAATTCGCATAAGTTTATATAAACGCTGTGTTAAATTTAAATAAAATTCATTAATATTATTCTATAAATATAATTTGCAGTATTCATAGCAGAATATAGTAATTCCTCTCCCTATTTCCAAGTGGCTCATTAGACCCTGTTGTGTGTTCTCATCCATTATGCAACTTCTTCAATATGCCATAAATGCATGTCGATAGCCTACTTTAGAAGCGGGAATGTGCCACATAATCGTCCTTAAGTAATATTCACTTGAAGCGTTCTACTTTTTGGCTCGCTTTCTGAATGTATTTCATCAAGATTATTTTGACGACATATGAAAAGAAATTTCGTGGGCCTTTTTCAACGCAGAATGATTTCATACTTTTTTCTTTACAGCGATACCGAAAAGCAGAATACGATAAAATTGATACTCTTATATGCAATTAATTTTTAATTAACTTTTAATTGCTCTTTATCGTTCAAAGTACTAGACAGACATATAGCTTACAATAGGATAATTCAGGTAATTTATTGGTGAAGGTATACATGTACGAAGCTCTTTAACTTTTAGCGTTACCGAATTCGAAGAACGTAAAATGACACCACCGGTACATATGGCCTAACGAATTAACAAGTTTTACCCAATACTTGGTAAGTTGTTATTTTTATAATACATCTAGACTATATTTCCAAGACATTATAATAATTATAATTATATGATATGTCGGAGAATTAGAATATTATACTCTGGCCTGTATGATTATATTCTATTCTTTGTATTGTGGCTGAGCTGATGGCGAACATCATCTGTAAAAGACAGTTTGAAGCTGTCACTGTCATATCCGTTAGTGACTGTCGTGCGTACGTCAATGTCTGTGACATGATTGCAGTTAGATATTATTGTTCATCAGTAGAGCGCTCATTTAGAAGCCGCATTCGTCTTCAAGCTAGCGGCCGCACCGGTCGAGCGCACTGATCGGCTTTAAGGAACGATTTTAATCCAAAAAAATCCGCGACAGATATATAGTTTTTGTTGATATAAATTCGACTTGAAATTGGAATGGACCCTCCATTCCAATTTTTCTGTTCTTTTGATTGTCTTTCTTAAATTATTTGTCTGTTTTAATTATTTATTTATTTTGGAAAATGTTAAGATTACTTTGCTTGAGAACTATCGTATATATTTCAGTAGTTATTTCATCTAAATATAGCATAGTCACATTTTATATCACACACAAGCTATCTCGCACTTCAAGGTAGATTTTTCTTAGTTTTTCGATTGCTTAGCTCAAATTATAAAGTATGCATATTTAAGTTTTGTTTTAGAAGGAATATAGTATAAAGTTTATCATAAAACCACAAACACTTAATAAATAAATAAAATCATTTGTTTTTATTGAAAATACTCATTTATTCTAAAATAAAACGGTTTTCCAACTGTGTCGTGTAAAATAATGTAAAACACAATATGAAAAATTTATGCGTGCATCTTATAGCTTGTTTCGATAGCTTTCAGATACATTCACTGTAATTATCCTAACTATAATAATTATTTTGCTACACGTAAATAATACGCATAGATACACTTTCGCGCGCGTAAAATTCGCGAACCAAACTCGGTCGTTAATCCACGAGTTGAAGCTTAGAGGCATCGAATCGCGGATCGGGATTTTCTAGAATATTGTCATTTCCACTCGTACCTATTATTGACCAGCATCTTTGACTTGAGAGTTGAGACAGCAAATTTGTGACGAAAAACGTACTTTTTTTCAAGTGGTATGAAGTGGTGGCAACCGCTTATGGACATTCGCAATGACAAGAGTCAAGAGATTTTTAAACTAGGAGTACACTCTAAGCTTGAAGTCGTGTTATTTGGGACAACTGCAGCCAGTAATTACTTACAAAAAGCTGTGTGTACCTCACAGTAGGTAGTTACTAGTAAAACGTGTGATTGTAGAATTCTAGAACAGGTTATTTATTTTTATTTTATGAAAATAAGGGATGAGACGAGCAGGACGTTCAGTTGATAGTGTGTGATGCGCCCTGTCCAAAAGCCCAAAAATTCTGAGTTGCACTACAATTGCGCTCGTCACCTTGAGACATAATATGATCTTAAGTCTCATTTGCCCAATAATTTCACTAGCTACGGCGCCCTTCAGACCGAAACACAATAATGCTACATTACTGCTTCACGGCAGAAATAGGTGCCGTTGTGGTACACAAAATCCGCAATTGTATCAAAATGCACTATTTTATTTTGATTGTCTTTCAGAAAATGTATGGGTTGTTACTGTTTGGATTAAAAGGCATAAAAAGTCATAAAAGGCATTTATTTTCTCAAAATTGATTCCTTTAGAATTCTTTTTGATGTCATTTCTAATAACTACTAGATACTACTACCGCTTCGGAAACAAATGGCGCTCTGAGAGAGAAGAAGCGGCGCAAGAAACTCTCCCAGCATTCTTTTTTTGCGCTCATTTCAATAAAAATATACAATATTGTACAATCATTTCTATCGCTATAAAATAATCACAATCTAGTCCCAGGCTATCCGATCATTTAGATATTCAGCACTGGAGTAATAGGATTTACGACAGGGCCATTTTTTTATAAAACATTTAAATTTATTTATAGATAATGCCTGAACAGTGGCTGGGACTTTATAGAAGTGTATACATTTACCCTTAAAGCTATTATGTATCTTATGAGGTACCGTAAATTCTGAAACAGCAATTTAATTCTAGCTCATATTAATTATTTTAATTTTATGCATTGATCTTTGATATTTTGGAACTTAGACAAACTTCTTCCTTTTGTTTCATCATTTGCTTTATTGTTTATCATTGCAGGTGCTCCACGGATGATCATATTTTTTTCCTACGATTCTAACTGGAGCAATCACATATAGAAAGAAATAGTATATAGGTGGAATCATTTTAAGTCTCAAAGGCACAGTGCCATTTATATTACTTTAAAATGTACGGTCATAGACCAGATACACTAATGAAAGATAAACATATAAATTTAACTAAAATACTACATTATTTACACGGAAATCCAAAAAATTCATACTAAGTACACCACCTATCTTCGAATAAATCGCAGTTAATAATTTATATAATATATTCAAAAATTTACTTAATACTTCACTTTATATTGATCTATCTTCTCAATTAATTTTCAATTGGTTCTTAATGATGTTATTACATATTGTCAATAAATATTTTAAAAGAGTTTTTTTTCTAGTTATTAGTTACTTCTTTGCACCGGTTGTTAAGTATCACAGCGGCGCATTATTCTGTTCTATACATATAAGCATATTATATTATCAATATCCGGACGACCGAGCCTCGCTCGGATTTTTAAGAATGTACAAAACTTGAACAAAAAAAAAACTAATAGGACTTCTGGATTCGAACCGGGGTCTTTTACTTTCCTTATCACCCAATTTCCCATCTGAGCTATTAGTCTTGTGTATATTGGCGAAATTTACCTTTGTATTCTAATGTTATTGCAGCTGTTTCTCATTAAAACACGGATAAAAGCACATTTTTTTTAAGTTGAAACCTAGCTAGATCGATTTATCGCCCCCGAAATCCCCTGTACACAAAATTTTATGAAAATCGTTGGAGCCGTTTCGGAGATTCAGATTATATATATACATATATATAAGAATAGCTCGTTTAAAGATATAAGATTAGAAATCTGATTGAGGAACTAGCACTATTCTCCTTAGTGGTGGGTCAACTGTCACTGTTCGAATCGGGTTCTAAATTCAACATGTACGCAACCTGAACTGAATATATATGTATTACATTGCTGCTTATTGACAAAGAATATTTTAAACATCTGGAGTTAATGCGGAAATGTATTGCTATAGCAATCGAATATTATGGTGTAACTTGTGGCATGTTCCATATTTCGGCTTTGTTTTTATCAATGTATGGGAAGGGAAGGGAAAAATCAAAATGCCTGGAAGTCATTGCATTGTAATGGGTAGGGCGTATCAATTTCCATTGTCGTGGATCACTTATTTCATAAAAAAAAATATTTATTTTCATTAATGCAGTTCTCTAAACTTTTTTTAAATAATATGCAAAATTGTATGAAAGTAACAATAATATATTATTAATTATAATAAATTTAAATTATAATATCAAGCTCTTTGTACATTCTACCCGCTCAATTGGTCCAAAATGAAGTGTATCCGGACATTCATTGCACCAGTCGAATATTCTGGATTGCACTTGCAATGGTTGCAAACAGATAATAAATTCGGGATTACCGCAAATCCAGTGGCGCCATCTGTAGCCACACTGAAACATTCGTGTTAATATTTTGTATGAAATGCTCCCGCAGCGGTCGGAATACTTGAAGTGTTACCACAGAATATCTAATAGGATAAGTACAGCTGTGGACTGAAACAGATTCAAAATTTAATTTTGTATTAACGCAGTAGAATGTGGCCTATTCTTTTTTCATTAATTAAATAAATAAATATTAATCTTACATAAGTACTATATTTAATATTTGTGTTCAAATGATTATACGCTTATTGTAACTTGTTTTGTGTGGCAAAGATTACTATAACATTAATGATTTTCTTAATGATACCACAGACTGGGAATGGATCGAACGCGCTCAAGCTATGCAATTATACATTTTAGTCTATGATATTACATCACATATTGGAACTAAATTAAAAAAAAAGGTCGCTAAGTTTCTTGTGCCCGTTCTTCTCAGATTTGATTTAAGTGATTTTAAATGTTATTTTGATTAAAAGTATATGAATTTGAATTTGGAAAATTAATAATGAATATATCGCGTTTGTCCTGATTTACGACTTAGCATCGAATTCTCAAAATTATTTTAAATGGTTGTTTATGTTCAGTTACCAGTTATAATTTAATAATTTTGACGTCACTGTTTGTTAAAAATAGAAAAGACTGTTTAAACGTACGATAAAATTGCATAGTTCGTTGTAAAATAAATCTGGTTGGTTGAGAAACCAATGTGTCGCATTTTGTAAAAAAGCTTAAAATCGAATTAATTTTTTTACACTAAGTTTAATACAGCCCTCTATAAAAGATATAGTGCTGTACAGAGCTGCTCAACTTGGTAGGAACCCATTAATAATCAATGGAGGAATTGGGGTTACACCACCACTACGAGGCCCCTTTGCACAGGATGCCAGCTAGATCATGGGTACCACAACTACGCCTATTCCTACCGTGAAGCAGTAATGTGTAAGCTAATGCTACTAATGCTGCTACAGTAATCTGTATTTCGGTCTAAAGGGTGCCGTAGCTAGTGAAATTACTGGGCAAATAAGACTTAACATCTTATGTCTTAAGGAGATGAACGAAATTGTAGTGCCGCTAAGAATTTTTGAGATTTACAAGAATCCTGAGCGGCAATGCATTGTAACAGGCAGGGCGTATCAATTACCATCACCTGAACGTCCTCCTCTTCTCGTCCCTTATTTTCATAAAAACAACAGTAATACCTAAACGCAGACCTATGTCGAAGGCTTATTACAGTATTGAAGATTACGTAAACGATATTACAATATGGAATTGGATAGTATTATAGTTAGGAAAATTTATTGAATTAGGCGTTACTTTGCGGAAATCCATAATTATACAAATGATTTTAGTTTTCTCTAGTGTTAATTCCGCCAATATCTGTTTATAAAAATATTTCGACACGTGTTTCGCCTCTACACGAGTCATCCTCAGGACGTGTTGTCTCGCCAAAATCTGGCACGAGACAAGCTTATTTTTAAAAACAAATATTGGCGGAATTAACACTAAAGAAAACATAAATCATTTGTATAGTATTATAGTTGTTTTTTTTTATGGATTTTATGTTTCAGCCTTGTATTGTTTTACTGGATAGCATTATTTTAAAAATATGTATATGTTTAAACTTTTATGTAATTAATATGTAAGTATCTGAATTGTATTTTTTGTGTTTGACGTTGACGAGCAATCTTTTGATTTTATGTCAATAAAATACTTTTGACTTTGACTTTATAAATATGATGAGTGGGTGTCCTTCTTGTGATATTTTATATGTTTTGAAACAATTTGCTTTCATGGTCTTAATCTATTCCGTCTCTTTCTCACACCTAGATTTTTATGTAAGGATAGTTATCTCAATTTCACACACATTCGTCTATTACGATAGTATTCCACCTTCGCATGACACGCCACAAGTTAGGATATCATCCCAACCATCTGGATGTATGGCGGTCCTCCACAGTGCGGTTTTCAAGGAGCTTTCTTCCTCGCACTACGAAGCTGTGGAATGAGCTTTCTTGTGCGGTGTTTCCGGGACGATACGACATGGGTACCTTCAAAAAAAGCGCGTACACCTTCCTTAAAAGCCGGCAACGCTCTTGTGATTCCTCTGGTGTTGCACGAGAATGTGGGCGGCGGTGATAACTTAACACCAGGTGACCCGTACGCTCGTTTGTCCTCCAAAAAAAAAGTATAATAAGTTTATGGTCAACTATGACCGGTGGCAATTAAATCGGTTTTACTTATTATAAGGTTTTATTTTTTTTTGTGCCAGTATTCATTATTTATGTAAGACTAGACTGCTAGGTACTTCTAGTGAGGGTACTTTAAAATCGGAATAGCTGTTCAAAAAAATTCAAGAATCCTAGTATAGGTTTTGTCCAAACATTAATAGTAATTTAATAAAAATGCTATTATTTTTGACAGACACTTCAATTTGGGAGGAGGGACTAGGCCGCCCACCTCCTACGATGCTCCTTTGCACAGGATGCCAGCTAGATAGATAGATTGCATGGGTACCACAACGACGCCTATTCCTACCGTGAAGCAGCAATGTGTAAGCATTACTGTATTTCGGTCTGAAGGGCGCCGTAGCTAGTGAAATTACTGGGCAAATAGTCTTATTTGCCCAGTAATTAATTGCAGTTAACATCTTATGTCTCAAGGAGATGACCGAAATTGTAGTGCCGCTAAGAATTTTTGAGTTTTTCAAGAATCTTGAGCGGTAAAGCATTGTAACAGGCAGGGCGTATTAATTACCATCACCTGAACGTTCTGCTTATCTTGTCCCTTATTTTCATAAAAAACAATATGTTCATTTATTTGAAGGTTTCCAACATCACTTAAACAATACACTTTTAAACTTAAAATATTGCAGAAAATAGTTCGAGTGTATGAGTCAATTAATTACAGGTGCACACAATAAATGAGAATCATTTCCATTGGGCACTTATATTTAACACAAAGACTTATACATTATAAAAAATATGATAATAATTAAAGAAACTTTATTAAAGTTGCAATACATTACGTTTAAAGGCTATAAGCTATCGCAAAATGGATCAGTCTCGGATGTCTCCAAAATATTATTCAATAAATGACAGAAACAATATAAACGATTTGTTATGTATTAAAGTGATGCGGGACTCGAACCCGCGACCTCTCGCGTTCCTTGCGAGCGCTCTTTCCGACTGAGCTAACCGTTCGAGTGACGTATCGTCATAAAATCTTGTTGAGTTCAACAAGAGGGACATCTTCAGTCAATTTCCTAATATGCAAATATTGGGTTTGAGCAGGTTATCAATTGTAAAGTAGATCCTGTATGAAGCCACAACCTGAGAGTTGAAGAAATCATACAAGATTTTATCACCGATACGTCACTCGAACTGTTGGCACAGTTGGGAGAGCGCTCGCACGGAACGCTAGAGGTCGCGGGTTCGAGTCCCGCATCGTTCATAAAATTTTCTTTACAGTTTTAAGACACAATATAGTTGCGCGTTGCTGCCAACATTAGTTTTTATTTATTTATTTTATACATAAAATATATAAAGATGTATATACAACATAGCTACATACCTATGTTACAAAACCTAATTCACCCTATTAAAATATTACTCTACCAATGCCGTACCGAGTTATATTTTTTTATTTTTCCATTTAATAAAACTGAAACAAATTATTGAAAAATATTACTACGTCACAGGGTTTTCCTTTCATGTCTAAAGTCAGCCGGTATTCACAAATAATGTTATTTTACTCGATTTACGAAGGGTCCCGGTATCCTGTCGAAGGGTGCATTAATGATCCGACTTCTCGACCACTGCAAGCATACTTACTGTCTTTGAGGACTTTTTGCTTCTTTTGTCACCCCTTAATAAGATTTGACGCAATGTATTTCATCAAAAATCACGTTTCTTCTATTTTTTTTTGCAAAACTTTTAAGGGTAATTTTGAAAATTTTCTTATCATATCTTTGACATAAAAATTTATTACATATAAACAACTGACTCACAATCACGCTCAAAAATTAACTAAAGGAAAACTCTGCCTACGCGTCTACTAGGCAGAGTTTTCATTCAGTTATGTTTCGACCGCGCTTTGAATAGAACGTTTTGGCTGGTGTTTGCGTCCGAGCTCTTAATGAGCTTATACTATAGAAAACAATAGGCTAATAATAAAACAAAATAAATATTATATGTATGAACTTGTGTACAAATTATGCTTTTAATCAAATCAAATCAAAATCACTATTTTTATTTAGTTAAAGAAAATGTCAATAATATATTTAACAGCCCTTAGACAAGTTAAATCAGGTACAATGTGTCTAGATAGAATTTCTACAAACTAACAGATGCCACTTATTATAACATATTAACATATAAAAATAAATCTATAACAAATCATGATGCATTTTCAGGTTTTTTTTTAACATTTTGAATTTAAAGTAACATTCTATTTATAGTAATAAATGGAGAAGCCTTTTTTCCTTCCGATCGGAATAATACTTATCCCAAAAGATGCAATGTATTTCGAAGAAGGATTTAGTATATTATTTAGGGCGATAACTTTACCGGTACTTATTCTTTTTTCATGAAAAATGTCAATAAGCACAAATGATCAAAGAGTTCCTTTTATAGTAATAATTAGAGTTGTGCTTATTAATTTAAGACTACCGGACTACGATTGCCGGACCAGTTGTGAGCTGCGTACAAAATCTACAAAAAAACAAGGACATTTAAACAACTTTTCCTTTTTGAAGTAAAAAATTATTATAAAACAAAATAAATATAATTGAAATGGATAGAAAGAAGCTAATAGATATTGCTACAGATTTATACTGGCAAGGAGATTAATGAAAGTAATACCTTTTATAATCTTGAAGAAAATCCAATCCCTAAGAATTTGCCTATTAAAGTAGATCACGCACTAAACTCTTTAAGTGGTAATAAGTCATCATGGCCTGATAATATAAGGCCTTGAAGTTTAATAATAGGAAAATACGCACTAACAGAAGTAATTACAGATATATATATTTATTAAACATGGTTAACAGCTGAAATCTCACTCACTCATAGTAAAGGTAATCATCATGATATAAGCAATTCCAGACCCATCACTATGATAACAAACCTGCAAATGGAATCAACGTATACCAAGATATACCACATCAGGTGAATCAATAGCTTAGCCGAATTCAGAAGAAACTATTTAAGTTACGACCATCTACAAAGCATTCATCAAATATTGGAAAAAACTAAACTATACCAATTAACCCTTTATATAGCATTCATAGATTTTCTAAAAGCGTTTGACACAGTAAATCATCATTCTCTATAGAATTAGAGGCGGATGGAATACCAGAACGCTATATAAAAATAATCAGGAAAATATATAATACGAATAGTGAAGCACTAACAAAACTAGAGTCGAAGGGTAATAATTCAAAATAAAATATAAAGTAGAATTTTATATTACCAAAAGATTTGTTTAATTAAAAGTAGTTCTAAGGCATAAATAAATAAAAAAAACTTCAAACTGGCCCATATTTTAGCGCTCCACAAAGCGCAGGACCAGCCACATCTAAAGAATTGCTTAAAAGTATCAAGTTCGAATCATTTCACCGCGTGGCACGTAGAGCTGTTCCAATTGTCGGGGACCCAGTACCCTGTGAACGGCTAGATCACCTGACGTTGTGTAGACATGTAGCTTCACTGTATGTCTTCTATCGCATTTATCACGGGGAGTGTTCCGAAGATCTTATTTCAGCCGCCGATTTCCAATCTCACACGACACGAATTAGAATATTATCCCCACCATCGTCGGATGTGTGGCGTTCCTCCACAGTGCACTTTTCAAGGAACTTTCTTCCACGTACAACCAATCTGTGGAATGTTGCTTCCTTGTTGTTAAAAAAGGCGATAAGACCTTTAAAAAAAGTACGTACATTCGTTTCAAAAGCCCCGGGCACATTCCTGTTATTCCTCTTGTGTTGCAAAAGAATGGGGGGTTCAGTTACCACATCCATAAAAAATTATGCTTCATGATTGAACAAACAAAAATGTTATACGAGTATTACGCATAACTAACCTGACATTAATGAAATTATCACTAAAATTGTCGCATCAAAGGCACTAAATAGTTACAAGTATTATAATGTAATAGTAACTAAATGCTAGCTAGTTATTAAAGTATAATAATAACATACTGAGAAGTATCTCCGCTACACAATCTTAGAATGAATATCATTCCACAACAGCCGATTCTGAACGGCTGTGGGTCGGAACAATAACCACAAGTCGAGTTAAGACGACCTCCACCTCCTCAGCTATGCGAATGGCATTACTTTGGCTAAGCTTTAGCCGGTCTCTGTCATATCGTTGCGTCTTCAGGTCGCCTAAGCTTAACTAATAATATAATTATTTAGAGGCGCATTCTGGTTTATAACATAGGTATAACAATATAATATGAATATGACAAAAATATTAAATAAGTTTTACGTGAAATAAAATAAAATATTTTGATGCGGTGGAACGAAATTATTTATTACTACTATCTGAAATTCAATATAGTTCGTACTAAAATAAACATAAAAAAGCGGCCAAGTGCGAGTCGGACTCGCCCATGAAGGTTTCCGTAGCAGCAAGTAACATAATATAAATGATATATAGAAAGGAAAATGATATTTAATTATTTAAAGGGAAAAGGCAAAAAATCTTTCCTCAAAATCATACAGTGCAAATGAGCAAAACTACTTACTAGATCTCGTTCAAACCAAGTTAGGATATCATCCCCACTATCTGGATGTGTGGCGGTCCTCCACAGTGCGGTTTTCAAGGAGCTTTCTTCCTCGTACTACAACAATCTCTCAGTCTCAATAAAATATTTTAAAAATGCCGTCGTGCGTTGTGAAAAAGTGTACAAACGATACTATATAACTATTTGTGGCCATATATGATTATTTAAGGGAGAAAAAATTGTGTAACTAGTATCCCCCGTAACCGTACACACACTAGCAAAACGGTGCTTCACTTGCTAATATCACGGTGCGGAGTCCTTCTTTGTTTACTCGTCCGTGTCCATAGATAGATCCATTCCATCCACCCCACAAAATGTGAAAAATTTTAATGAATAAAAAAAATTTTTGGTAGTTTCAGTTCTAAGTATGGGAAACCCCCAAAATTTATTGGTTTTTTTTTTCTATTTTTGTATAAAAATGTTAATGCGGTTCACAGAATACATCTACTTACCAAGTTTGTTATATTGTAGAGTATAGTTCTTTTAGTTTTGGAAAAAAGTGGCTGTGATATCTAAAAGGGTTCCGTTTTTTTGCCATTTGGCTACTCAACCCTAAAAAGAAAGAAGTCTGTTCTTCTTGGTATTTAGATTTATTTTGATATGAAAAATAATGTAGTTTTTATGTTTTTAATTAACTTGGTACCAACCTCAAAACATTGTTCTGAAAAATATATATATATATATTATAAGTTACTTTGTTTTACACAAATAAAATTTGAAAAACAAAATTTTATGAACGATGCGGGATTCGAACCCACGACCTCCGGCGTTCCGTACCGGTGCTCTAACCAACTGAGCTAACCGTTCCAGTACCGCCTTGTTATAAAATTATGTTTGCTTTGTTCAACTCTCAGGTTGTGGCTTCACATACAGGATCTAACTTGTTTTATTTATAAGTCTGTTGAAAAACGATTAACAGATAGAATTATTCAAAATAATAAGGAATGACCGATTAAGTAATTCAATATAATAATATTGAGAATGTTAATAAGCAAGAAAAGAAAAAAAGACATAATAATTTGCTATATTAATTAATAATAGAACCTAAATAAAAAATAAAAACACATCTACTTTCGCAGTGATTGCCTGTACTCACTTAAAGGGACCAACATAATATGATTTTTATCGATCGATTATTGAAATGCCAAAAGTAGAAAAAATATTAAAATATCTACCTAGCCTCAAAGGAATGCAATACAGTATATCAAGCAATCATTTATAGACGTATTAAATATCAACCGATCTAATGTAGATAAAAAATCCAAGTCAAACCAACCCTCTATTGTTATGAAATATTTCAATTCAAAGTTGTGTGCACTCGGGGCAAGTTAAGATCGCCTCAAATTAAAACCCACAAATATTATTCTCACTTACAAATAAAACAAGTTTTACAACCCTAAGCAAACAAGCCTCCCCATTGCTCTCAGCCATTTTCAATACATTCTCATGAAGCTCTTTCATAAACACGATTTGAGTATTTTTATTTATTTACACGTGGTTTCTGAAAGCCATTAGGTGTAGGAACAAATTTATAATGCAAATACGATTACATGCTGTTGAGAGCTAATGCACTCGACGGCCGCTATGAATTGCAAACTGCAAATTCCGTTCAATGGATAAATAAAATATTGCAGAGTCTCAGATGCGAGGCGTGAAATTGACAATGTAAATGTAAGTCTTACTATCAGAGTAAATATTTGTAATGGAAGATTTTCATGCGAAGTGAATACTTCTTTGGGAACGAACTTTATTTTGGGGTATATTCAATACCCCAAAATAAAGTTCGTACATACTAAGATATCATGCTCTGATATGTAACGCTCGATCGGCTAAAATCGTCTCGAGTCGCATAAGGAAGCATGACTAGTATAATCATGTGAATTCTGTAAACCACTGCATCAGCTGTTTGACCTGATTCCTGCCATCAAACTCCACCTTCGCACGACACACTAAAAATTTAAATATTTTCCCCAACATCTGGTTGTGTGGCGTTCCTTCACAGTGCAGTTTTCAAGAAACTTTCTTCTGTAGTTAATAATAAACATACAATTATTCAATACTCACTACATCAATCCTCACATCATTCCATGACATCATTGATAACTCCTTCTATCTTTCACACAGTAGAACGAACCTAGGTTTCAATTCGCCCTTCAACAGAATGAAACGATCATATAACAAACTGTAAGCTAATAATAGCACTATCGATATAATAAAGGGTCCAAGTTTATAAGTGAACTAAAAAAACTGATGTCATAAACTAGTTTAATGTTTTGTATTTTTTTAAATTAATTTTCAATAGTTTTTGTTTTTACTAACGTGCTGTTGTTTTTGTTTTGTGAATGCTCTATACACTTTAATAGATACACTTCGAACCATAGTTATAAGTTACTAGCTGACCCGGCAAACGTTGTTTTGCCATATAAAGTATAATTCACGCGATAGTTTTATAAGTAATAAAATATCGCCTATATTATAGCCTGTACATCATTTTGTTCTATTGTCAATAGTATTTGCAGCGCACGCAAAAATAGGTTTTCGATTTTACACCTTGTGTTACAAAATAGCAATTTTATTACGGATCCCTAATTCTGAAAAAAAAACATAGCCTATAGCCTTCCTCGATAAATGGACTACCCAACACTGAAAGAATCATTCAAATCGGACCAGTTGTACCAGAGATTAGCGCGTTCAAACAAACAAACACTGCAGCTTTATAATATTAGTGTAGATGAATAATTATTATAAGTTATTTATAATATTTAATAGTTTCTAATTTGAATAGTTATTAATGATTAGTGTAAGATCAATAGTGTATCAAAATAATAATAAATAAATAAATGAGTTCGCAAAAAAACCACCACTACTTGAAATTTGAACATAACAATTGCAAATATTTTGAATGGCGTCAGAATTAAGCGTCTGATATATATTATGCCATGTGTAATTATTACGTATGAAGTATATTGAATGCATAAATTTATAGAAAAATGAGTTGACTAAACATATATCAATAGCAGTATGACCACGTATGCCTCTATTAAAAGTTTTTCTGATGGAATATGTACCATCGAAATGTAGCTATCACTTCAACCAATATTTATCGGCATAGAACTCTATTATTAAAAGGCGACATGCAGAAAAATCCGTCACAATAGTGTCATTTGAATGTTTTCGAGCTACGTACGTCCGGCCAGATATGAATGGTCTCTGATCGGAACAACAATGGCCAGTCGCTTCAATACTACCAAAAGGGTGAGCTTTTCTAAAAAAATATAAACTGAAACGTTTGGGTCCCGCTTTCTATTGTTTCCTGTTGATACATACGTACTGTGAATGGCTTATGTTTTACAGTCAAACTCGACATCAGGACGATTACCTTAATGGACGAATTATGCTTGCCTGGTAGTTGTTATATAAATTTTTAATTAATTGTATGTTTTTTATGATCTTTAAATATTGTAGTGCGTAACGTAAAATTTCACTGTTATAATTTATCCTATACGCGCCAAAAGAAGTATGACTTCAAAAATATTCAATGTAATCTCTACCAACATTATAAATGTGAATGTGAGTTTGTTTGTTACGCTTTCACGCCTAAACGACTGAACCATTTTTCAGGAAATTTAGTACAGAGACAGACAAGAGCTTGGGAAATGACATAGGCTAACTTTTATCGCGAATAAAGGGCTTGCCGGGGTTGAAATAGGGGGTGGAAGTTATTTGAAAGTTCGTCACTATCGAAGATAAATGTAATTTTGTATAAAGTGATAACTATTTGTTCAACAGAATTTAAAATGTAGACCTAAGTGGGGTAAGAAATGGGGATGAAAGTTCTATACTTAGTAGATTTCATAAATGTATTAACCACAGCCGTTTGTAGTGAAATTATTTGCAAGGTGAGTATATTAAAAAATAAAATATGGTGCCCAAAGTAACTACGCGCACGGAGTCGCGTGTAAAAGCTAGTATTAAATATAATAACGGACTTATATGTAGAACTTAAGTTATACGACGAAGAGAACATAAAATCAACTTATGAAATCCATCGCGTTAAACTCAAGCACCAATTTCGAGGCAATGTTAGTGTTATTAATTTAATTAAGTCTATGTACGATTCATAAACGAATCCGTTTTGGCTTTGATTTCATAAATCATGCTTAATTAGCTTAGTCTGTGGTTGAAATGCAACACATTAGAAATTATAACTTTGTTGAAATCTATATTTGCAAATGGAAGATATTATTACTCTTGCTACTTAAAGTATTAAGAGTATAATAAGCTCTTTTGCTAGGAAGCCGGCTAGATCATAGGTACCACAACGGCGCCTATTTCTGCCGTGAAGCAGTAATGTGTAAACATTACTGTGTTTCGGTCTGAAGGGCGCCGTAGCTAGTGAAATTACTGGGAAAATGAGACTTAACATCTTATTTCTTAAGGTGACGAGCGCAGTTGTAGTGCCTCTCAGAATTTTTGAGTTTTTCATGAATCCTGAGCACTACTGCATTGTAATGGCTAGGGCATAAAAAAAAATTAATCATAAGCATTATATATATTGGAAAGTATTTTTATTTGACTAAAGAAAATTATTATCTTTCTAAATATTGTATTCGACAATTAGCACATGTGCTATGAGTCTCGTGCCAGATTTTGGCGAGACAACACGTCCTGAGGATGCCTCCTGTAGAGGCGAAACACGTGTCGAATTGTTTTAAAAACAAATATTGGCGGAATTAACACTAAAGAAAACCTAAATCATTTGTATAAGTACCTTTGGTATTAAAACTGTGGAATATTTTCCAAACCATTTAAACTAGTTTATAAGACAACTGAGAACAACTCCGGCAGAAATTTGAAATCTTAGACAACAAAAAATATTAATAATTAAATATTGAATATAAAGCATAGCACAGCCATATTAGATAAATTTAATAATAAAAATTTTATTAACCTGGTGCACCAAAATATTCAGGGCTTGTCTGGGAAACACTTGGAAATTGAGTTGTTTTTAAATAATAATGATATTGATATACTTTGTTTAACAGAACATTGATTAAAAAGTTATCAGCTTATGTTTAATTTTGGCAAGCACCAGGTTGCTAGTTCGTTCAACAGACAAAATGCAATACACGGAGGCTCTCTAATACTGATTCATAACAGTTTAAAATATAAAGAACGTTCTGATATTGTGAGCCTGTCAGTTGAACAAACTATTGAGATAGCCTGTATAGAGCTTGAGCAGCTTGTTGTAATGAGTGTATACAGACCACCAGCTGCATCATATGACATTTTTGAAAAAATTATGGATGACGTTTTATTTAAACTTAGTAATAAAAATAATAAAAATATTCTTGTTTGTGGAGATTTTAATGTCAATTTATTAGTTGAATCCGGCCTGAGCACTAAGCTAATATCCCTATTTCGATGCTATAATCTAGTAAATTTATTTTTAGAGCCAACTAGAATTACAGTGACTAGATCAACCTGTCTTGATAATATATTTACCAATATTGTTACACAGTCAAAGTCAATTATAAATAAATTAGAATCAGACCACTGTGGCCTACTAACCACTTTTAATTTTAATTATAGTAAACCTAAGTACAGTGTTAAATATGTACCTATGAACACTAGTCACCTAAATAATTTTAGATCAAATACTTTAATGAAGTTACCTAATTTAAATTATTATGAGGACCCAAATGAACTATATGATTCTGTTATTAATGTTATCAAAGGTAATATATATATAGAATATAATGTTATATTTAAGCCAAAGTATATACAGAAAAATAATTCATTGTCTTTCAGTGATTGGGCAACGGTGGGAATTCATATTAGCAGGAGGAAATTATACTCACTTTATGAGAAAAAATTGTATGTAATTGTAATGACTCAGAAAGATTTGCTAACTATGTAAAAAATTATTCAATGATATTTAAACGCTCATGTACCTTAGCAAAATCAATGTATATAAGTAATAAAATTAAAAATAGTTCAGATAAAATAAAATCAACATGGCAAGTAATAAACAGTGAGACTGGAAGAAACAAACCTCGCAACTTAAATTTTAGTTTAAAAATAAATGATAAAATCTTGGATACAGACCAAGATGTTGCGGATGCTTTTGAAAGATTTTTTGCTGATATTCCAGTTTCCATCACCAAGGCCCTAAAGTCATCTGCCACTCTTGCTGAATCTATAATTATGTCTAATGTAAATTAATGTAAAATAGAGTTCAAATTCACTCATGTTACTTACAATGATGTAATGAAAGCCTTTAAATCAGTAGAATTGAAAAAGGTTGCTGATCTTGATGGCTTATCCGTTAAAATAATTCACTCCATAGCTGATTGTATTGCTCCATACTTGGTTGTCATATTTAACTTATGTGTTTACAATGGTGTGTTTCCTGATTTGATGAAACAGAGTAAGGTCATTCTATTATTCAAAGCCGGTAGTTCTTCTGACCCCACAAATTTTAGACCAATATCTATTGTACCGACGCTAAGTTAAATATTTGAAAAGCTTATTTTACAACAATTGCTTAATCATTTTTATGGTAACAATTTAATGAGCACTAAACAATTTGGTTTTTCAAGGGGTCGCTCAACAACAGATGCTGGTGTTGAGCTTATTCAGCAAATTTTTGAAGCCTGGGATAATTTTCAGGATGCCGTTGGTATTTTCTGTGATTTATCCAAGGCATTTGACTGTGTTCATCATGAAATCTTAATCAGGAAACTACATCATTATGGTATCAAGGGAGAAGCGCTTGGCCTTCTGAAGTCTTATTTGGGCAACAGGTTTCAGATGGTTGAAGTGAACAGTAAGAGGTCAGCTGGATCTCCCATTACCATGGGCGTTCCACAGGGTTCGATTCTTGGGCCATTCCTATTCCTTGTATATATAAATGATTTTCCATACTTTGTACAAAATAAACATGAGATAGTATTGTTTGCAGATGATACTTCTTTACTTTTTAAACTACATAGACAGCATACTGCTTTTGATGACGTGAACAATGCTATCTCCAAAGTAGTGGAATGGTTCACTTCGAATAATCTCCTTCTTAATGAAAAAAAAAACCAAATGTATTAAATTTTCCCTGCCTAATGTTAGACAGGTTGACACAAATATTTTAGTAAAAGACGATGAGTTGAAAGCTGTAGATACAACCGTATTTTTAGGGATTACCTTAGATACCAAACTTCAGTGGGGTCCTCATATTATGAATTTGGCGAAAAAGCTTAGTTCTGCAGCATACGTAGTTAAAAAAATTCGGCAACTTACGGATGAAAATACCGCGAGGTTGGTCTACTTCAGCTATTTTCATAGTCTGATAACATACGGTATTTTACTTTGGGGACATGCTGCCGATGTTAACACCATTTTCACACTGCAGAAGCGAGCTATTCGTGCCATCTATAAATTAGGACCAAGAGTGTCACTAAGGGAAAAATTTAAGGAAATAAAACTTTTGACTTTGACATCTCAATACATATATGAAAACCTTGTTTATGTAAAAAAAAATATAAATTCGTTTAAAAAAATTAGTGACACTCATAATGTCAATACTAGAAATAGGGATAGGCTTGCTGTTCATGTAAGTCGACTCCAAAAAGTCACAACTTCATTCAGAGGTCTGTGTATACGTTTTTATAATAAGGGCCCTATTGACATACAGAACTTACCTTTAAATGCATATAAATCAGTGCTAAAGAAAAAGTTGTATACAAAAGGGTACTATAAAATATCTGAATCTCTGGATCTAAAGAACCCTTGGGACTGAGCTGCTGGGCTGTTACATGTCTGTCTTAGTTTGATAAATGTCATTATAGTTATATAATTTAAATATTAATATTGTTTCTGTTTTTTAATCAATTTTAATAATCATTATCATGAGTTATGTAATTTGAAACGAAATTGTAAGTAGAGGCATTTAGTAAGTATTGCATAATATGTAGATGAACTTGAATTGTTTTGTTATTCGGTAGATTTCTCGTGGCAGATATCGTCATGCTCGCTTAAATGCCTCTGCTTGTGGCGGCGACGTGGGGCGGGTCGTTCCCTTCCCTAAAATATGGTCGAGGGAGGCGATGGCTGGTCCTTGCGTCATGCTTGTGAACGGGTGCTACTCGTGGGGGCTGGATGATCTTGTTACCGGGAGGTCTGCTTGATGTGTTTTTTTATTATTATTATTTAGTTTAAAGTTAAAGTTATTATATATTTCATTTTATGAAATGCTCACATAATGCCTCTATTTATTTACGGTATGTGTGGATTGATGCATCTACTATACTCAATAACTCTTGTGTTTATAAGTATTAATTTACTTTTTTTTCTTTTTTTGACTTACTCATGTAAGCCTTTCAGTTTTTGACTTTTGAGTATTTTTGTTGCGTCACTTTGCATATATTGTAATTGAAATGATTTGTAAAACAACTAAAAAGTAAATCTTGACTTAAAAGAGTGGCAATGAGTTTCTTGCTACTTCTTCTCATTAGCTCATTAGCTGAACCCTTTACGAAGTAGCGGTAAATTCAATAAGAAACAATATTTATATATTTTTTTTTGACATTCATAAGTGTCATTTTTGTGACCTACATGAATAAAGTGTTTTTGAATTTGAATTTGAATATATAAAATATAGATTTTTTTTATGGAATTAAACCACCATAATAATCATGCTTTTGTATATATTATATTGAAGAGTGCATATTTTTTATATTCCTAATCCCATAACGGCATACTTATGCATCTCCTCTGTGTTCTTATTGATCATTGCCTCAATAGAACTTTTTACTTATAGCACAGAAATGTCAACATGACATAATAATATTATGGTTGGCTGTATGTTCCTGCAACTGGCCACTCATATGAATATTATTTGAAAAGTAATCACTATTAGCACCAAGATCAGGTTATTACGTGCCTTGATATTCCCCATTTTTCTGTATGGCGCGAAGTCGTGGACGATACGGGCTCGAGAGAGGCAGAGGATTGATGCTTTGGCGATTGGTGATGTATGTAGGCGTATGTTGAGGATACCTTGGATGGCCAAGCGAACAAATGGGTCGATTCTCACACAGCTTAAGATAAAAACCCGTCTGTCCACGATACGAATTCTTTTGTATTTTGGGCACATAATGCGAAGGGGTAATGAGAGCCTGGAGAAATTGATCGTAGTTGGGAACACAAATGGCAAGCGAGCCCGAGGAAGATCTTTTACCAGATAGACCGACCAAATTAAACACACCAGGTCCCCGAGTTTTAGCTCCGTCGTCATGCCTGCGATGGATAGAAGCCGATGGAAACAAATAGTTCACTCCAAGTGTGGACCACTTGTTGATCCTCAGTCATGAGGGAACGACTAGAGAGAGAGAGAAAAGTAAACATATATGAAATTGGAACTCTTTCATTTTAGAATACATTTTATTGTTTAAGACTGTAACTTGTTTTTATTTTATACCCTCACTTTAGAGCAATTTAATTTTAAATAGCAATTTCTTGCAAAATTATTTTATATATAACATAAAAAAATGTTTAGTAATCGATCGTTTGTTTTTTTTATTTTAATTATGTTTCATCTCTTGCATTATAGTTGAATACTTCAAATTGTCATAAATCACGAAAAAAAAAATTGTCAGCACACCAAATAATGAGATGGGTATTACAGAAAAAATAAATAGGCTAACGAAACTCTCTAAGAAAAAAGCGATTCACTCGATTATATGAAACGTACAGTTATTGATAGATTGACAGATGACGGCTATAATCTTGTAAAAAGCCAACTACATCTTAAGCTATTGTTCGCTTTCAAACTCAGTCGGATTATTAATCGTCGCCAATCGCCATACTGTAACTACTACTATTTCAAACTTATGTCAAATTACTTCACGTTTCATACTAAAATAAATATCAAATTTTTACCTAGGCAGTCCCGGACCTTATTACGTAGTATTTACATCCTCTTTGAAAAATAAATAGCATTTTTTGAAAGCAGGTGGCGGTAGATAATGTGTGCCTTTAGTCACCTGCGAATACGCCTTATAGAGTGGTTCCCAAAAATAAATATTTTAAATGTCCACTCACAAAATATAAAGCAATGGTAAATTCGTAATTATAATTATTAAACGTAAATACTGCCCTTATTCATAATAGTCTGCTAACTTAAAGCATTGCTAATTCTCACTCTGTCTTTTTCTATTGACCTAAGTCAGAATGAGAAAAAACACTCCTAAGCGGCTGTTAAAAAAAAGCGGACCATTATGAATAAGGGGGTTAATTGAAAAAAAAAAACACATTAAGAACCTTAAAAGCACAATGTAATGTAGTATTTTGTTGGTTTCACGGTGTAAAATAGATTTCTTTAAGTTAACAGAAGAATTATTTTACATTCAAGCGAATGTACAATTATCTTGTTGGCAACGGATATAAGGCGAGAAAAGATGTTCGTTGAAAATGTCTGTATCTACTTATACGACACCCATTTGCACACAATGGCTCTATGAAGCATAACATCAGCAGTTAGGTGTTTATACAAATATATACTCACCCTTCAGGCTTTGGAACTGCATTTAGCATTTTATTACTATCGTAAAATATTTTTGCGGTTTGATATTATTTTTTTTTCCTTTATTTAAGGTCGCTTAGAACAACAAGGTTATCAGCGACCACAAACACGAATACAATAATTATATCAAACTAAAAAGATTACAAAATTTGAGGAATCGTAGAACATTACAATACATATCAGGATCACTCTTAATATTAGGTATCTATCACTACTAAGGTTAAACATTTCCATAATTATACAAATTATTTAAGTTTTCTTTAGTGTTAATTCCGCCAATATTTGTTTTTAAACAATTCGACACGTGTTTCGACGAGAGAGTGTCGTGCCAGATTTTGGCGAGACCATACGTCCTGAGGATGCCTCGCGTAGAGGCGAAACACATGTCGAATTGTTTAAAAACAAATATTGACGGAATTAACACTAAAGAAAACTTAAATCATTTGTATAATTTGAAGTTGGTTCCAAAAATTATCTGACGTTTGCGACATTCGTAATTTTTTTGGTTTCATCGTCCATTATTAGGATGGGCAAAGGGTTCAAGCCCGTACAGCCGTATTCGTTATTTAATAATTAATTGTCAAAGCCATCGTTGCAAGATTTTTACAATATTATTCTTTCTACAAACGTACAAAAAAGCGCGTACACCTTCCTTAAAAGCCGGCAACGCTCTTGTTATTCCTCTGGTGTTGCAAGAGAATGTGGGCGGCAGTGATCACTTAACACCAGGTGACCCGGACGCTCGTTTGTACTCCTATTCCATAAAAAAAAAACGTAGAATAGCACGAGGAATAAATAATTTTAAGGATTTTTGCTTAGTTAGGCTAAAGAAGTATTACTTCTTGAGTGCATACATAAATACAAACACACTTTTTTTTAAGTCTATTTTTGCTGTGTTTGTCAAACTTTAAGTATTCATCTCAAAATTTGAAACATGCATTATAGGGCGTTTGGATTGGTGGGGGTTAATAATTAATAAGAAAGTCCACAACATTATTGCTAGATTTGCTGACCTTTTTAGCGTAGCCATAGGTTTGATTAGCCCATAATATTTGTCAGGTGTAAAGGTAAAAGGCCATCCACCAGAGGAAGGCTCCTTTGTACAGGATGCCGGCTAGATAATGGGTACCGCTACGGCGCCTATTTCTACCGTGAAGCAGTAATGTGTGAACATAACTGAGTTTCGGTCTGAAGAGCGCCGTAGCTAGTGAAATTACTGGACAAATGAGACCAAACATATTATGTCTTAAGGTGACGAGCGCCATTGTAGTCCCGCTCAGATTTTTTGGACTTTTCAAGAATTCTGAGCGGCACTGCAGTGTAATGGGCAGGGTGTATCAATTACCATCAGCTGAACGCCCTGCTCGTCTTGTCCCGTATTTATTATAAAAAAAAAACAATAATATTCTGTTTGAGTATCTTGTTATATCACATCTCAAAAATTATTCCTTAAATGGTGCCTAGTATTAACTATTTATATTGTACCAATGAATTAGCGGCAAAGTCTAATGTTACGCACAATATTGACCCATTTGTATCAAATCAGTAAGAATCTTGAACAATTTGTGTACAGAGTTGAAGATTGCCTTACCATGTTGAACCGTCACCGATATGAATTAAGTCTTGCACGAATTGTGACTTATAATGCAAAGTGGATTCTAAACTATAATCGCAAGTGAGCTGATCTATCCTCCTATATGGCTGGACCGATTTTAATGAAACTTTCTGTGTGTCTTCAGGTGGATTCGAGAATGGTTTAGATTCACAATTGAACTACCTCCTAAACGGTATGACCGATTTTGATGATTATTTTGGGTGTTCCAGTGAATTTGAGATTGGTTTAAATTCTCAATTCCGTCCATATAACATAATTCCCCTGCTCATGTGTATGTTAGTGAAATCCTCCTAACAGCTGGACCCATTTTTCAAATTGAAGACGTGTGTACAGAACAACTTCTGTAGGGTCCACTAGTATTCATATAAAATAGTATAAAAAGGCATGTAGTTAAGAATTGTACAAAACTTAACCTACATTTATTAATAAAGATGAGTTTCCTGTTTATAATGGCAAGTATGTTTTTTTTTATGAAAATAAGGGATTAGACGAGCAGGACGTTCAGCTGATGGTAATTGATACGCCCTGCCCATTACAATGCAATGTTACACAGGATTCTTGTTAACCTTCTCAACCCCAATATTTGCATATTAGGAAATTGACTTGAGATGTCGCTCTTGTAAATCTAAACAATATGTTATGTTTTAAAAGTGATGACCCTCACTTTTAGGATTAATACACAAATAAAATTTGAAAAACAAAATTTTATGAACGATGCGGGATTCGAACCCACGACCTCCGGCACGGAGCCGGTGCTCTAACCAACTGAGCAAACCGTTCGAGTACCGCCTCGTTATAAAATTCTGTTTACTTTGTTCAACTCTCAAATTTTATTTGTGTATTAATCCTTGAAGTGTAGGTTATCACTTTAAAAACATAACATATTGCTAATATTATTATGTTGAAACTTATTGTTTTCATAACTTTTTTGTAAGTTAATTTCTGTATACTTGTAATAAAGATGACATAAAAATTTATTATTCATAAAATTGAATTAAAGTAGTCTTCATTTTCTATGCATGGTTATCTAAAAACTTTGGAAGTCATAACTAAATGACAAAAATTATTTATTTATGATAAAAACACTCGCTTTTATACTTTAATACGATGTATATCTGAATGTTTGAGGTTGGCTTATATTTTGTGGTTTCTAATGATATCAGTGTCAATATGAATGTGATTTAGTGATTTATTTTTAATAAAGAGATTCACGCGTTCGTGATCAGAATATCACCCCAAAATAATCAAAGAGCGCACGAACGTAAGACTACTGAAAATAAATGTTTGCTTGGGTTAGTTTTGATACTTGGTAATATTATTCTCTCGTAATTATGTTAAAAAAATAAGTATAGCGTGTGAATATTAATTATTATTATTTTTAAAAGTTTCAATTAAAAGCAAACCTCTTACTTATATTAATATACTTTACTTTGAAATAGTAATTATGTAAAATTTAAGTGAAAAGTTATTTAATACAGCAATCATAAGCTACATAATGCTTTCTTTCAGTTACCAAACACAAATATGTGATTATTTTATACAGATTGTAGCTGTACTTTATATGTGTATTTTATGTAGGACTAACGTAGATGGTTTCACAATTAATTAAGATTTATACTTATAAGTTATAGTTAAATGTAATTGTGTTACTCTTTGTTGTTCCTTTTAAAGTAAATAAGTAAATGAATTAAAAAAGTACATAATCATCATTTCAGATGGAAAAAAATATCTCCACAACGATCGTTTACATACTCCATTAATATTTTAACTACCTGTGATTTGTCGACTCTTCAAATAGTATGGTCAAAAATCAATAATAATTGGATTATAAAACTATTTCCTTTACTTTCCTGTACCTATAAATAAAAATACAAAGATATTATATGTAATATTAGTGATTATTTAGGTACTACTTTACTTATTTTGATATTTTTGAAAAACTGTAATGGATATTCTTCTTATTTTTTATTAATTTAACTATTAAAATGAGCAGATCGCACTATAACACAGTGCAAGGATATCCTGACAGGGGATTTCATTAGATGCAGCTTAACCAACAAGAGTAAACATCGGGGATGGAATCCGTGATATTTCCCTTTTGAGACAGTTTTTTCGACATGTGAGATAAATTTTTACAACTTAATGTATATTTACTTTCCGAGAATATCTTGGGACTTTGATGATTCAAGAATTTACATTCATCGAGCCATATTGAAAATGGTTTCATGTATAATATTACTATTTCCAAACCTTTCCACTTAAAACAAAATTGATCTTTAATAGAAAACACTTACGGTCACCCCATTCACAGAAAGTGCTCGCTTAGATATATGACGTTGAATAATGACGTGTGGCCTTAGAACAATAACTTTAGGTGGCGTAAAAGAGTAAAACCAATCTCGCAAGAGCACGCAAAAGGGGATTCTAACAATGGAGAGATTTGGAACTTTCCAAAGTGAAATGTGACAACAATAGGACAAGAATAGAATTCAGAAGATAAATGAAAATAGTCCGTGCTGATTTCATTGGATATGGCAGCTTTTATCGTTGTTTAGATGACCCAATCCAATTAGAAATACATTTACGGTATAAACAATGGTAAACCTTAATAAAAACAAGGGAATATTATTGGGAGCGTCTGCCAAATGCGACGGCTTGGCGCCCCCATTCTCAGCCGAAACAATGAATATTAGGGGATGAAATAAAATGAGGAAACGGATGCAGAGAGACTCTCATATTGTCTCACTGAATTTGCTGATGTCATTTATTAGCCAGTAACATAAAACATTTTTATAGCTATAGATACAAGTGAGATATACCGAAATACTTCTTGAGAATATGAGAGCAGTCGATTTATTGCGCATAATAATATTATATTATACTATCTTGTGATTTATTTATATGACTCTAGTCAATATCGTATGGTTAGTTGATAAATTGTTCTGTTAACAAAAATACAATATAAACCTCAATTCAAAATACAAAATAATCTTTGGAGGAGTGTTATGGTAAGAATGTGTTAAGACGCCACATAGACAATCACTTCCAAGACATACACGATCCTCCGACTTCTTCCACACTCCAATTTCTCGGTCCAATTTAGGCGAAAATTCATCTCTTACTATATCGAAACGTCAACAACAAAGCCAAAGCTGACAAAATTGATATTTACGAGTTACATAATATGTGTACAATTTGACAATCTAAGTCTCTGATAGTGTGACAATATAATATTGTGTTTGATTTATTGAATATTTGAAGTATTATTTATATTGTGTTTAATATTTTAGGATAAAATTTTCGTTTGTAACATATTGTAATATTATATTGACTAGTTAAGTTCAAATTCCAATTCAAATATTTTTATTCAAAATAGGATGTCACAACATCAATTATTGAAAGTCAAGATCTACCACCCATTCCAAAAAGAATGCCTCAGACCTGAAAAGAATGGGCGCAACAAACTAAGCGGTCTTTTTTTTTTCATCAAAAAATATGTTTACAAAGTAATATTATGCAATTAAACTTATTATTTAATAGCTTGAGGGCGGTCGCTCCATTCCCGATCTGTGGAATCATTAAAAAAGTCATTTATGTTATAATAACCTTTACCACGCAAACGTTTCTTATCAATTATTTTGAATATCCTAATGCTTTTGTTTTGAACATTATCTGGGATCTTGTTGTAAAAGCATGTACATCGCCCCACAAAAGACTTACTAACTCGACTTATATAATATATATTATCGACTCGACTTATATGTTTATGTCTGTTCCTGGTGTTAACATTATGGTTATGATAATTTCGAGAAAATTCACTTATGTGCCTATGAACATACATTACATTATCAATAATATATTGAGAAGCAACAGTCAAGATGTTAATTTCTTTAAATTTTGCTCTTAATGATTCTTTAGGACCTAGGTTATAAATATCGCGAATAGCCCTCTTCTGCAGCACAAATATTGTATTTATAAGCGTTGCCCCATAAAAAAAGACCCCATATAAGAAGGAACTTACAAGAATATCCAATTAAGTTCAATATCTTAGTATTCTTTAATCAATATAGTATTCTATAATTTTTTTTCCATGTAGATTTTCAGGGTCTGTACTTGATGAGTAACCCTAATCTAACCTACAATACTCCGCTGACTCGCCATGCGTCTGTTTCTCAGCAATAGTTAGCTGATAATTTGAGAATGTGTACTACCTTCAATAGGACCTTACCTAGGACATTTACAAGGTTTTGAGAAACTGCAAATCTTATTGATATGGACAAAATATTTTAATCAATTTTTTTTAAGGAACTCTCCCTCAGCCTCTTTGCAAAATGTCATGTATCCGATCTGCGGCAGAGCCTCCATCTATGGCCGAAAGCTCTCAGCGCATCTTCAGATGAAAATTTTTCATTTTTATTCTTTTAGGAAATGAAAAGATCTCATTATTTAAATCTGGAGTGTCATTGGGGTGCTCTAAGACTTCAACCCATGCATGAACATGCGTTGTCATGGTGAAGCAGTAGCCTGCTGAGATCGGTGTTTGGTCACTTGTTGCTTATTGCAGTAGAAAATTTAGGCAGACATTTTATAGTATACCTTACGGCGTTGATGCTGCTTTGATTTCGTAATGGGATGAATTTATAATGGTATAATACTAAATATACATTAAAATGAAGACAAATGTTGTCAAATTTTCCCTTCGCATCTCAATCTTTACGTTGGCAATTCTTTCGTTTGTTTCAAAGTACTGCCTCTTGACGCCTTGTTTCTGGATCGTGTTTATAAACCTAAGATTTTTATTTGAAACAAAGTTATAAAACCACCGAAACGAGTCTTCAATCTAAAATGTCTGCTGAATCTCTTCGTATGTAATTCACCTGCTTTTTGAATTAAATATTTCACTGCCATCACGTTTTCTTTGGTAACACCCATTAAAGGGCGACCACCAACATCTTCATACCATCACCAGTGGCTGATTTGTACAGGATGCTGACTAGATTATTGGTACCACAACGGCACCTTTTTCTGTTGTGAGGCAGTAATGTGTAAGCATTATTGTTTTTCGGTCAGAATGGCGCCGTAGTTAGTGAAATTACTGGGCAAACGAGACTTAACATCTTATGTCTCAAGAAGATGAGCGCAATTGTAGTGCCACTCAGAATTTTTGGATTTTTTAAGAACCCTGAGTGACATTGTATTGGGCAGGGCGTATCAATTACCATCAGCTGAACGTCCTGCTCGTCTTGTCCCTTATTGTAAAAAAAAACAAAGTAAGACGACCGCGCTTGAGTTCGTTATGTCCACGACAGATAATTATTATAATCAGCCATGTTAAATAAAATTTGTTTTCTTTATTCTAAAAAATCTGCAGTTGAGTAATAAGATCTACTGCAGAGTGGTTTATTAATAAAACTTTTATGTTTTTTTTTATAAAACGTCTGAACAACACGTGGTTATTATAAAATGGCATATTAATAAAGTGTCTATTTGTAACTAATAAGTCGAGGGGCTGTTGAAAACCAGTGTTTTGTATTCTTCTGCACCAACACAACAGTAAACTGAGTCAGCTCCTTTTAGTAAGGAATCACAAGCTGTAGCTTACTAACTACTTTTAATTTTTAATAATTTTATAATTTATAAATAATATAAATGTAATACTTTATGTGTTTTTTGTTGCTGATAAAGCGTAGTGATATAGGTATCTTGTACGATGATAAGGAACTTTTCGTGTGAAAATCTCACTAGCACTCGATATGTTTTTGTTCAATATACGTTATAATGACTATCGATTTTTCAACTATTAAGGTAAAAGTGCAAAACTTTAGATTACGACCTAGTGACCTAGCTATTGTAAAAAAACAGCCGCCTGAGTCTGCAAATTGCCTGCTTCGGTTCTACCTTTTTGATTCTCGATATTAAACTAGTGATTTACTGCAATAAATAAATCCCAAGTTCATACTGTAGCAATTATTTAAGTATGCGTTACCATGTATAATCAATGCATACTTATATCTATATCAAAAATAAATAAAAAACAAGCTGTTATTTTCGTAATACATCATCTACTATTGTATAAATAGTTAATATGTTATTCTGTCAACAGACACTGGTAGTGGATTAACTAATATCAGTTATTACTAAGATGAAATAATCAAGAAAGTGTGCGAGGATTTGTGAGGGTAGTCGTAAGAAAGTCGACGTCGCGTGTGACATGTGACGAGACAAGCACGGGTGAGCAGCGTCGTCTACTACGATCTATTTATTTTGATACTTGTAACGCTTGGGTGATTTAAGCTTATCAATATTTTTTTTTACTTTTTCTAGAAAAACATATTTTTTTTTGTAAATTGTAGCAACCACAAACGATGTATAAAATTATTATAATCAACCTGTAAATATAGAGATTTTTCATGAGAAGAAAAATATACTAAAAGTGGAAGTTTTGAAGTGGAGTCAAAACTGTTTTTGGTTTTATATTTATGATAATGAACTTCTTGTATATTATAATATTAGAAATGCATTAGTGCTACGGATCACACAATCATTATTAGAAAGCTTTACCTGCCGACTGAGTTTCTTGCTACTTCTTCTCATTAGCTCAACCCTTTACGAAGTAGCAGTAGATTTAATAGGTAAAAAAACTCCGTGACCTGCATGAATAAAGTGATTTTGATTTAATTTGATTTGAATATTGTAGTGGGTTTTAAAGTTTCTAGAAAAATAATCATCACTTACCATATAATTTCTTAATACTTAATGATTATAATATGAATTAATAGATATACGTATGTGGGCTAATAGTAATAAAACACTCTTAATATTCAAATTAATATCAATTTCATTTTATATTATGATTTCATGTTCACTATAACATAATGTTTGCCAAACTCGATAACTTAGTAGCAAGCGTATGGAGTTTACACATTTCATTACTTAAAACAATTAACGTCCATGCCGTGTTTGTGTTTATCATGAAATTACTAATCAAGTTGCCTGTTTAAATAGTATTTGCGTGGTTGAGAATAATTATTATGCATTTACCATAATAATGATTGTGATATAAGCATACTAATTTTAGGTTAGCTAGCTTGATTTTATTTATTCTGTTTGGAAAATGATGTGATAGGGCTATTCGAATGAATGGAATGAGTTCTAAAGAAAGTCAAGTATTAATTCAACAAGAACTTTAATTTGTAGAAGTTGAAGAAAAGATAACGAAAAGACCACGTTTTTTTTCAGTTAACAGTACAAAAATCGTTGAAACTGCATCCAAATTTTAACTTTCATAAAGTTTAGTTTGCAAAGTCTCTGAAGAAGAAGTCATTGGTAACCATCATATCCCGATTTACCGCGAAAAAAATCTGTTTGAGCTTAAAAATAGTTTTTGCCTTTCAATAAGTGGTATCATATTATATTTTGAATAAAAATATTTGAATTTGATATTCTAAATATGGCAGGCTAAAGATTCTTGAAATTATAATATGTAACATCTTTTTTTTTAATCTGTATCACCAGTGGGAGGCTCCTTTACACAGGATGCCGGCTAGATCATGGGTACCACAACGGCGCCTATTTGTGCCGTGAAGCAGTCTGAAGGGCGCCCTATCTAGTGTAATTACTGGGCAAGTGACGAGAGCAATTATAGTGCTGCTCAGAATTATTGACCTTTTCAAAAATCCTGAGTGACACTGCTTTGTTATGGGCAGGGAGTATCAATTACCATCAACTGAGCGTCTTGCTCGTCTAGTCCCGTATTTTCATTAAAAGAAAAAATCTGAATGCTATGCTTCAATTCTTGAAAATTATAATACCGGAATAAAATACAAGTCTACATAAATACAATAAAATACAAGGTTTATTATTTAAAATAAGAATGTTCATTAAGCAAATAGGATTACAAAACATCAAATAATGACATTAACATAATATAGGTAAACGGTTGATAATATCATTACCAATGATCAAGTATCAAAACAATTCAATCATCGTTGAGTTTGTTTTTACTTAGTAGTCATGTGACGTACCAGTGACACCCGACACGACAGTGCGTTTTCATTATATGCAGCTTAGTAGCAACTGCCAAGTAAATAAATCTATTTTACGATTCGAAGTTTTCCCAACACTTATTGCCAAAGAAACTTACCCACTATAATCCGATTTTTTCTGCATTTATTTCTATGGTTAAACTAAAACATACGTAATAAAAATAACAGGTGCTGAAATGAATACAATTCAACAAAAATAATATATTATCATATTTTTTTACATCACGTCCAGAACATTTGCACAATATGAAATTAAATAAAACTCTATATGCTACGAAGTCCTACGGCAAACAAGCCTCGAAAATCCCACGGGACTTGTAGACTTATTCTTCTTATTTCCTGCGGGATATCGTCATATAGTACGAAACTTAATCCAACATAATTCAACCCACAACAAAATCTCAAGTTAAAGAAAGGGAATTATCCTGTGTTGATCTCTCAAAATGGCTTTCTCAGCTTTACTCGTGCGTATTTTAGTATCAACAGTAATAATAAAATGGAAATTATCTTTTCTTATTATTTTATACAATATTTTATGCTTTTATTCAATGCTCAGTAAGTAGAAACTTAAGACCTCTTTAATTTTATCAAGATCATTACAGAATAACTTTTTTATTATTCTCAACCAATGGCATTCTTTATATAATATAGACAAATCACGTCATATAAAAATAAAGGCCAAAATTCTTGGTCAATACGCAACAATGTGAAACAATTATTCAGTTTAACTGCAATTTGGACAGTGGCAGTTGACACACGTCTAAGAAAAAAAGTGTGCTTACATTATCTTTAAGCACATTCTTGCCGTTCCGCTATCAGACTGCGAATGACATGTACTTATTTTATGTGTATTGAACGTCATTGTTCTCAACTATTTTATGACATATTTTTTTTATAGATAGAAAACTTGAGATATGGGGTCACCTGATGTTAAGTGATCACTGCCGCACTTGCCCTGTCAAACGATAGAGAAAGTCTTGCCGTTCTATTGAATATTTAAAGTGATACTTTGCGCTTTTTAGCGAACTGAAAACACCGTTGAATGAAACTCCATTTAATATTCTAGGATTTGCTTAAACTGATAGCTCGTATGTTTTTAATTTGATGAGAAATGACAATGCCTATTTACTCTAGACCGGAAGATATAGATTATAACGTTCAAAAAAGCAAAAGTGAAAAGATTGCTAGAAGCAAAAGGCTTCGTTACATATTTGTGATAATATCTACGATATAATTTTATTTTATTTTATTAGGCTTACCAACTAAATACAATTTATTAACTTATGCACTAAGAATTAAACAAATAAATAAAATACTTTAAATGTACTTAAATTATAGGTAGGCACAACATTACTATACGAAGTAATAAGTATATAATATAAATTTTTCCAATGAGCTTCTTATCTATTGTTGCGGTGGAATGATGTGTTGGGGCTGTCGCTATAACGAACAGGGAGTTCAAGTCTATAACGGCCCAAAAATAAAAGTGATGTTTGTATAAAATATTTTATAGTAACACTCCACTATCATTTATTCAGTTACTATAAAAATTGGCATGTATTTGTATTCATGAAGAATTCGTTTTCGCTATCCATTCTCTTGCAGCTGGTTCACAGCATACACACTATGGTATTGGTTAACTGACCCTTATGAAAATTGGAATTCTGATACATTTGAATTTCCTAGCTGTAAAATCAAGTATTTTATTCAAATTCTATTTCAAAAAAATCATAACTGTGGTTTTTGTTTTCCCGAAAATTGATAGCGAAATTTTTTAGAATTTGAGCGCCATACTTCTTTAGCGAGATCAGAATCGATTTTTGCTTGATGTGTATTATGTTGCCACTGCACTCCTAAAAGTAAGCCAATTTTTTCAGTTTTACTTAAGCTTTTCGCATAGCTTATTTTTTATTTAAGAAAATGAATCAGAACCCGGTGCACACTAATGGGTATTAGTGAGTTTTTTTCCGGAGCTAGACATAATGCGGTGCAACTACGAGTATTTGATTGACGGCGTTACTCCATCTATCCTCCAAATCTAAATGGAAGCCTTACAAATACTTGATGTTATCGATGTGCTCTGAAACTAACCTTGGACTTCCAATGTGTTGTGTTCTGTACTCTGCCGGCGCTGTACAAAAAATCTGCTGTCTCCCAAGCTGTCGCACCCAAGTGAATTCCGGACCCAAGTCGAAGGTCGAAAGGGTCCATGGCCCACCCCTTGATCTTGATTTTCGAATTGCTTTTGACAAGTTATCCATGTCATCATTGCCTTGTAAGCCGATGTGTCCCTTTATCCATTGTAAGTTTACATTATTGTTGATACACAAAAAAAAAATTTGAAAACAAAATTTTGTGAACGATGTGGGACTCGAGCCCACGACCTCTGGCGTTCCGTGCCAATGCCAAGTGTTGGAAGAGCACTGGTACGGAACGAGAGGTAGTGGGTTCAAGTCCCGCATCGTTGATAAAATTTAGTTTTCAAATTTTATTTGTGTATTAATCCTTGCAGTGAGGGTTATGACTTTAAAAACATAACAGATTATTATTGTTCTTGTACAACTCTGCCAGTGACATTTGTAGGAATGATCGGCTATCGGAAAGCTAGCGAATAGGAAAGTTTGGTAAGCATTTCTGCAATTATTACATTTTCCTTGAAAGGCTCTTTTATGTCCTCCTAATGGTGTGTGTTCACCTAAACCAAAAAGTGTCCTACTCGTAGTCTTTTGCGTTAAGACTCTCCCAGGGTATCTAGTATTTCCCATCTCTATAAGTGATTTCTTAATTATTGAACCTTCAAGGGTTTTAATAGTTCAATAACTTAAATAAAAAACTATTTGTTTACATTATACTTATGTAACCAAAGCTAAATAGGATTAATTTTTAGGATATTTGTCCGTATGTACAAGCGTATGGAGTTTACACATTTCATTACTTAAAACAATTAACGTCCATGCCGTGTTTGATATTTGAAAACAGCTGTATTCAAATTGGCTTAGCCTATGAATGAAAACTTTCATTGTTTTTTTTTTATGCAAATAAGGGATGAGACGAGCAGGACGTCCAGCTGATGGTTATTAATACCCATTACAATGCAGTGCTCCCATTACAAACCTCAAAAATTGTAAAGTCTCATTTGCCCAGTAATTTCACTAGCTACGGCGCCCTTCAGATCGAAACACAGTATGTTCACACATTACTGCTTCACGGCAGAAATAGGCGCCGTTGTGGTACCCATAATCTAGCCGGCCTCCTGTGCAAAGGAGCCTCCCACGTGTTGTATAGTAGCTCCCCGTTTTGATTCTTCGAATCAGTTGAGAAACAAAAAAGTTATATTAATTGACATAATATATTATGTAATACATCGAAATCTTCGCAAACAAACACACGGGCACCCGCTTAGTGTAAATTTAGACTAAATTGCGAACACAAAACAGCTATCAGTCATTAAGTAAAACAATATTGGTTCGCTTTAATTTACGTACTTTCCTTTTTGATCATCAATCAAGCCAAATTGAGGCGCGTAACGTGGCTTTTATAAAATGTTACCGAAATATTCAACAGTCGTCCCGAAAAGTAGCTCTGCCGAATTACGCAAACTAGATTGAGGCGTGGATCCCTTGCTAATACAATTTTTATGGAAAATTTCGCCTATAAAAATCGTTTTCTTGAACCTTGACCTTCCGAACAATACTTTTATATTAAGTGTTAACAGAGATTTTGTGAATTTGAATTGTATTGCTTCGTAGTCCTTGTTTATGAGTATTAAGTAATTTCATTTATGTTATGCTGTTATTTTTTAATACTGTACAATATTGAATTATTTAAGATGTTTTGCAATTCTTTCAGATTGCAGAAAGTACTATAGTGTAAAATTCATTAAAAATACATATGCACATAGTTAATTTGTTTTGCTTAAAACAAGCGGCACAAGCGACTAAACAAAAGATGTTAAGCGGAACAATCTACCCTAACAGTGATTGTTCTGTTCCATAACACGACCTAAGGCATAGCATTAATATGCTATATATATATTATTAAAGCGGCACTCACAACCTTCAGTTCGGCTTTTTGTAGCAGATATATATATATGCAAAACTACCCAAAGCGTATAGCTGTTAGTACTATTGATACATACCAAGCTTTCCTTAGGCGTAGTCATAGTTCATAAAGTTTCTCGGTTAATAATACTATATGCAAATACTTTTCCAAAATACTTTGAAGTGGAGTTTGTTTTTTGAGAGAGGATCAATTGTTCCATTCAATGATTTGTTAGATTTTTATCAACTAAAAAGCTCTTCTTAAACATGTTATGTCACGGGATCAAGTTAGTATTGCTTCTTCTCACATTTTTATAGATTGATTGTTATTTTTATCATCCCGTTCGACAACTATAACTAAGCTTCCAACATGTACGCTATCTATAAAAGTGGGTCTCAAGCAAGCTCCTTTGCCAACTCCTTCTACTCTTTCTCACAGGAAAAGATCCAAAAAACTACTGATTCCGTTCTTATCTCGGTCACACTTTCAACTGGATGCTTTCAAAGAATATAATATAATATTTCATATTTTAATGACTTGAATTAATCGGTATATTATTTATAGTCTTTATAGTGGAGTCAATTTGATTATTGGTGCATTAACACCAATTCAATATGAAAAATACTTTCTATTTGATAAATTGTTATAGATATTACAACTGAAAATGTTTATGTAACAAGTTCATAATAAATAAAACGGGTCAAGTTTTGATATTTTATGTCACCACCAGCAGTCTTCGAATAGCACAGCAAACTGGCAGGAACATTTTCAAAACTTGTGTAATAGTGCAATTACAACTCAGCCGTAACTTGAAAATCGAAGCGAGTAACTTGAGTCAAACTTAAATTCTTTATTAAAGATTTTCTCCGTCAGATTCCTCAGTAAGTTTGCGTGATAAAGTAGCAAATAAAGTCTTTTGTTACACCACACAAGTTCGGAATCAAATCAAACTTTTATCTGAACAATAATGGAACGGATATCTACACGAATTGGTTGACGGTGCTGTTATTAGGGTGATGGCAGACAATGGCATTTGTTGGCAATATTAGTTTGCTTATTTTATATAAGACCATCGGGTTCCCGCGATTTCGCCTGCCTAGATTTGATTAATTTGGCAGTCTGACCACTCCCGATTGGCTAACAAGTACACGATATTTTTTCGGAACTATTAAATTGCATTTCCATAGTATTATTGGACTAAGTTGTACTAATTTGCTTTACGTATCAAAACCAATATCCCTTACTTCATCCCTTACTTTGGGTTAACCATCGTACTCAATTAAAGGTCTATTGGATAATGTGTCAAAGCTAGCCGAGTTAAGTCCCTATCTCATGAATTGTGCTGAAATTTGGGCTGGGATGGGTCTGCTAATGTGTTTGACAGCCTTATATTTCTGTTGTATATTTTTCTATTTTTGAATGGATACATAAATACTATTCAAGAATGAAGATGTAGGTGCAAAAATAATAAGTTAAATCACAACAAAATTAATAAGACTTTTTGTTTTTATTGAAAGGAGAGGAAATTCATACGTCAATAGCCTACAGCACTTGATTTAAGGTGATCACTGTTGCGAATATCTTTTGTAATGCCAGCTGATGATCACAATGAAGTGAGTACATCGTTACGTCATTGTATTATTAGCTTTTTTATACAAATGGAGGGACAGACTGAGTGTATATTTAGTAGTTCATGGGTTCCCATTGGTTCGTACGTACCCCAGAAACATCAGCGTTATCAAGGTAAGTATTGACCTACTTTGACTAATTTTGACTAGGTTGCATCTACAAACTTAAGCAATAACAAACATGTAAAAGTACTGGATAAGCAAAAACTGTGATGCACCATTTGACAATTTTTAGATGACGTCATAACTTTAACAGATTACCGTCCAATCTTAGTCGGTTAAAGCTATTCGATATAATAATATTTCCATATTGAGTTGATATTTCACTTTTTAACTTTAACTATGCCAAGGAATAAGATGATGCATCACATTCCACAGTCTGTGTTAAAGTCGGCGTTACTGTTTTGACATTATTATTTGACATTATAAGTTCACGATATATGATTGCTTTTTGCTTAAACGCTACAAACATATCTGTTGGCTAGGAATTAGATCGGCTCCTAGTCAGTACCGACTTACGTAGTAGCTACGGACCATCCTATCCCCCCTACTGTTAACGTTAAATTTAACTTTAATCTTAACTGTAACAGTGAATATGATATCACCTAGCCTGAGAGTGAAATTAAGTAACACTGCATCGTTATTGCAATTTATTATATGATTTAGTGATTCTGAAATAAAATCTGTTTTCTATCTATGAATTATTAAGGCATTGCCTTTATAACAAACACACAATACAATATCGAAAATCTCTCCAATTACAATAATCAACCAATGGGACATAACCACAGATAATATATACGTTTGCTTGTGTTTCCTATTGGTTAGCGGGTCGTAAAGTTTAGTTCCCTTTCATCTGACGCGGTCACTGTAACAAATGGCTCAGTGTTTACTGGTATTTAGTATTGTATCGATTAAGCTGTACACTTAATCTTTTCACAAAGAAATGTAGACATTTTAAAATATAGTTTTATTTTAATTTTCGTTTTTACAATGTTTATAAATAGATAAGCCTGTAATTCAGACTATTAATAAGTTAATATCATACAGATTAAAACTTGTTATAACTAGTGAGGCAGTATTAAATATTGAATGACACCAGTTATCCACTAATAAACTACTAATTTTTAGGCTGTGTGCCCTTTGGCATATGTCTTTGGCATAAAGGCATAAAAGGTATTTATTTTCTCAAAATTGATTCCTTTAGAATGAATTTTGATATAATATCTGATATACTAGATAATACTACCGCTTCGGAAACAAATGGCGCTCTGAGAGAGAAGAAGCGGCGCAAGAAACTCTACCAGCATTTTTGTGAGCTCTTTTTAATGAAATATACAATAATGTACTGTCATTGCTATTGCTATAAGATAATCATAATCTAGTCCCAGGCTGTCCGATCAGATAGATTCAGCTGTGGAGTAGTAGGATTTACGACAGAGCCAATTAATAAAACATTTAAATTTATTTCTAGATAATGCCTAACCAGTGGCTGGGACTTTATTATAAAAGTGGATACATTTATCCTTAAAACTATTATGTATCTTATGAGTTAGTTATTTCCAGTAAACTGGAATTAGTTTCAAGCAAACCCTTATTTCTAATGTTATATTAATAATCACTATTATGAGCAAAAAGGTGTCAATTTTTGTGAACGTATATTAATTTTTCATAAATGTACTGACAATGAACAGTTATAATATTTATATCTTTAATTTTTTTTTAAGAGACTGTCTATAACCACGCTGATATATAGCACGACCAGCTCTATTTTGCAGAGCAAACACTATATCAATGTCAGCAGCATGACCCCACAGTAAAATACTGATCGTCATGATACTGTGAAAATAACTGAAGTACACTAATCTAGCGGTCGCAACATTCGTGTACTCTCTAATCTTTCTAACGGCGTACGCCGCAGAGCTGAGTCTATCAAAAATTCAGTTTGTCTTCAACTTCTCAAATAGTACTCTGTCCTTTGCAGTCCTTGTCTATAACTTTCCATCTGTCTTTTCAATCTCCTTCATCTTTTATTATGCCTTCCTCTCTTTCTTTTTCGATTCTTGGGTGCCAGATTGTTAGCCTTTTGCTCCACTTATCAATTCCTCTTACGGTATCCTTTTCTCTGTGTGTCTTATTAAAGAAGTTTATCTAATATTTACTAAACATTACAAGCTTCTTCGAACAGGAAACAGCTAGGTGGAACAACAACGTTCTTCTTTTTCTACCGTTAGCAGTAGTATGCAATTGGGTTTTAGTTTGTTTGGTGCCGCAGCTAGTAAAATTACTGGGCTAGTGAGATTTAATATCTTTTGATTCAAAGATAAACAGATTTTATTTTTGGAAACCAGTCTCTCCAGGCATTGGTCGACGATTTCCCGAGTGAGACCTGCATAGCCCGTGTATAACACCACTTACACAATCTTGTGATTGTGTCTGTTTGTGGAGTGTATACAAATACACTCCACAAACAGACACAAACACAAACATACATGCACACACTGGGCATAGCAGGTAAACATACCGCTAAAAATACTTAATTCTTTCTGACTATGTATAATATTTCGAAAAAACCTCGACAAACATTTAATATGTCTCATAATAACAACAACTTAATTGGTAATTTACAAAAGTTATAGCCAACTATGATACTGCCCAAACATGTTTTATTTCCTAATCCTCTATTTAAGATCGTCCACTAAGATAAATTCGATGCGATAACTTGCATAGGGTATTTTACGGAGCAAACTCTCTACTAGGATTCAATTTAGATTCACCACTGTGATAAGCTTCCAAGCTGTAATGAGGGTGGTTCCATCAATATTGGAGATGCATGAGAAAATTATCTTAGCACCACATTTAGTTTGTCACTACATTGATTTAATACCAATGGTTGCCCACGACTACAATGACTTTTCTACGAGGCAATATGACTATTAAATTTTGTTTTCTTCTAGGATTTTTTAATGTTTTCCCATAAATATATTTTTAAAAGTTATTAAATACTGAATACATATTTCAAATCATAAACAAATGTCATTTTGAAGTTTAATTTTAAATGTAATTTTAATTATAAAAATTACAACAATAATGTGAAAATACTAAATTAGATATAAAGATCAAAACCTTTTAAAATTTTTAAAAATGTAATTCAAAAAGTATGTGAGTGTAAAACAATGTACAGAGAGTACAGAACTAAATATTTAGTGACATTGTTTTAAATGTACTGTGATTAAAGTATATTTGAAGTCGGTATTATTTTGTATTTTTAAATACTTATATATTACATAACTTAGATACGAGTCTAAGACGTGAGTTTCATAAGAATTCCAATAAGGCAAAAACAGCTGAGATAACTGTATCTATCCTCGGACTTCATCACCGGACTTTGTCCATCTGACTGTGTGAGAACTGGCATTTCCTCCCCACCATTCAACAACACATTAGGAACTAAACTGAAATTTTAATCAGGTCCTCAGACAATCACCCCAATACCCTGATTAAGGAGGCAGCAGATTATACCGCCTCTCTTCCAGCCCGTTACCAAGTCTGGAGCGCTAGGAACGTCCTCACCTATCCCCCTAGCAACCTTCGTTTTTTTATTAAATAAAATAAGGGACGAGACGAGCAGGACGTTGAGTTGATGACAACTATTACACCCTGCCCATAACATTGCAGTAACGCTCAGGATTATAGAAAAACCCAATTTGAGCGGCACTACATATGCGCTCGTCACTTTGAGATATAAGATGTTAAGTCTCATTTTCCCAGTAATTTCATTAGCTACGGAGCACTTCAGACCGAAACACAATAATGCTTACATATTACTGCTTCACGGCGCCGTTGTGGTACCCATAAATCTAGCCGGCATCCTGTGCATAGGAGCCTCCCACTCGTCCGACCTGCACCGAATTTTTGCATCCGTGAACAGCCAGACGCAACTAGAATCACCCCCCGTTTGTGATAATCCTTACGATGTAACTAATCCCAATCAGATAGCACTATCTGTGCAATATCCTAGCAGATGCTCCTAAGGGAGTGCGGCTTGCGCCTCTTTCTATATATGTCACAAATATGTTGGTCTCAGTGAGTTATACATCATACTGCCGTTTGGTGTTGAGACATTTGGCCAAGGGGCCCAGAGGCCTGGAGAATGTACAAAGTACTATCTAAACGCCTCAATAACTCGAAATCCAAGAGCTATTTCAGTGAACAAATCAGCGTAGCCATCCAACGTGGAAATGCTGTCGGTACTCTTGATACACTTCCCCGTAATGATAGTTTTAACTTTACCTTTTTTTTTGTTTAATTTTTTCGCTTCGCTGGACCCTCCTTATCACGTTGATACAAATTCAGAATAGAACCGCAAACATCAACACCCCTAACATAGCTCCGATTCCAGCGACAATCGTGGTTAATGCTTCCAGCCGAAACTCCGTGTGGGTAGCGGTGGCCTGGTTGACCCCATCTGGCCAATAACAATTTCCACCTCCTTCTTTTCAGCAGAATAAGTTTTACTCATGAATGTTGTATATAGATACGAAATAGTTATTTATGCAACTGTTGTGCAATGGGGTATTAAAACACGAATGTGGGTTTATCACACGAGGCGAAACGAAATAGTATCACATGAGTGTTTAAAAACCTAACTATCAACAATTGCATACAACACTTTATCTACATCCATAATATGAATCCTCTATAAAAGATTCTGAAACAGTTAACTTACTGCTAACATTAAAAAAGGCAGTCCTAGTAACCATTACATCATCCAAACGAGTGTTGTAATGAAAACGGGTGATATAATGTTATACTGAATTTCATTACAACACTCATTTGGATGACATAATGGTTATTAGGATATTAGGTGTTTTAATGTTGGTAATATGCTAACTGTTTTAGAATTTTTAGTAGAGGATTTAAAGCATGGATGTAGATAAAACAACTTACAGCATTGATTTGCTTGTTCAGTTTCACGGTTTTGTAAACTTATTAATTCCTTCCCGGAAAAAGATCGCAATTCATATTACAGTTGACGTGTAAAGAAACCTCTGAAATTGGTGAAAAGGGATGACTAAGTATAGAGGGGACTTACGAATGATCGAAAAACGCCGGCGAGGTCTTTTATCCGCAATTTCGTCACGCATTTTACCGAACAAATGTTCTCTTAAGACGTTGCTTAACTTATGCGGAACACGTATTATTTAAGGTTAAAATGTTGGCTTTATCGATTTTATTTTACAAAAATGTATTAGATTACACCAATAAAGTACTTTTAAGACTTCTTTTATTTCAGTTTTATCGTATTAGGCGAGATGCCTCTCTGGCTTTACGACGTGAGTTTTAGTGATTCTGATGCTTAGTGTACAAACGGTATTAAATTTCGGAGCAGTATTGCCGATATTATTTGCTCTCTCTCGCATAAAGTATGTACCTCGCACGCATGACTTATTTTCGGCGGCTTTACAAATACTTGACTTCTACTAGGCAGCTTAAATTTTTACAAACTGCTAATTTATTTTTAAACAAATATTTTAAAATTATAATCTTCATTTTTTCACTCAAAATTCAGGTAAGAGACTCTCATTAAGGATTTAAAGTCCTCCATGCCAATTTTGTCTATATAATATTATTTATTAAATGTTTTGGTAAAATTTAGATTTTTTAAAGATAAATTTAATGATTGGTACTTCAAGGAAGGTAAGAAATTTTCAATTTTCAAGACAATATATCAAAATAAAATACTGTAGATTAAAATTACAATCTTTGCGCCTTACTAATATTACAAGTGCAAAATTTAGTTTGCTTAAACAAAAGAACAAAATGTTGCCTCGAACGGTTAGCTCAGTTGGTTAGAGCACCGGCACGGAACGCCAGAGGTCATGGGTTCGAGTCCCGGATAGTTCATAAAGTTTTGTTGTTTTTTAAATTTTATTTGAAACAAAAAGTTGTATATATAAACAACAATGTTCATTAGCATGAAATTTTGCACACAATAATATGGTTAGGTGTCCAAAAAATAACATAACAAAAGATCCCGAGGAGATGAATAAAGGTTTTTAGTCGTGTCCAAATTAACGAATTAAAGAGAAATAAAGTAATGAGATTCATTTCCATGGTTCTCAGAATGACGTAGGATCAACCTAGCTATGCAATGCGGAGCTGCTGCCAGTATTCTTGGTGCACTTCTCCATAATGATAATTTTAATTTAATGTAATCATAGTTTTGTAAACATAGTTATAAGATCTGTTTTGTTTCAATAAATATTCATACCGTTCCGCATGTCTGACAGTTAAGATATTCCATATTCTAAGCAATCATACCAATTAGCTATTGATATTTATAATTTTTATTATTAAGTTCTAGTTAATTAGTTAGAAAATTGAGATGTTTCACATCTTCCACACTCAACGTGACAACCTTTCTTTAAGAGTTCTCATGAGGCTTGATACGCAGTGAACGTAGAGGAAGCATAAAAAAATATACAGAGTATATCGTATTTAATTTTTCTTCCATACAGCCTTCGCAGTCAAGCGGCATTGGTGTTACGGTTGAGAAGTGACAAAGTAAAAACAAATCTCAACCGCGGCAATTAAGTGCAATTTGGTTTGGGTATTGGAGGAAGTAATTGCGTAGGCCATTTTAAAGGCCTGAAACTTCTATACGCTATTACTGTTATTAATTCTGGCCTCTTAGTGCTTGTGGCTTATAATTGTTTTTAGCTAATATTATTCACTGTCGCTCTATCACTCATTGTCGCCCAGAGGGCAATGGAGAGAGTGTTCGGAGTTTCCCTGCGAGATCGAATCAAAAATGAGGAGATCCATAGGAAAACCAAAGTCACCGACATAGCCCAAATGATTGCGAAACTGAAGTGTCAGTGGGCAGGGCACATAAATCGATGGGCAGAAGGTAGTTGGGGCAGTAAAGTCATCGAATGGCGACCACGTCCCGCAAGACGTAGTGCTGGTAGGCCCCCCACAAGATGGACCGACAATCTGGTAAAGATCACCAGAGTAGGTTGGATGAGGGCAGCGCAGGACCGATCGGCATGGCGATCTTTGTAGGACGCCTTTGTCTAGCAGAGGTCTTCCGGTTGGAAATTAAATATTATTTACACCTATTTAAGTATCTATTAGGCTTAATTTGTTGATTTCCCATTTGTTGTTAAGTGATCAGTATCATCCACGAAAGAAATTATTGTCCATACTGTTGGTTCTACTGTCACTCATATTATTCGCTTTCGTAAGAAAAATAAATAAAAATGTAAATCATATTATATTATGACTCTTATGTGTCTGGTATTTTTGTAAAGTGGTTGTCAACATAATGTTTATGATCAAACACCTATTTACTAAAGAGTACATATTTTTTGTATGTATGTATAGTTTTTGGCCGGCAACCGCAATTCCGTTTTATACACATATTAGGACATATGCAAAGGACAGCGGAACGGCAAAACTATGCTTAAAAACAATGTTAGCAGTTTTCTCCATAGTCGTGTGCCAACTGACACAGTCCGAATGAAATCTGAACTGAATAAATGTTTTACATTGCTGCATTTTGACTTAGAATATTTTAAGCATCTCGAGTAAATGCAGCAATGTATAAATATAGCAGACGAAGCTTATTATGTTGTCATTTGTGGCATATTCCATATTTCGACTCTTTTTTTATACGTCGTGATTTATCTCTATGTAATGGGCAACCGGCGTAAAGGCTGGCTGGCAACGCAATACTTGCCCTCTGATATTGCAGATATCTATGTGTGATTTTTAACTTTACGTCTCATGAGCCAAGTAGGTACCTATTTGCCCAATCTTGTATAAAAAAACAATATGTTATGTTTTTAAAGTGTTGTTTTTCAAATTTTATTTGTGTATTAATCCTAGAAGTGAGGGTTATCACTTTAAAACATAACATATTGTTTAGATTTACAAGAGCGACATCTCAAGTCAATTTCCATAATGCAAATATTGGGGTTGAGCAGGTTATCAACTGTAAAGTAGATCCTGTAGATGAAGCCTCAACCTGAGAGTTGAACAAAGCAAACAGAATTTTATAACGAGGCGGTACTCGAACGGTTAGCTCAGTTGGTAAGAGCACCGGCACGGAACGCTGGAGGTCGTGGGTTCGAATCCCGTCATCATCGTCATCATAAAATTTTATTTGTGTTAAAAAATCAACCAACTTTTACGTTGTACAAAAAGGTGCTTCTAGGATATTATTCGTAAAACCTTAATACATATTAAATAAGAAAAGAAGGGATATCGCTGTCTATAAAGTAATTACATTTCATTTGAGTTAGTCGTGTTTTTATTCGATGGTACATTAAACAACAACAATAAATGTACCTAAACAATACATTATCTTAAAGTATTGCTTTTATAAATGATTATCACAAAGCCGTGGGCGTCAAAGGGCAACTTTATACTAGTAACAGGCGAAATGAGAACGAAATATATATTGAACCATTTTAATTTATCCTAGCACGAAATAGATACACTTAAAACAGTTCTCTTGATCTAAACAAATGCATGTTGGCATAATAAATTTCAATTAAGAAATTTATAGAAATTCAAACATTACATTAAAAACTTCGCTTTTCCCAGTTTCAAATGTCACCACAGAATTGTATAAGTTTGTGTCAGAAATTTATCTCATAATATAAACAATTCATACAGAAATAAAATTTGGAATTCGAAGAGTCACGAGTCAAAATAAACCATTCTATCTCTCAATTTGGATCAAGCTGCACACAGCACGCAGAATTTGATTAAAATCGGTCCAGTTGTTAAGGAGTTCATCGCGGACAAAATTCGTGTCACGTTACACGAAATTTTTATATATAAAGCTGTCGCCTTATGATCACGCACACATCATGGAATATTTAGTTTATTTACCTACTAAGATGAAAATAAGGATCCATATAGATGAGAATGTTTTATAAAGATCCGGTGAGTTGCTCCTGAGATAACTGGGATTCAATTCAAACTGGGACTACAAATTGGGATTTAAAATCAAACAATCGTATCCCAGTGGGAGGCTCCTTAGCACAGGATGCGTGCCGGATTGATTATTGGTACCACAACGACGCCTATATCTGCCGTGATGCAGTAATGTGTAAGCAGTATGTTTCATCTGCATATCAATGATTTGTTGGATGTGTCTAACTATGCAAACGCCAACACTGGTGATGACCGTATACACGGGCCATGCAGGTCACTCTCGGGAAATCGTCGACCACCGCCGGGAGAAACTTAGGTTTTCTATCGAGTCCTCTCTCGAGAAGGTCGCGGAATGGGGTAAATTGAATCTTGTCCAATTTAACCCCCAGTAGACTCAAGTTTGCACGTTTACCACTAAAAAAACCCCATTTGTCGTATCACCGCACTCTGGATCTATATCATCTGGATGTGTGGCGGACCTCCAGAGTGCGCTTTTCAAGGAGTTTTCTTCCACGTACTACAAAGCTATGGAATGGGCTTCCTTATGCGGTTTTTCCAAGACGATACGTCATGGGTACCTTCAAAAAAAGGGCGTACACCTTCCTTAAAGGCCGGCAACGCTCTTGTGATTCCTCTGGTGTTAAAAGAGAGTTATAGGTTGCGGTAATCACTTTACACCAGGTGCCCCGTACGCTCGTTTGTCCTCCATAAACAAAAAATATTGTGTTGCGGCCTAAAGGGAACGGTAAATTACTGGGCAAAAGAGACTTAATATCTTATGTCTCAAGTGACGGGCGCAGTTGTAGTGCCGCTCACAATTTGTGCCGGCACTGCATTGTAATAGGCAGGGCGTATCAATTACCATCAGCTGAACGTCTTGCTCGTCTCGTCCCTTATTGTCATAAAAAAAGTTTAAACCCATTCGAAAAAGTATGCCTCAGGCCTGAGAAGTACCGCCAAGAAACTCAGCGGGACTCTTCTTTTTTGGAAGTGAAAATTTATTTAGGCGCGTTGCGCACTTGTTGGTTTGGAAATATCTTATGGATTTACGTTACCGACATGCACTCATGACTGGCGCACGTGCTACATAAATAATTTAAAAAATATAAATTACATATAGTTAGACACTTTTTGGATAGGTTAAATCTTGTGAGTTCACATAATCGAAATGCTTATAGCAGTATATCTGTAGCTATATAGGTGAAGAATTGTGCAACATTTGAAATTGAATGGATTTGGTAGAAAATACAACGTGCATATACTGTGCATTGTTATAATAGTGTCTATGTTTGATTAATACATTATTGAAAATAGGTCTTAAAAATAAATTGAAGTTTATTATTTGTTTTTAAACATATTTTTGTATTATGAAATTTTAATACTAAAAGTTGTAAGTTTTCACTTCTATCCTATTGTCGCCCTATTCCCAATCTATGTTTTATATAATTAGATTAAATATCTTGTGTTATAATAACTTTTGCCACAGGCAACAATTAGTTACGGTTTGAGTAGCTATGGACTAACTTTTACTACGAATAAAAATAAAATCAAAGCTTTGCAAATAAGAACATTAAAGCTCTTAGTGAACAGAAATATAAAAAACATACTAACCGGGAACTATGAACGCTTGTTTAAAATATGTAATATTATTCCAATTGATAAAAAGGTAAAAATATTAAAGTTAATCCAACAATATCGAACAATATCGTATTACAGAGAGTGCATACCTACTCAACTCGGCTATCTAACAAAAACAAGCTAGTGGTACCTTAAATATGTAATTATTACGGTATGCGTAGCATGCAATGGGTAATACCTACATTAATAAATGAATTAACTACCCATATAGCGTCACAATTGTCGAATTGTAAAATAAGGAATAAGGTGAAAAACTTATTGCGAAAGTTCTACTTAGCACATTGTCCATAATAAATAGACTTAAGAAATACTGGTAGGGACTATTAAACAGTCACACACAAAAACATAATATTGATTTGATAATTTGCGAAACACGAGAATTACTGCCGACAAACTGCTGCGCAGTTTGGCAGAATAATATGTATTATATCACTTTGTAATGTTGTATCAGAGATATATGATTAAAAAAAAATATAATTGTCTTTTAATAGATAATGAATTTCATAACACATTTGTTTTGTACATTATATGGGATTATCTTGTATATCAAGCATAAACATCACCCAACAATTAAAGACTTAGTAACTCGATTTAACCGAGTTGTAGACATAACTAGTTTATGTTTGTTCTTAGTGCTTATATTATAATTATCACAGATTACATAACTTAATCAAGAATATGTTAAGAGCCAATAATTAAAATCTGCAATTCTTAAAATATGTCTCATGATTCTCTAGGACCTATGTTTTAATAGCCCTTTTCTGCAGCACAAAGCTGATATTAACTCGGCGTGAGGCGAATCCTTAAATGCAATACGAAATGTCGCTACCGGGTAAAATTACCAAATTGGATTTATTGTAAAAACAGGAGTATTAATGGGTTTTAAGTGATTTTTTTTTTATTATATATTTTAATACTTATATTTTTCACAAAGCAATGTGTTACTAAAGTGTTTAGCTGTCAATGTGACATATTTTCTTTTAAATAAAATCACTGCATAATAAATAATGATTTGCACATGGTTTACAAATAAACAAAAAATAGACTTAACAATATGTTTAAAAAATAAATAATTATATCACTATCAAACGAACATAGCATAATTATTCATTCCTATAATAATAATTGTAACTAATATTGCTTTGTGAAAAATAACCGGGTAAAAGTACCCATATGCTCCTTAATTTTTGTTGTGGCTGAACACCGTACCCTTATTCAAAATAGCGGTCCATCGCACGGTCCTCGAAAGGTACCTAAAGCGGCGCGGCATAAAGTTAAGCCGAAAAATAAATATTTACGATTTTAAGAACTATATGGTAAATTTTATACCGGCTGCATTACGCCATAACAATGGTCACCTGGTGCTAAGTGATCACCGTCGCCCACACTCTCCTGCAACACCAGAGGAATCACAAGAGCGTTGCCGGCCTTTAAGGAAGGTGTACGCGCTTTTCTTGAAGGTACCCATGTCGCATCGTCCCGGAAACACCGCACAAGGAAGCTCATTCCACAGCTTCGTGGTACGAGGAAGAAAGCTCCTTGAAAACCGCACTGTGGAGGACCGCCACACATCCAGATGGTGGGGATGATATCGTAACTTGTGGCGTGTCGTGCGAAGGTGAAATTCAGCGGCAGGAATCAGGTTGAACAGCTCTTCGGAACACTCCCCGTGATAAATGTTGTAGAAGACACACAATGAAGCAACGTCTCTACGCAACGCCAAGTGATCCAGCCGTTCACAGAGCACTGAGTCCCCGACAATTCGAGCTGCTCTATGTTGCACGCGCTCAAATGGATCGAGCTGATACTGGGGTGCGCCAGACCAGAGATCACAGCAATACTCCATGTGAGGCCGGACCTGCGCTTTGTAGAGCGCTAGAATGTGGGCCGGCTTGAAGTAGAAGAAGTGTTCTCGAAGAGCGGTGATACAGCAAATGGGGGTTTTTTAGTGGTAAACGCGCAAACTTGAGTCTTCTGGGGGTTAAATTGGACAAGGTTCAACTTACCTCATTCCGTGACCTTCTCGAGAGAGGACTCGATAGAAGACACAAGTTTCTCCCGGTTTTGGTCGACGTTTTCCCGAGAGAGACCTGCATGGCCCGTGTATACGGCATCACCAGTGTTGTCGTCTGCATAGCAATGCATGTTGGCGGTGTCCAACATATCATTGATATGCAGAAGAAACAGCGTGGGAGATAGCACACAGCCTTGGGGCACTCCAGCGTTCACGGGCCTAGGATTCGAGCAATAACCGTCGACAACGACCTGTATGCTGCGCCCAGTGAGGAAGCTGGAGGTCCACTTGCATAAGCTCTCGGGAATCCCAAATGATGGAAGTTTTGCGAGGAGCGCCTTGTGCCATACACGATCAAAGGCCTTCGCTATATCCAGACCAACTGCCAGGCCTTCCCCCTTGCTTTCAATAGCCGCCGCCCATCTATGTGTTAGGTATACCAGAAGATCGCCAGTCGACCGAACATGGCGAAAGCCGTATTGCCGGTCGTTGATCAACTGATGACCCTCAAGGTATACCAAGAGCTGGCGGTTAATTATGCTCTCCATGATTTAGGAGAGTAGGGAGGTAATAGCAATAGGCCTGTAGTTTGCCGGATCCGAACTGTCTCCTTTCTTTGGGATCGGATGGACAAGGGCTGACTTCCATGAATCAGGGACTACGCCTTTTGAATAAGAGTGCCGGAATAAACGCGTTAGCACCGGCGTCAACTCAGGGGCACACGTTCTAAGCACGATTGGAGAAATGCCATCCGGCCCGCTCGACTTCCTGGCATCCAACGAAAACAGAGCTCGCCTAACAGTTTTCTGTCGGAACTGTACTTCAGGCATGGAGCTCTGACACCGCGGGATGGTAGGCGGTGTTTTTCCGTTGTCGTCAAGAGTCGAGTTGGAGGCAAAAAGAGTCCACAGGAGATCGGCTTTCTCTTTTGCCGTATGGGCCAGGGTGTCATTCCTCATGTGCAACGGCGGCATGGACGGCTGGTTGAAGTTACCAAGAGAATCTTTCGACAACGACCAGAACTTACGTGTTCCGGTCGGGTAACTGGAAAGCTGCTCGACAATTTTGACAACGTGCTTCGACTTCGCATGGGCGATTTGCCGCTTTAAAAATCTGGAGGCACGGATATATAAATAATATAAATTTCTTCTTCAGAACTTTGCAGTTCGGATACTTTGAGCCCAGCGCCGCAACCCAAGTTCGATACGCCTGTTTTTTGCAGTCAGATGCTGCTTTAACTGACGCATTGAACCAGGGCTGTGATCTGCCACCGATCGGTACTACAGAGCTTGGTATAAAAATATCCATGCCCTGCAGTATCACATCGGCTACTGCAACGGCGCAGGCACTAGGATCATCGGAAGGGAAACATACCCTGCCCCAAGGGTAGGATGCAAAAAAGGAACGCATCCTATCCCAATCTGCTGACTTGTAGTGCCAAACGCGGCGGTTCGCTGGTGGTCTGCGACGTTGGCGTCGGATAGGCACTACACTCCTGACCAGGCAATGGTCGGACGTTCCGAGAGGGGCGTCGACAGAGACCTGGTAACCATCGGGATGTGAAGTCAGCAGAAGATCTAATAAGGACGGCATGTGGCTATCCACATCCGGGAGCCGCGTCGGCGACTCAACCAATTGAGACAGACCATACGCCAATGCAAAATTATGCACAGATCGCCCTGCGTAGTCTGTGGTACGTGATCCAAGCCATTCGGCATTGTGCCCGTTGAAATCACCCAAGACTACGATTTCAGCGGAGGGGATCTGAGCAAGCACGTCATCAAATGCCGCTTGAACGCAACCCATGAGGTAATCCGTTTCTGCGTTACCACTATGAGACCTGTAGACACACGCATAGATGCGGACGTCGTCCTCTAAATCTACGCGGAGCCAGAGAGTAGACAGGTCCCTACCCTCAAAATTGCCGAGACGGCGACAGCAGATATCCTCCCTAACGTACACACATACCCCGGCATGCGGCTTGAAATTATGCTCAATTTTGTACCCGGGGTACGTTAAATATGACGTAACGAAACACAAGGCCGGCTGCGCCGTCTCAAGGTGGTCGTGGACGGCGTTTAAGTTGGAGTGAATTCCCCGGATGTTTTTTTTTTTTTTTATGAAAATAAGGGACAAGACGAGAGGACGTTCAGCTGATGGCAACTGATACGCCCTGCCCATTACAATGCAGTGCCGCTCAGGATTCTTGAAACCCCAAAAATTCTGAATGGCACAACAACTGCGCTCGTCACCTTGAGACAAGATGTTGAGTCTCATTTGCCCAGTAATTTCACTAGCTACGGTGCCCTTCAGACCGAAACACAGCAATGCTTACACATTACTGCTTCACGGCAGAAATAGGCACCGTTGTGGTACCCATATTCTAGCCGGCATTCTATGCAAAGGAGCCTCCCACTGGTGAAACTCGCTCCATGCTTAATGTGGACTTTTGTCCAGCGGGGTGTCGTGGTGTTGCTGCCCTGTTTGTCCTGTGACATACGCGGCACTGTGCCCTCCCCAGAATACGAGGGGCAGCCCAAGCGCGAATGCGCGTGGAGGGATTCTCCGGCTCTACAAGAGCCGGTACCCTCCTGGGGTAATTTCTCTTTAAACACCGCTCTCATATTTTGTTGGGGGGGAGGGGGAGGACAGGAGGGGGGAATGGCCTCCGGTCCTCGACACTAACCTATGCGAAACATAGCGGCACTAGGCCGCTACTTCACGCCGGTATTCTGTGCGAGTGTGGTAAGTAACCCGGACGAGTCTGGCCCGATTGTGCTGACGTCATAAGACAGCAGCGTGACTCTCCCACTTTCAAAAAGCCCGTAGTCGCCTCTTACGACACCCTTGGACCTGGGACTACCCTATTCTTTTTACGCCCCCGGGCAGCACAGGGCAAGGCACACAAGCAAGCACAGGCTATAAATTGGCCATAACCCAATAACAATAAAAATAATAATTGCGGCGCATCCAATTGCTATAAAATGAATTGACTGCATAGAGTTTCATAATATAGATAGTACATAAGTGTAGGTATACGTTCTTTAAATCGTGTAAAAGAATATCATCAAACTTTATAAAGATAATCTAAGCTAAGACGTAAATATAAAAGTATAAGTACCTACGTACAAGGTATAGAAGTGTAACACGCGTAAAATGTATTTTCTCATATTACGATGAAATATGGACACCAGTTATATACGACAGTTTCATCATAAAATGTGTTATAAAATGTCACGGTCTCAGAAAAAACATAACATTTTTCTGTTAGTGTTGATGACGATATAGAGCTTATTTGCTTCTCTTACAACAAACAGCTTCCAACCCGTTTTTTGTTTGATAATGGTGAATTATATGTATCTTTTTATACGATATTAAACGGCATAAAAGGCATTTATTTTCTCAAAACTGATTCCTTTACAATTCTTACGCCACCAGTTAGGATATCATCCCCACCGTCTGGATGTATTGCGGTCCTCCACAGTGCGGTTTTCAACTTTCTTCCACTTACTACAAAGCTGTGGAATGAACTTCCTTGTGCGGTGACGGTTGTTCCGGGACGATACGACATGGGTACCTTCAAAAAAAGCGCGTACACCTTCCTTAAAGGCCGGCAAGGCTCCTGTGATTCCTCTGGTGTTGCAAGAGATTGTGGGCGGCGGTGATCACTTAACAACAGGTGACCCGTATGCTCGTTTGTCCTCCAATTCCATAAAAGAAATTCTTACCGATGTCATTTCTGATATACTAGATACTACTACCGCTTCGGAAACAAATGGCGCCCTGAGAGAGAAGAAGCGGCGCAAGAAACTCTCGCAGCATTCTTTTTTTGCGCTCTTTTTACTGAAATATACAATATTGTACTGCCATTGATATTGCTATAATGATAATCTAGTCCCAGGTCATCCGATCACTTAGTTTTTCAGCTGTGGAGTAGTAGGATTTACGACAGAGCCATTTTTTAATAAAACATTTTAATTTATTTATAGATAATGCCTGAACAATGGCTGGGACTTTATTATAAAAGTGTATACATTTACCCTTAAAGCTATTATGTATCTTATGAAGCCTACTAGAATAAGCAATCCCTTATTTCCAGTGTTAATCTTAGAACTATATGGGTTCTACGGGGTTCGAATCCCGGTAGATGCAAGCATTTATATGATGAATATAGATGTTTGTTTCCGAGTCATGGATGTTTAAATGTATTTATGTATGTTTATATAAATTTATGTTTAAGTTAGTATATTGTATTAAATATATCATTGTCTTGTAACCCATAACACAGGCTATATATGCTTAACTTGTGGCAAGATAATTTGTGTAAAAAGTGTGTCAATATTATTTAATATTTATTTATATGAAAGATGTTATGATAGTTATAAATAATAAGTTTTAGATTAGGTTGTTATTAATTAATTTATGAATGAAAGATTAAGTGAATATCATTGGATAGTAATTACTACGTAAATAAGGCTCATAGAATTTTTTTTGCTCATTTTAAATGCTACATTAAGTGATACCTATAAGATTTATTTTTTAAATGTTACCCTAGCGTATTAGGAATAATCATGTAAGGCTAGACGTAAGTGTTGACAATAAATATATAATGTAATAAAACTATCAATTATTTGGAAAGACGTTATTATAACCTAGTTAGCTATTTACAACCTAGGTCCTAAAAAATCATTGAGAACAAAATTTAAAGAAACTAGCATCTTGACTGTTGCTTCTCAATATATTCTTGATATATATTCATAGGTACATAGGTGAATTTTGCTAGAAACTATCGTAACCATAATGTTAACACCAGGAACAGACATAAACTTATAATGCCTATACTCGTTTAAGTCGAGTTAGTAACTATCTTGTGGGGCGATGTATATTATGTTTTTACAACAAGATCCCAGAGAATGTTCAAAATAAAATTAATACGATATTCAAAAGAATTGTTAAAAAAAACTTTGTGTAGTAAAGGTAACTATAACATAAATGACTTTCTTAATGATACCACAGATTGGGAATGGAGCGACTGCCCTCACAATATTACTTTGTAAACATATTTTTTGATGAAAAAAGCTGAGTTTGATGCGCCCTCTCTTCTCAAGTCTGAGGCATTCTTTTTGGAATGGGTGGTACTTTTTGACTTTCAAAATGTAATGTCACATCCTATTTTAATAAAAATATTTGAATTCATATTCATCAAAAAATATTTGCACCTACGGGTTCGAATCCCAATTCGAACACAATGTGGTCTGTAAGGTCATCAAGTATATATTATTTTAACAATCGAATATCACACCTAAAAGTAAACTGGGTAAATAATTGAATAAAGGATTTAAATGGTTTCAATTATAATATATTTGTAAATAAACTATCACCAAAAAAATCTCCACAATATACAATATATAATAAAACTTATTACTACTATGCAAAATGATATTTTTAGAAAATAAACATGCGGAATTAATTGTCATTTATCACAGATCAAGAAAATATTTAGTTGCTATGGCTAGAAAAGTTATAAACGACGAGTATTGCAGGCAGTCGCGAAATGAAAGGCTTCAATAGAAGGTAATTACTTGCATTGACTGATGCACTAAGAGCACATCTCTGTTCAATGGCTGCTGTACTCGCAATTTTATTCTCCGTCATACTATTGGGCTTATTGATCCCAGTGTGACTTAAAATACAGTAAAGACTTTAGGGAAGACGTGAAAAAGAAAAAAAGGGAAAGAAAAAAGCGTCCAAGTGCGCATCGGACTCGCCGAAGAAGGGTTCCGTAGCACAAGTAATAGAGTATAAAAGTACTTGTACTTCGTTGTAACTGTGATCGATGTTTTCATAATAGTGTATTTTTTTTCAATTAAGTTATTGATAATAATACGTTTTATGACGTATTTAAAAAAACTACTGACTAGATCTCGTTCAAATCAATTTTCGGTGGAAGTTTTTTAATGTACAACATTTTTTAGTTTAATAATTCTATTATTTTAGAAGTTACGGGGGGGGGGGGACACATTTTGCCACTTTGGAAGTGTCTCTCGCGCTTCTAAACTATTCAGTTTGGAAAAAAATGGTATTAGAAACGTCAATATTATTTTTGAAGACCTATCTATTAATAACCCACATCCATACGGTTTGATGAAAAAAATTCTCTATTTTTAGTTCTAAGTATGGGGAACCCCTAAACTTTATTGTTTTATTTCTATTTTTGTATGAAAATCTCAAGCAATTCACAGAATACATCTACTTACCAAGTTTCAACAGTATAGTTCTTATAGTTTCGGAAAAAAGTGGCTGTGACATACGGACGGGCAGACAGACAGACACGATCACTTATATAAGTATATACTTTATTGAGCCTTTGTAAAAGTCTCTATAGCCTAAAAAAAGCATTGTTTACCATCAATTTTACCGTATTATAGAAACACTGTTGTTTTGGTGCTACAAATAACTAAATTAGGTATTACAAATAAAATAAACAAAATTTTATGAAAAATTCGGGACTCGAACCCACGACCTCTGGCGTTCTGTGCCAGTGCTCTAACCAACTGAGCTAACTTATAATTAGGTATGGTAGGTTCATAGAACCTACAGAAATATTAGATTATACGCAGTACATACTTTATTACATACATAATAATTTCTACTTAAGAAGTCAACTTAAGAAGAAATCTAGTTCTATCTAATTGCCAAGATGCTGCAACGTATATTTTACAATACATTTCCCGCCCATTTAAGCGGCAACTCGAAAACTTGTGATATATGTTTCTTTAATTTTTGTTTTATTTGAGATGACTTAATCGAAGGAAAATTATTGTATGCCACACGTTGTATAACTTGGTCAAAAAAACGCTCTTGGCGTCATTCATTGCGACCCACGACAATCGTGTTTTTTGACCCTCATTATACAAGTGATACATAATAAAATACTATTATAATTTCTAAAAAAATCGTTCTATTTTATTCTGTTGTCGAGTAGTAAAATTCACAGCAGCAACTTTTTGTAAAACCTTTGATTTCGACTTGAGTTTTGTGAGTATTTGGCTGGCATAATTTATTCACCATTATTTATTTCAACCTAACGTTTGAATTACCCATGATGTATTAACAAGCGCTACCAACGTCATGAACTGTCATAAGATATCCCAATTAATGGTTACATTTATATAACTAACTCATTATTGTGTTAGTATTCTTATTTTATATAATTTTCACTGATTAGTAATAACATATTATTATAATAGCCAATAATAATAAGATCTTTAGTTAACTTGATTCGTTTAAGTTAGTTGACAGTTGACACTACAGCAGTGCCAACCATTAGTTGTTAGCTTCATCACGATAGACGGTCGTGCCCTATTTAAGCCAGAGCGCTCAGTTCAAGGGGGCATTACTTATTTTGAATTATTGTAAGGGCACATTATGCCCTAATTATCAGTTATTTTTGTAATTCTAGATGGAAACTTTGAAATACAAATATAACAGTTTTATTATGTACTATATTAATGATTTTAGTTTGTACTTAAAAGCCTCTTGCCTGTTTGCCTCTTTAAATTTAAAAACAATACTAGTAATCACAACCACCTACAAATTGCTTATCATAAGGAGTAATTAGAAAGTAATAGTAAATTTAAATAAAACACTTTTTTATAGGATTACAAGCTGTGTAATTCTAATATGTTTATTATACATTAGATTTTACGTAAAAGTTGCCTTTTTATTATTATTTTAGTTACTTAAACTTTATAATAACAACTATGACAAATACAATCTTGACTCATTTCAACCGAAGTCCCCCTGAAAACGTGATCTGGAGAGGTTTCGAAACATTTGGTTTCAAAGAAAATACTATGTTCTATAAATTGATAAATTACCACATCCCATTCAATCAACCCCACCATTGTAAGAACCTTTTATGGCAATAATACTACAGCTGCACTTCTATTATCCCCAAACTATAAGGCATATTGATTCCTTTAAGACCTCACTCATTTCCTGCCATTTACGATCATTCGTCTAACAGCCGTTAGGGTAAACGTGTGCAATGGTGTAGGAAAAGGTGGACGCTGGCCAAAAAATGTGGGGAATTTAAATGTTTCCGGGGCAAATTGGTTGGATTAAGTAATAGGGAATAGAATGTTCTGTTTCGTAATTTATGACATATTTATGTGGGTATTGTTTTCAAATATATACGGTCGATGAACTGATAGTAAAGAATGGGGATATAATCCGTTCTTATTTAATGATAATATATCGGTACTTTTCCAAAGAAGGTAAAGGTAAGATTATTTTGAAGAAAGGGACAAACGAGCAGATAAACAGATGTTTAGCGACCACCGCATTCTCCTGCAACAGTAGAGGAATCACAGGAGCGTAGTTGGCGTTTTGGAATAGCGCACACACTTTTTTGAATGTATTCTTGTCACCGCAAAAGTACTCTCTGTACCTTGCAGTACAATCTTGCTATAGTTATAGACGGATTAGAGACAGTACGACTAGCGGATCCTATAGGCACTGATAAATTCTGCAACCGACACCAGCATAGTTTAAGTTTTAAGGGCTGATATGCCATGACTTCTGGAAAAATATGAATATATTTATTAAAAATAATGATATTACTTTTGCAGTTAGAACGAGCCTGTAATCTTATAGTATTTACATAAAAAATTAAGCTTAACTTCTGGATGTTACATTACAAAAAAAGATTTTTAATATTGTTATGGACACATCTTAGCTAATTACGTAATAACTTAGGTCTTAAACAGAATGGACCCTTAAGTAGGGACTGAATAAATTTACAGACTTGGACGGTAGAACTTACGGTGATTCAGATGATTATCAGTCTGTTAAAGCTCTTTAACAGTATCTTAATATTTAAATGTTAGATCTATACTGTACGTGACTATACAAAATTTGACTGTACAGAACTCTAAAGCCCCATAAGAAGTCCCAACAGTTTAATTACGTCACGGTATAACATCTTGATTACAATATAGATGTCACATCCAGTATAGCTCCTTTTTGAGCTCAACAAACTGAGCGCTATCTTTACAACACTCTAGGGAAATAAAGCACTGTCAACCAGAATATACTGAACCCAGCCACAATTAGAGATTGTCTGAAATTGTGTAATTAGTGGACATTAATCGATCTTGCATACGACGCTGCGACGCCGACAGGACACTTCCCTTTGTTGCTTTTCACGAGCATCTAATTACAGATTGTTATCTAAAGTGAATTATGATGCTCAGTTATTGTTTGCTATAAGGTTACGCAATACCATTGCATACTCGTTCCAAATTTATTGCTTCTAAAGAATGAGAAATGATTAAAATCACTTAATTTGTTAATAATATATCTTTTTTTATTTTAACATTGATTCATCAATACTACAATATGAAATAGATACTTCTCAAGTTGTATCTTTGATATCAATTGGATCCCTATCATTGCTTCAGACACAAGTGGCACACTAAGAGAAAAAAGTAGGAGTAAATCAAAAAAATGTTAAAAATATTTAAGTATTGTCACAGGTGATGGAACTTTTAATTAAATAAATTATTCCAACAAATAATATCCTGCTTTTGATTTTATTAAGAATATGGACTTGTGCTAATTAACCATTTTTATAGGATAAGTTTATTTCCTTTCAGGCAATTGATTTTATTACTTTTTTGTTGTACATTATTGTTATTAATACTAGATAGGAGATAATTTAAATACAATAGTAGTAGTATTGACACACTTACACAAATTATATTGTCCCAAACTAGGTATAGCCCGTACTATGGGTACAAGACAAAGATATATTTATAACAATATATCTACTTAAGCATACATAAATACTTATAAACATCTATAATTCGGAAACAAACATCTATCATCATCATCCAAATATATTAATCATCAATGAACTCACACCAGTTGATTGGATAAAACTTATTTATAAAAATATGTTGAACTTAGTGGTTTACAGGTTGGACTTTTACTTGTGTTTTGAGAGTTATGAGAACACACGCCAAACTATAATCAAAGAAAAAAACAGCACTCAAATCCAAAAACTCGTGTTATTGCTTCATACGCGTGGAAATCATGGAAATCTTCGACCAGTGCCGGGAGAAACATGTTTCTTCTATCGTATCCTCTCTCGAGAACGTCGCAGAATGGGCTAAATTGAACCTTGTCCAATTTAACCCCTCGAAGACTCAAATTTGCCCGTTTACATCGCTACAAAAATCGCTTAGCATAGACTAAGTAAGTTGACTACTCGTGGCCACAACTGGTGTGACAAACAATCAAGGTTAGATTACTTTTCTTGTACATAGAATACTGGAATAGAAAAAGTACAACTTCTAAAAACAAAGACATCTAAAGAAGTCTGCTGTAATGTAATTGTGAACGTTAATATTATAATGTAAGTATAATTATGGATTTGTAAGAACTTTTAATTAAATATTAAATGGATAATTTATATAATTTATTACATGTTATTGAAATATTAACGAATTTAACTCTGTGTTAAGCATGTTTTGATTGATAGATATAATGTGACAGCTATGAAAATGTCGAAAATCATTGTGGTTGACAGTTAACCTGTATTTTGAGCAATTCATGCACACTAACGCAAAGTGACACATCGCGAGTGTAAGACGTAGCTTGTCACGCACACTAAAGTAATAAACCACGCCTGTTTTTAACGGTTGTCTAGAGGCAAGAGGCTTTATCTAGACGTATAAATTACACGGGTCAACATGAAATTTGACTTTGATTGCAAAGCATTAAATTTCGGTAGTTTAGGTCGTAATTAGACGGAAAAAAATATATGGCATGAAAAACTTTGCTTTTGTGCTTAGAAGACTGATTGAACGAAATTTTTAAAAAATCTCGGATTTTAATTTTTGATTGAAAATAAAAATATTTAAATAAAAATGTTTATTATTTTTATTAAGTTTTACTATCAAATTAGCTTACAGAAAAGTGGAAAATAACTTAAAAGTGCACACTTTTACTTTTTCTTTTATGTTCATAGCTACTTTCTCTCAATGAACCCCAAATATAGTCGCCCATCATGTTTACATTGTATTGGCCTTGATAGCGTTGTTCAAAATTCATGATGTCCTGATGGAAACGTTCTCCTTGCTCTTCGGAATAGGCTCCCATATTGTTTTTAAATTTATCCAAATGAGCATGCAGCATATGTACTTTTAATGACATCCTGCAGCCCATGGCCTTAAAATTTGTAAGCATATCCTCAACCAACTTTTCGTAGTTTTCAGCTTTATTATTTCCTAAAAATCCAGAAACTACTACTTTAAAACTGTTCCAACTTGCTTTTTGAGTACGATTCAGCAACGTTGGAAATTTTCCATCGGCGAAAATCTGTCTTATTTGCGGACCAACAAATACCCCAGCTTTAACCTTTGCTTCCGATAACTTCGGAAAAAAATTTTTTAAGTATCCAAAAGCTTCTGAAGTTTCATCCAGTTCTTTAACAAATTGTTTCATCAACCCTAACTTAATGTGCAAAGGCGGCATTAACACTTTTTCCGCTTCAACAATCGGCTCAAATTTGACGTTCTGTTTTCCGACACACAATTCTGTTCTTACAGGCCATAACCGTTGAATATAGTGTTTAGAATCCGCTCTGCTATCCCACAAGCACAAATAACACGGATACTTTGTATATCCACCCTGTAGCCCCATTAAAAATCCCACCATTTTAAAATCTCCAATCAGCTCCCAGTTATACTCACGATACTTTACAGATTCAAGCAAAATTTTGACACTTTCATAATTTTCTTTAAGATGTACTGAGTGAGCAATTGGAAGAGACGGAAATTTATTTCCGTTGTGCAATAGAACTGCTTTTTAACTTTTTGTAGAGCTGTCAATGAATAAACGCCATTCGCTAGGGACACAGGGTATGCCAATTGCTTCAAACATACCTTTAATGTCATTACAAAAACAAAGTCCATCTTCCTTCGTGAAAAACGTTGCAAACATTTCATGCCTAGTCCGCTGATCCGTGATCTTAACATCATCAAGCAAATTCCACTGTTTTAACCGAGAGCCTAGAAGCTCTGCTTTATTTTTTGGCAAATTTAAATCTCTAATTAGATCGTTTAATTCTTCTGAAGTAATGAGATAGTGTTTTGGTTGTTCAGGTGTAGGCAAACACTCCTTATCGGAATTACTTTTATAAGAACTAAAAGATGAGCCACTTTTCTGCGATAATTTTTTTGGTGGCTCAGGTACTGGTCGTGTCAGGTCGTGGCAATTGGAGCAGAAGAAGATTCGAGGTCAGGATACTCAATAGGTTTTGTATTTTTACCTCTACGTCTTTTGCATCAGCATCGTATTTGCACTTTTGTGACGACATTTTAAGTTATTCTGGGCTTGTAAATAACACCTGATGGTTGTTTATCACTCGGGTGCCATCTAGCGGCACAGTGTAAACGTTAATACCCCACTCTCACCGCGCGGTCTTTTTAAAAATATTAAAATTTATGAAAAAATTGAAAAATGAGTATTATTATTATAACTATCACAAAAGCACAAACTTTATACCGAAAAAAGGTATTTTCTTTTCGTTTTTGTGCATAACTAACTGGAAAATAATAGTATAAACTTTAGGACAAAGAACGAAATTTTTTTTGTAGAGTCGTGTTATCTAAGATTTATTAAGTAAAAGAAAAATTAGATTACATTTGTCAGATAACAAAAATCTTACAAAGAGCAAAGGCATTGTTAAACGAAATAGTGTTCATTTCGCTTCCTCAATTAATTTACTTCTCTGTGAGTGTATAAACATCCCAGCGATGGAATGCAGAGCTAAAATTATCCTCTGACTCTTCAGCTATTGTTCACGAATGTTTGATATTTTATTTGTATCTCTTGTCTGTCTGTCGTTTGAACCGTTTTGCTTCACCGATAGCTGTCAAACTGTCCTTTTGTTCAGATTGGAAATAATACTTATGACTTCTTGACAATTTCTTGCCAATAACTGGAATGATTTTCATGCCAACTGTTAAGGGAGATTTAATTTTATGTAATCTTTACGGATAGTCCTGAATTATTTTCAGAAATGGATGAATCACTAGCATTTAATAAACAAACATAAAATAAAGAGTATTTTATGGATAATTCTTTATTTTGTTTTTTTTTGTGCCTATTTTGGAAGTGAAAACTACTTAAGCCGCGTTGGGCACTTTTTGGTAGGAAAAAATCGAATGAGTTCGCGTCACCGACATGCGCATGACTGGCGCACACGATAAACAAAAAAATAATATATATACATATTTTATATAGTTACACACTTTTTGGATGGGTGGAATCTCGTGAGTTCGCGTCACCATAATGCTTAAAGCAGTATATCTGTAACTATACAGCTGACGTATTGTGCAACTTTGGTACTGTAAATATCTTATAAGTGAAAATGAATGACCTTAGTTAAAAGTTCAATGTGTATATTAGGTATATACTGTGCATTGCTGAAATAGTGTTTTTGTTTGATTATATTATTATTATTGAAAATAAGCTTTAAAAATAATTTAAAATTACTAATTTAATTGTTTTTAAACATTATGAAATTTTAACACTAAAAGTTGTAAGTTTTCATTTCTATCGGCAATCTCTTCAACTGCAAAATTGCTATTATTTTATATGTTTTTAGCGTTGTATTATGAGTTTGGACTCATAATACATTTTGATCGCATTGCATTGAAGTTTGCTCATTTTTGTTTTTTTATTTGTACTTGAGGGATAAATATGGACATCACTGTATCAGAGATCACGAGAAGCGTTGCTAGCTTTGAGATGGAAGTAAGCTCTGAGCTTGGAGGTTCCTAAGTCGTATCGATTTTGGAATATTGCAACAGAAATTATTCCACAAAGTGTCTGTATGAGACAAAAACTTTATATCAAATACGCAGATTCTGGAGTGTCAGACATCAACGTGGTGCAGGTTTAATTACAATCTTCTTAATTCTTTAAGTGCCAACCTACTATTATGTTGGGGAAAAGCTTTTTCGTATTGAATATGAGAATTCAATTCATTATTTAAGTTTCTTTAAATTCATTTACAATATATTTTTGTTTTTTTTTATTAAGTGCGAGTTTTATATGATGCGAAGTAGCTCTAAGTTGGTTAATTTTGTGTCACTCCTGTATCAGGTCCTCAGACGGCACAATTTTATTTTCGCACTTGCGTTGCATTTTTTTTTATTTCATTGCCTCGAATTTCTTTTTCTTTGGCGTTGCACTGTTAATGGTTTTCTTAATGATTCCACAGATTGGAAATGATGCGAACGCCCTTAGGCTATTAATTTTACTGTATGATATTACATTGTTACCAGTTTTTTATAAAAACAAGAAGCCCACTAAGTTTCTTACGCCCGTATTTCTCAGGTCTGAGGTATTTTTACTTTATCTTTATCTTTTTCGAATGGGTGGTAGTTTTTGACTTTCAATAAGAGATACCATATCTTATTTGTATTATTTAAATTTTAATTCGAATTGTAACTGATTAAAACGATATTTTATTAACCCAAGTAGATTTAAGTAAAATAGTTTTTAGAAAGAGTAAGCGCTTGTGAATGTGATGTATGTATTCAAATGAAACTGACACCCAACGTGGTCACTGTTTCCTCAAATATAAAACTATTAATATTATGAACAAAATAAATCTTAAATAGTACTTTGCTCGGGACCATACTGTTTGTTTTATGTGTACTTTATTGTATCGTGAATCATGCGGTTGTATTTTACTTTGAACTGCTTCTACGTGGCATTGTAAAAATTTATTTTCAGCTTATTAGATTTTTAATTGCAACGTTCTCGCAGCTGTGATATTTTATATTGGGAAATATAAAACTGTACTGACACCTAATATACTTAGTAAACAAGTTTTTTTTATTTATTTATTTAATTAAATTGCGTTACATGCGACTTAGTTACTAAACAAAATTGTAGTACTAAATAATTATCACATACACCTCGTAATAACGCATAGCAATGAACGACAGAGGGGCAGACATTCAAATATATTTTTCCTCTAGTTATTCATTAATAGAATAGTAACATTTTTCCAAAAGTAACTTTTTCATAGACCTTATGATTTTTTAATATTGGTTTCGGCTTTTTAGTGTTCTGGTAACTTATTATAAATTTTAACTGACATTGGGAAGGGGCCGGAACTGTGTAATGTTAATTTAGATTTAGTTTGCATAAGATTATTTTTATAGCGAGGTGTGTTGTGCCGGGGCACGTATATGATTTTAGTGTATAGATTTGGGTGTTTTCTTACAAACTTACATATTTCGAATATATATGTGCACGGTAATGTAAGAATATTTAGTTTTTGAAAATGAGGTTTACAGCTTTCTCTTTGTTTAATATTTGCAAGCACACGAATATATTTTTTCTGTAAAATAAAGAGTTCGTGTGCCTTCTACACTGTTGCCCCACAGTATGGCGCCGTAGTAGTAGTATAGCAACAAACTCATTGCCACTCTTTTTAATCAACATTTACAGTTTTATCGTTTATAAAATCATTTTATTTACAATGTATGTAAAGTTTTACAATTAAAATACTTAAACATAAGCCAGCCCACATTCTAGCGCTGTACAAATCGCAGGTCCGGCCACACATGGAGTATTGCTGTGATCTCTGGTCTGACGCACCCCAGTGTCAGCTCGATCCATTTGAACGCGTGCAACACAGAGCAGCTCGAATTGTCGGGGACCCAGTGCTCTGAGAACGGCTGGATCACTTGGCGTTGCGTAGAGACGTCGCTTCATTGTGTGTCTTCTACCGCATTTATCACGGGGTGTGTTCCGAAGAGCTGTATAACCTGATGCCTGCCGCCGAATTTCACCTTCGTACGACACGCCACAAGTCAGGATATCATCCCCAACATCTGGATGTGTGGCGGTCCTCCACAAGGCTGTGGAATGAACTTCTTTATGCGGTGTTTCCGAGACGATACGACATGGGTACCTTCAAAAAAACCGCGTACACCTTCCTTAAAGGCCGGCAACGCTCCTGTGATTCCTCTGATGTTGCAAGAGATTGTGGGCGGCGGTGGTCACTTGACAACAGGTGACCCGTACGCTCGTATGTCCTCCTATTCCATAAAAAAAAAACATTAAAATACTCAAAACCTTATGACGTGTAATAGATATCTATTCAAGTATCAAGTAGGTATATTTAGTAGATTTTTCTTTTGTTATAGACCTTTCACACAATATTTTTATTCCATCTTAGTTTTGTTACTAGGAGATAAACTTAACTTAGTACCTTTAACCAAATTATTTATATCTACTGTACTTGAAAACTATTATATGCAATTTTTCTTGATGCCTTGAAAATAAATAATCCAAAACAATTAAATCAAGAACACTTTGAAATTAAGCAAATGACAGTTATGAATGTCAAATGTTATACTATCTACCATTTACCCCCACTTTGGAATAGGTTGGGCTTAAATACGAAGTGGCAAGAAACTCAATGTCACTCTTATAAATCAATATTTACACTTCCATCGTTTATAAAATCATTTTAATAACAATGCATATAAAGTGGAAGAGTAAAGTAAAGAGTAAGTAAAAAAAATTGTAAATTAATAAATAAAAAGACAAGAGTTATTATGTACAGTAAATGTATCAATACACACACATACACACACACACACACACACACACACACACACACACACACACACACACTGTAAGTAAATACAATAATAAATAATAATAAAAATCATAATTTAACATTATAAATTAGACAAATGATTTGAGTTTTCTTCAGTGTTAATTCCGCCAATATTTGTCTTTAAACAATTCGACCGAAGAGAGACTTGAGTCTCATGCCACATTTAGGCGAGACAACACGTCCTGAGGATGCCTCGTGTAGAGGCGAAACACGTATCGAATTGTTTAAAGACAAATATTGGCGGAATTAACACTAAAGATAACTCAAATCATTTGTATAGTTATGGATTTCCACAAAGTAACGCCTACTTCAATAAATTATAAATTAGTGCGAATACATGAAAAGAAAAATATGTAGCACACATTAATTACCATGCTACTCTGGTTAACATTTTCAAATACTAAATCAAAACTTTTAATACAAACACACATTATTAATTTGTACAAAACAGCATTATTAATTTGTACGTTTTAGAACAGAGTCCCAGACGCGTGCGTGGCAACATGTCGATTTATTAGTCTTTCCTACCACATTGTTTGCTAAGCAACGCAAACACTGTTAATTTTGATTAAATTATTTCCAGCCCTCTTTAGCTCTCAACGCAACTTATATATGGAGCAATGATTTTGTGATTGTGTTATATAAATTAAGCTTTATTTATTTACCTCTTTATTACACAAGATATAGTTCATTAAAACAATAAATTTCAACAGCTTTTAGGTATGTTTTAAATTGGACCATTCATCGTTTTCAATGTTAAATTCAGATTAAGCTATTTCGAAACCTTCAGAAAAACTGTGCTATATTCTTATTTTGATTTCTCCGGCGTTTTATGAAAGTACTATAACACCATAATCATAATATCACAGTGAAAAAAAAACACAGTTAAAAAGTAGAAAATAATTTTAATATGTGGAGATTTCTATCCATAGTAATTGGAAGTCTTTTTTTTTTATGAAAATAAAGGACAAGACGAGCGGGATTAGCTGATGGTAATTGATACGCCCTGCCCATTACAATGCAATGCCGTTTAGGATTTTTGAAAAACCCCAAAAATTCTGAGCGGCACTACAATTGCGCTCGTCACCTTGAGACATACGATGTTAAGTCTCATTTGCCAGTAGTTTCATTAGCTGCGGCGCCCTTCAGACCGAAACACAATCATGATTACAAATTACTGCTTCACGGCAGAAATAGGCGCCGTTGTGGTACCCATAATCTAGCCGGCATCTGTGCAAAGGAGCCTCCCACTGGTAAAGTCTAGTTACATCTTTTAAAATTATAATAAATCAGTGCAGTTTTTATATGTTTTCAAAGTCTCTTTAAGCTATTATTTATTATTCAGCATTAAAACTTTTTACAATTAATTAAAAGGCTTATTTTCTTCTTACGTCGTATGCGTTCCGGAAGCTCCGTAAACTCTTCTCGTCCCAAATACCACAGTGTCTGAAGACGAATGTCTTCCACTAGTGTGTATTGCCGGTGATGACTTAGGGTACGCAGATTTGGTCGCTAACTAAGGGCCTGATGAGAAAGCTCATGGTCGCTCAGAGGGCAATGGAGAGGGCTATGCTTGGTCTTTCCCTGCGAGATCAAATCAGACATGAGTAGATCCGTGGGTGAGACAAAGTTCAAATAATTGCGAAACTGAAATGACAGTGGGCAGGGCACATAGCTCGACAGACAGGTGGACGACGATGACGACCACGTACCGGAAAACACAGTGTTGATAGGCCCCCAACAAAATGGAGCGATGATCTGGTCAAAATCGGCGGAATACGTTGGATGAGGGCAGCGCAGGACCGATCGTCGTGGAGATCTTTGGGGGAGGCCTTTGTCCAGCAGTGGACGTCTTCTGGCTGATATGACGTCATCGTATGTGTGTCGATATTTTTAAATTATCCTGGTGATCCTGATTTGGATAAATGTAATGTGTGTGCAAAAATCACGTTCAAACATTCTATATATAAAGTTTAAATATTTTTAATTTATACAGGGTACGCTAATAGCATAAATCATGCAAAAAGCTGGTTTATAAAAAAAAAAACAGAAGCTGACAGCGAAATATGAAAACCGTAAAAGATGCAAAATTAAACATCGGTCTACTTTTAAAATAGTATTTCGTGAATAAGGCTAAAATATATCGCAGACTAAATATTTGTATATTTTTATTTAAAAAGTTTTATACATTGACATTATAATAATCCTGATATACTATCTAGCAATATATATACATATATATATTTTGTAAAATATAAGTATATATAATATTATTGTGTTTATTTATAATTGGGAAAAGTATTTCAAATGGCGTGTTGAAGCTTATAATATTAAATGTTATTTTGTTTTGATATTCAGGTAATAAAAGTTAATAAGCCCTACATTATGTCTTATCAGGGTACTTTAGCGAAGGGATAGAATTTCCTTTGCAATAAAAGTTCTCATTCTGAGATAGTGTGAAGTAGGCAAGTACAGCAGAACTAAGATCTTTTTATCTCACTTCTCGTAAATTCTGGGATCCTGTGGGATCGCAATAAATACTTGAAATCCCGAAGTTCGTAACTGACGCAGACAGGCTTGATTCGACTTAGCCGCGTCTCTATTTAACACATTACCTTTTTAACAACTTGAGTGCAGAAATTCTGAATAATAGAGATAGTAGGTAAATATGGAAAAACACCTTCGCAAATTTGATTATTGTTCTTAAGTCAGTTTAATACGTTATAAAATCGTGAATGTGACCCCAAATAAATAATAGTTAAAAAAAAACAAAAAAGCACGCTTTAAATAAAATTCAACTAAAAAATAGAAAATAAATTTAAATTGAAAATAGTGTAAAAAAAATATATTTTATTGTAAAAAAAAGCGTGGGGTGTAGAAAAATTATTATTTTAATAATATCTTAAAAAGCACCCTACGCTTTTTTTACAATAAAATATATTTTTTTACACTATTTTCAATTTAAATTTATTTCTATTTTTAGTTGAATTTTATATAAAGCGTGCTTTTTAGTTTTTTTTTAACTATTATTTATTTTTCATTTTTTTGTCAAATTCGTGTAATGTCATCGGTCCTCGATAAATCTACAAAGTTTGAACGAAATCTAGCCGTTTAAAGTGGGTCAAAATCGCGCCGAAAGAAGTCGGTTACAAACATACAAACATACAGGTGAAGCTAATATAAAGCTAAGCTTGAGCGAATAATAAAAGCTAGAAAAATGACAAAAGTAATGTATAAGCAAAGGTTTTTTATTTATTTAGAGCTTTATTTCCTTACATCTATACATTTAGGTATTTACATAAAAAATTTATTTATTAGTATGTGTTAATATTTCACTATTTTAAATAAAAGTATTTTGTTAGTATTGTTATTTATTATTTTTTAATTATTTTTATATGGACTAAGTTTAGCGGTAAAAGCCTCCTCTATTAATTTCTATCTCTTGCAATTCTTGTTCACAACTTTCCTGCTGTTCCTATGTCATCACTACATCTCTTATTAGGCCTGAATAAAGGTAAAAAACATAAATGACTTTCTCAATGATATGACCTTGGGAATCGAGGGGTCAGTTATTAATCAAAATAATTAATAATTAATCACATTAATTAATCAAAATAAAACATTATTTCTCGTTATTCTCAGGTCTGAAGCATATCTTTTCGAATGGGTATAAATGTTCGAATTTGAATTGGTATACAATATCATGCCCATAGCATTTCTTACTTTGATTTTGCGTTCGTAACTTCCATTGAACATCTGACGACATGTATAGCCGGGTGGTTAGTGATCCTACCTACTAAGCTAGTGGTCCCGGGTTCGAGTCACGGTAGGTGAAAGCATTAATATCATGAATATGGATGTTTGTTTCCGAGTCATGGATGTTTAAATGTATTTATGTATGTTTATATGAATTTATTTATATTTAAGTAAGTATATTCTATTCAATATATCATTGTCTTGTAACCCATAACATATATGCTTAACTTGGGGCAAGATAATTTGTGTGAAAAGTGTGTCAATATTATGTGTGTCAATATTATCAGCAAATCAACATAATTGCTCATACAAGTATTGATTTGAATTCTAGATAAGGAGCTCGATTCCTTTATATCAAAGAAATGCAATTTACACCACTTTAAATTAACTTTATATTAATAAAGACATGACATACATACTTATTTATAATAACTGTTTAGTTCGGTACCATAGCGGAGCTCTTGTCTGCTATGTAGCAGTAATTATAAAAAGAATTATTGTGTTTCGGTTTTTAGGGCGCCATAGCTAGTGAAATAATTAACTTATATCTCGATGAAATTAGCGCAATTAAGATGCCGCTCAGAATTTTGTGTTCAGCAAGAATTCTGAGCGATAATATATTGTGATAGGCAGGGCGTATCATTCACAATTAGGTTAATGTTCTGCTGGTCTCGTCACTTATTATCATAAAAAAAGGTCTTAATAGAGTTGCTTGCTGAGGAAAAATTGCTAAATCCAAGTAACGAAGATATAAACTAAGATCTAAGCCTTATAACTTGTTCCACTTGATTTGAAGTAAGTTTATTTCCACTGGGTATTAATAAGGATCTGAGTAAGACTCTTGGATCGATAAAGAACCCTCATCAGAATTGTTGAAAACTGGACGTGAACTAAATGTAGCATTTTCGCCAAACAATTTTAAGCCCTTACAACCCTTTTGTCATTAACCTTCTCGCTGGGGAATGTTGTACATTTTCTGTATTGTTTCTTATTTAGTTATTTCGAACTGTTTCAAGATTAAGTGACTATTTTAGTTTGCTTAAACGTTTATAATAATGTTCAACTATTTTAAATGAAATTAAACCAAATGTGGAAATACAAGCCGAGAACAAAATCAGGTCCTGCCAACGAAGTATGTATTGCAAAAGAAAAGTATTGTAAAAAAAATAATACATAAAAACCCATAGAATATTATACGGGAAAAGATTTACGTTACAAATGATGATGTAGCCAGTATAAGATGATGATGACGGATGGACTTCAAGACTGACTTTATGGCGGGGCCCTGCTGGTATTAGAAAGATAGGTAGACCGGTAGCTCGTTGGGATAGCGATATAATAAAAATAGCTGATAAAACTGAAAGATAGTTGCCAAAGATAGAGGCAAATGGAAAAATCTTCAGGAGGCCTTATCCCTCAAATATGAGGGGTTCGTGCATGCCTGCACTTTTAATGAATAGAACTTTTTAAAATCAGATAATTTATAGTTTATCAATTCAAGTAATTTAGCTAATATTATTCGCATTATTATACCATCTTAGTTTAAATTGTGAATAATCTATGAAAAAGTTTGTCATTTTACTTTTGAGTTATGCGAAATATAAAAGGCTTTTTATATCTATATTTACAGATTATAAACGAAATTAATCCCTATTTCCTCTATATTTAATTTGGAATGTTTAATTATTAAATTAAGTGTTTTAACTAAGCAAAGAAATAATTTCGCATATTTGATGTTTTTCAATCCCTTTAAACTTGTTTAAAACGATTGAAATGATAAATGAAAACGTATAATTGTTAAAAAACCTCTTTGCGGTAAAGTTTACTATAACATATTACTCTCTCTATGATATGACCTTAAAAGTCGAACGACCTCTATCTAATTAATTAATAAATTTTATTGTTAAAAAAATTCTTAAGAAAAAGAGGTCTGAATGCTTCTCTTTTCTTCTATATACACACATCTATATATTTTTCTCTATCTATTCAAATAGCTATAAATTATTGACTTTGAATTAGTATATATCGTACTCAAAACATTACAAACTTTGATTTTTCGTTCATAAGTTCCATTGAACACCTGTATAGCTACATCGTTGCTAATATATTTATGACTTTGACTTGAATTACGAGTCGATTCCCATAAATCAAACAACTGAAATCTAAACCACGTCAATAAAAAAATTGATAATCATTTTTAGTTTTAATTAGCGATTATTCATTACACCACCGTTTGCAAATGTAAAGGTATACATTACAGCTTCAATTTGCCTAGTGAAGGAAAAATTGCTCAGATTCGTATTCATAACATAAAAATCAACTTCTGTCTTTATTAAAGCTATATAACCTTATTTTCAGTGATATAAACACAAGATTAACATTTAAATATACATCTCTACATTCATTTAAGCACATAAAGGTCAAATATAGAGTCGTAGAATAAAATTTATAGAGTCTATAAACAAAAGATAAAGTTTAAAGTTCTTAAGTAGATGCGCTTGTTGTGTAAGCTATGCCTTTTGTTTTATGTTCTGTTGGAAAGTATGCAATAAAATGTTGATATTAAAAGGTTTCTATAATCGTAAATGTAGTAGCATTCTAAAATATATATATGATGTATTCAATGGTTATTTTGGTTTGATTATGATCTTACTATTAAATGACGGGCGCACGTGACTTTGTCCGTGGTTTTGTCTTAATTTGTTACAACTAGAGTATGAGGTAGATATTTTTGAAGTGAAAACTTCTTTAACCGCGCTGGATACTTTTTGATACTGGAAAATCTTATGGATTCACGTCACTGACATGCGCTCATCACTGACCGTGATACATAAATAATAATAAATATATATATATATATATATATATATATATATATATAGCTGAGTGGTTAGCCACCCAACCTATTTAGCTAGAGGTCCCGGGTTCAAATCCCGGTATATACAAACATTTATATGATGATATTCATCCGATGTTTGATTTTATATGTATTATCGTATGTTTGAGTGTGTATATCGTATTAAATATATCGTTGTCTTGCAACCCATAGCACAGGCTATGCCTAATTTGGGGCTAAATATTTTGTGTAAAAGTGTGTCAATAATGTCAATAGTATTGCTTATTAATATGATTATTATAGAGTAAAAACATAATAATAGATTATTATATATATAGTTAGACACTTTTTGGATGGGTGAAATCTCGTGAGTTACTGTCACCGAAATGCTTACCGCAGTATATCTGTAGCTATGCAGCTGATGTATTGTGCAACATTAGTGCTGTGTTTATACTGTGTATTGTTGAAATTGTGTTGTTGTTTGATTATTATACCTAGGTAACACTGAAAATGTTTAGAAAATGAAAAACAGCTTAATGTAGAAAGTTGCCAATACTTTTATAGTTTTTCGAAGTAATCTCCGTTCCTCTCTACACATCGTCGCATTCGATGGAACCACTGAGAAAACCAGTAGGCCCATTCTTCCTCAGGGGTCTCTTCTATGGCATTTTCGTACGCTTTCACTGCATCTTCAGGGCTCGTAAAGCGAATACCTCGAATTTTATCTTAAATACTTGGGAATAAATTATTGTCGTGGTAAAGGAGGATCCTGCTGTCGATTTTTCGATTCACTTGCAACACACACAGAGTATATAAGCGCTTACTCACGAATTTTCAGTAATGAAGGCTTCTTTCAGCGGTCAGGCCACAATTTTTGTGGGTATTAAATAATATTCAGCTGTAACGCTAAGTCAGCTAGAGTCGACTAAGGGAGCGCGATATTTTTCAGTGTAATTTATTCACAACTATACAATAGAATATAGACACGAGAGTGGGTCAGGCATTGGAAATAATACTCCGCTTATAGGAACGAGTCTTTATTTGCGTTCACTTATTCTTCGCCGGTCTGCCGCTGTTCTGATTGATCCTGAACTTACTAGAAATTTCCATAAACTTTACAAAACCCAAAAATTTCCATACCCTGGTAGGTGTATCGAACCTGGGTCTACAGCGTCCAAAGTAAACACTTTTATGCTAAAGTTACGAGTATTGCTGACGGAGCTGTTGAAGTTTGACAACTTTCGTCATGTACGTTGCTGCACGATATGACGTTTGACAACTCTCGTCATATACGTCGAAGCGTTGCTACGCGACAATATATTGTAAGTGTTATTAATTTTAAATTCCATCGAGTGATCTTATGTATGCATCATGTTTTGACTTGAGTATTTGGGTTCTGTAACGCTGAAATAAAGAAAAATAAACACTTTAGACTAAAGTTATTATTTTTATTGTGTCTTAAAAAAAACCGTCATGTTACACCGGAACACAGTTTTTTTTATAGAATAGGAGAACATACGAGCGTACGGGTCACCTGTTGTTAAGCGATCACCGCCACCCACAATCTCTTGCAACACCAGAGGAAACACAAGAGCGTTGCCGGCCTTTAAGTTTATACAAAATGTCATGGTTTATCTTGAATGCATTATACGAACGAAGGTTAATTAAATTAATTTTATTTAATCTTCAGACGTGTCCTGTGAGACAATTAAATTTGATTTAATCACAATGATGTTAAATGCCTGGTTTTAAAAAAAAGAACGAGAGACCAGAACTTGCATGTTCCGGTCGGGTAACTGGAAAACTGCTCGCCGATTTTGACGATGTGCTTCGGTTTCACACGGGCGATTTGCCGCTTAAAAATCTGGAGGCACGGTTATATTTCCTCTTAAGAACTTTTCAGTTCGGATCCTTTGTGCCCAGCGCCGCAACCCAAGTTCGATACGCCTGTTTTTTGCAGTCAGATGCTGCTTTAACTGACGCATTAAACCAGGGTTGTGATCTGCCACCGATTGGTACTACAGAGTTTGGTATAAAAATATCCATGCCCTGTAGTATCACATCGGCTACTGCAACGGCGCAGGCACTAGGATCATCCGAAGGGAAAATAAACCTTGCCCCAAGGGTAGGATGCAAAAAGGAACGTATCCTATCCCAATTTGCTGAGTTGTAGTGCCAAACGTGCCGGGGTGCTGGTAGTCTGCGACGTTAGCGTCGGCTAGGCACAACACTCCTGACCAGGCAATGATCGGATGTTCCGAGAGGGGAGTCAAAGAGGACCTGGTAACCATCGGGATATGTAGTCAGCAGAAGATCTAATAAGGACGGCATGTGGCTATCCACATCCGGGAGTTGGTGACTCAACCAATTGGGACAGACCATACGCCAATGCAAAATTATGCACAGATCGCCCTGCGTAGTCTGTGTTACGTGATCCAAGCCATTCGGCATTGTGCCCGTTGAAATCACCCAATACTACGATATATGCGGAGGGGATCTGTGCAAGCACGTCGTCAATTGCTGCTTGAACGCAGCCCATGAGATGATCGGTTTCTGCGGTACCACTATGGGACCTGTAGACACACGCGTAGATGCGGACGCGGTCCTCTAAATCTACGCGGAGCCACCGAGCAGACAAGGTCCTACCCTCAAAATTGCCTTGACGGCGACAACAGACATCCTCACTAACGTACACACATATCCCCGGCATGAGGCAAAATATTGTGCTCAATTTTGTACCCGGCGTACGTTAAATATGACGTATCGCTAGGTCGAGATATTTGCGTCTCCGCAAGGAAACACAAGGCCGGCTTCGCCGTCTCAAAGTGGTGGTGGTTGGCCTTTAAATTGGAGTGAATTCCCCTGATATTGCAAAAGTCCACGTTGAGGGTGAAACAGCGTGCCATGGTGTTACTGCCTCGTTTGTCCATTGTCGACAGTTTTGCTAAGAATACATTCTAGGCGTCTTAATAATGCGTAAATATTACTGTGTTTTGGTCTGAAGGGCGCTGTAGCTAGTGAAATTACTGGGCAAATGGGACTTTACATTTACTGTATCAAGGTGACGAGTACAATTGTAGTGCCGCTCAGATTTATTGGGTATTTTGAGGATCCTGAGCGGCAATGAATTGTAATGGGCAGGGTGTATGAAATATCATCAGCTGAACGTCCTGCTCGTCTCGTCCCGTATTTTCAAAAAAAAAAATATAACGTTCCATACACATAATATAATGACGTATCATTCGCAGTGTGATAGCGAGACGACAAAAGTATGCTTAAAGACAATGCAAGCATACTTTTCTCCTTAGTCGTATGTCATAATGTCGTAATGTTTTACATCGCTGGTTATTAACCAAGAGTAATTTTAACAACTGGAGTAAATGCGGCAATGTACAAGATATAGCAGTCGAAGAAATATTTTGGCTTTGTTTTTATACGAAGTGATTTTCCTCTATGTATTAAGCGTCAATGGTAGGCGCCATAAATTGCGATTTGTACATAGTCCAACGAATTTTTAATTTTTAATAACAATAACATAATATAACTTTTTCTTGGTTTTACATTATTGGCAAAGTATCTTTTTAAATCATTAATGATTTTTAATAGAGAAGAAGGACAATCGAGTCTACATACGAGTCATCTGATGGCATGTAATGTCCTCAGAGCACAATCTTTTATCTCAATCACAATCTCCAGAGGAAGTACAAGTGAATCACAAGCTTCAAACAAACGTACCAATATGTTTTTGGTTTTCAAATAAGGCGGGCAAGGATCAAATCGGAGGCGTTTACGCTACCGACACTTCAAAACGTCAATTTTGCATAGCATTTTGAGCCTAAATGGCCTTAGAGCTTAATTGCGTAAGTTTTTAAAACTAAAATTTTACATGTTCGAGGAATTGGAGACATTATTTTGAGGTTAATTAATAATTAACTCGCTACATTCTGACTTTCATGGAAGAAAAGGCATTGAAATACGACTAATGGGTATGTGAGTGCGAATAGCGAAGGCAAACTGAACACTATTCGTGTGGGTCAAGAAAATAATGTCAAAGTTTTCTTTTACTTTCACATTTACCACTACTTTGGAAAAGGTTGAGCTTTAAGGAGAAGAAGTGGCATGAAACTCATTGCCACTCTTATAAATCAATATTTACAGCTTCGTGGTTTTACAAATCTTTTCAATTATTAAGTAAAGTAACAAAAATACTCAAACGTCAAATATTGAATGTAATTTTATGTGTAAAAACATAAGATTTATTGAGTACATGAATCAATCCACACTCACCGTAAATAAATTAAGTTATAAAAAATATAATAACTATATTTTAAAAACGTGAAACATATTTTCAAGTAACAGAATCATGCAGCCACCACAAGTAACGCCCGTTCACCAGCATGACGTATGGACCAGCCACCGCCTACCTCGACCATATTTTAGAGAAGGGAACGACCGAAGTAGCCCACGTCACTACCACAAGTAGCGGTATTTACGCTAGCATGACGAAGCCTGCCACGAGAACTCTACTAAATAACAAACAAGATTGTTTATCTACATACTAGCTGACCCGGCAAACGTTGTTTTGCCATATAAAGTATAATTCACGCGATAGTTTTATAAGTAATAAAATATTGCCTATATTATAGCCTGTACATCATTTTGTTCTATTGTCAATAGTTTTTGCAGCGCACGCAAAAATAGGTTTTCGATTTTACACCTTGTGTTACAAAATAGCAATTTTATGACGGATCCCTAATTTTGAAAAAAAAAACATAGCCCATTATAGCCTTTCTCGATAAATGGACTACCCAACACTGAAAGAATCATTCAAATCGGACCAGTAGTACCAGAGATTAGCGCGTTCAAACAAACAAACAAACACTGCAGCTTTATAATATTAGTATAGATTATGCAATACTAAATATTACACATTTTTTTTTAAATTTGCATAATATAATTCTCAATTACTAGTATTATATTTTTTATGAGTAATTAAAAGCTAAAATCCTTAAGAGAAATTCACACCCAAGCTTTCTTATACCTAATCTAAATAATCCTTTGAATCGTAATAATATTTTCTATAAGTTTTTGTTTAATTAAAGGCTTTGAACTTGTTGCGAAATATTTATATGCAACGCAAATCCCGATAAATGGGTCATCTATATACATATCTCGAAAATGGTCTTTGTTTGAGGCTCTTTCACGCCTAAACTTAAACGCCACTGTCCGTATCGACATGAAACTACCACCATTCGATGCGAAATTTAACCTAGATAGTTTATGGCCACTTATTTTTTTATTGTATTTGTTGTAAGATGAAACTTAATTTATTTCCATTTAAAATTCGCCCAACGAAGCGGGCGGGAACGGCTAGTTCAATATATATTTGAAATTTATTGCTATTTTTATGGACATAATAAACTTTCAGGTATATATGGGTTAAAGCAATCATAATATTTATGTCAATCACTTCTAAATATATAAAGAAGTGATCTTTGCTTTTCTTTTCCTTCTAGAGATACTCAGAAGGTTAAAACTTCGAATACATTTATGTATACGTGTCTAAAGTGCGATAAAAAATAAAAAATGTAAAAGATTACAAATGACTGGTATAAAACAAATCGTTATGTTAATAAAATAGGTTTGTGTAAGATTGTTATAACAAATATGAGATTTAACGAGCAAAAATCACGACGCTCTCAACATGCTAACGCTTCGGTTGTTACCTGGCGGAAAATCGTTATTGCATTCAAAATTAGGCTGCGTTCATATTAGGTACACTTTACATTATTCACATCACATTTTCAAATTCATATACTTATATTATGTATAGTAACTAAAGAGACAATGTATAAATAGAACAGTTAAATTACATTTTAGTTGTTATCCAAATAAAGAGAATTGTTCGTTTCTTTGACCGAAATAATCTCTCGTTTTTAAATATTCTATTTTGATATGAACACTTCTGTTCGCTTTCAAATTTAGACGGATTATAACTTCGTGGCCAATCGCCATACTGTAATTACTGCTATTTGTCAAATGACTGCACGTTTCGTACTAAAACTAAATATCAATTTTTACTTTGGCAGTCACGCTTCTTATTACGTAGTATATACATCCTCTTTGGCCCCAACAAGAAGTGCCAACAGTTACAATACTACCAACTTAATGAATGTGATGTCAGTAAGATTATATATTATTACAATTACTAAATGTAAGAACTAGAACAATATAATATTAACAGGTTACAAATCTAATATATAAAATTCTCATGTCGCGGTGTTTGTAGTTAAACTCCTTAGAAACGGCTTGACCGATTCTCATGAAATTTTGAGTGCATATTGGGTAGGTCTGAGAATCGGATAACATCTATTTTTCATCTCCCTAAATATTAAGGGTGGTCCACGCTAAATTTTTTTTGAATTTTTTTGACATTTTTTTTAAATTTGTTTGATTATGAGTCAGCACCACAACTTCAAAATTTCACCCATCTACGATCAACAGTTACTTTTGTATCGCGATTTTAATATCGGCAATACAACGTTTGCTGGGTCAGCTAGTTATTCTATAAATGTTAAATAACCAAAACGCTATTGTCAAACTAGGATTAGTTCATACTTGTCAACAAACAAAAGCGGGAGTGATGAAAAGCGCCCCCAAGCTTGTTAATCCGCATTTGCAGTCGAAATGCTTCTATGTTAATTATTATAATGTTAAAAAAATATTGATTATACCTAAGTACTAATCGACGAAATTTAATCAAGACCCAATTTGCTGATATTAATTCAGTTAAAATTATAAAAACGGTAAGGTTAATATTTGCACGAAAAATATTGTATGACAATTGATAGACTGACTATACAAATGCTTTAAGTTTTCTTTAGTGTTAATTCCGCCAATATTTGTTTTTAAAACACTTGGACACGTGTTTCGCCTCTACACGAGGCATCCTCAGAACGTGTTGTCTCGCCAAAATCTGGCACGAGACTCAAAGTTGAGTCTCGAATTAGCACTAAAGAAAACTTAAATCATTTGTATAATTCTGGATTTCTGCAAAGTAACGTCTAATTCAATATTTTTTTTAATTGATAGACTGTCAGTGTCTACTAAAATGATAACAGTTACTTAGAAAATGTATGTTCAACTGAATTTCGACCTACTTGTTAACTATCGGCTGTTCCCAATATTCAGTCTATCTCCGGCTGTGGCCTACTTGAGATAAAAAATCGTAACTACAGTTGACTTTTCTGTCCCAAAAAACTTATCGACAGTAACTCATCTTATCCGTAAACACTGTCTGTATCACGACGTATAGCTTACCAGGTATAGAAATTTGCATGGAAATCGCGACAGTGAACTGGCAATAAGAATGACTTATCGGGTATATTGGGACAACTTCAGATTATGAACAGCTAATTACTGGCAGTAGAAGGTAGTAATTTATCTCTATCTGTAGTTAGTATATTGGGAACGGCCGTAGGACTATAGGAAAATTACATTAAGGTGGGTAACAATAGTTATTTTATAATAAAATATTACATTCTGCGAATGAATCTGCAAGACACAGCTATTTTTGTATAACTATAAAAGAGGTAATTAGGGTCAGGTTTTGTGTAGAGGAAGAGTGTATTAGGGCCAGATTATGAATGGAGGCTTTATCTTTGTGCTGGCTTATAGTGAATATGTAACCCATTTCGTTCTTTAACTATGAATAGCTTCTGTATGAAAAAGCATTATAAATATTTAAAATAAAAAATTTTATTACATTATAAGAAATGCTCAACCGCGAACTACTTTCAATTTATTAAAATGTTGAAAAATATATTTTGTACTGAATATGCTATCTTTAATATGGATTCCTTTTACTAACATACGATAACATGGTAATTTTAGTATGAAATAGTATCACGTTTTTCTCATTTGCCCAGTAATTTCACTAGCTACGGCGCCCTTCAGATCGAAACATAGTAATGTTTCCACATTACTGCTTCACGGCAGAAATAGGCACCGTTGTGGTACCTATAATCAAGCCGGCATGCTGTTCAAAGGAGCCTCCCACTGGACAGTATAGTAAGCATAGTTGAACATCTGTTGAATAAAGAGATATCTTTTCTAACTACGAGTATGAACTAGTCCTTACATTTCAAGTGCAATTGCTGACCGGGCTAATACCTGGTACTTTCTATTGACGGTTGAAGTGATCGCCGTAAACAAGAGTTTACTTAACGTTTGTTGTAGGATTTATTCAATAATAGTAAGATTTTTTTAAGCTACCAATGTAATCGTGATACTTGAGATTAAGCTTGTATTCGTGAGTAAGAAACTAGGATGCCGCAGTCTCTCATCATACCGCTTTACTGCAGTCTAGTTTAAACTCAAATACGGTGAAGCGAGGTAAACTAGTCTGAGTACTAAAACAAAACATGGGACTCACGTGACAACCTAGGTGCCTACCCACTAAACACCACCTGCAGTTGGCTTTGGGCAGGTGCCCTCTAAGCCTACATCGAAGGCGACCTTCTCTTGGGGAGAGAGAGGCGCAAGCGGCACTCCCTATGGAGTTTCCGCTGGGAAAGCAAAACAAATTTGTCTTATTATTACATCCCTCATTGTATAAATATAAATAGCGCGTGCTAATTTAGAACAATTTGTAAATCATGTTTGTTTTTAATTTTAATAATTGAATCAAGTCGCAATGTACAATCCTGTCCTCGACGATAACCTAGGAAATTTCGAAAGCTTTCTATGAGTTCAATTTTTTTTAAATTGGTCCATAAATGACCGAGAAACAATTTCACAAAGACAAAATTTCAAAGAGACAGAGTATTAAACTATTGTCAAAGCCTCCTTGACCGAGGTGCCATAACTATCGCCTTTATAATATTGAAGAATAGTTTGAGCTTATGTTTTTTTTTACATAACATAATAAGTAGTCCTCTTGATACAAATGGCATTATGTAACAGAGATTATAGGATATTAATGCAACATAAAATTTCTTAAGGCATATCAAGAGATGCGATGAACCCTGGAGAATCATTATATTATATCAAAATATAAACCTTACATAAATTGAGTTATCAAATTCAGATTTTTATTCAAAATATTTATACTACAAAAACAATTGTTGGAAGTTTGAGTGGAGTCTATCGTTAGAAATATTACTTAAATTTATCGAAATTAATGTGACGCTGAATAAAAGTTTATTATTTTTTTAAGGAAGCTCAGGGACAAACACGTGAGAATAAGAATACAAATACTAAGAAAAGGTATAAAACATCATTGTTGAAACAAGACTGTATATGCTATTTCATTAAAGTGATTAAAGCGATTCCCAGAATGCACAAAAAAATAATTTTTGTTAGAGACATTAATAACACTAGATATTCTCTGCGTTTTCACTCGCGTAAAATAAATTGTTTCATAAAATACCTGTTGTGGCTTATGTATATATGTTCTGGACTTTTTGTATATTGAAATTACGTATCTAATGACGCTCTATACACAAATATGGAAATTATATCTTTCAAAGTCTGATAGCGGATCGGCAAAAGTGTGCATAAAGACAATGTTAGCACACTTTTTTCTTAGTAGTCTGATAACTGTGACTGCCCGAATTGTGTTCTAAATTCAACATACGTCACCTGAACTAAATAAATGTTTTACATCGCTGGCTAAAGAGCCAAAGACCAAGAATATTTTCAACAACTGGAGTATATGCAGCAATGTATAGATATAGCAATCGAAGCTTATTATGTTGTAATTTATGGCATGTTCCATATTAATTCAGCTTTGTATAACGAAATTATAATAGTCAATACGAATAAATTTTTTTTTTTGATGATAAAAACGGTTTTGGAGCGATTTTTCAGACTTACTTTCATCTAATGATAAAAAGTGGTGAGACAAACAAGACACCCACCTGATAGTGGGTGATCCACCAGACTATTACAATGCATTGTCGCTCAGAAATCATAATTAAACTTCAGTATGAGCATAGCTACTGTGCTCGTCACTTTGATCCATTTTCATTGCCTTAAATTACTATTAATTATAATTACATAATTTGTTATGTTTTTAAAGTGATAACCCTCACTTCTAGGAATAATACACAAATAAAATTATAAAACTAAATTGTATGAACTATGCGGGACTCGGACCCACGACCTCTCGCGTTCCGTGCGAGTGCTCTTCCAACTGAGCTAACCGTTCGAGTGACGTATCGTCATAAAATCTTGTATGCTTCGTTACAACAAAGTACTTTTTACACATTACTGCTTGACGGCAGAAATAGGCGCCGTTGTGGTACCAATAACCTAGCCGGCATCCTGTGCAAAGGAGCCTCCCACTGGTAAAACAGTTGCGCCAATGTAGCAATAACAAAATAAAATATTGTTTTTGGAAACTTTAATAAATCATAAATTCCCGATACTTTTGACTGACTGTAGATAGAAATAGTTATTGAAACATGACTTCCATTCACAATAAATACAGGCATAGATTAAACGAAGCCTGAATTGTAATCATGTTATATAGGGAGTTTATTCTATTAAGGTTAGTCGCGCTTTCCCTCCCGTGTAGCGTAAAATGTAACTTATAGAGCGAAAATACTGTATCAATAAAATATAGGAATTATCTACTATTATTGCTACTTTTTTAATGGTAGTATTTTCTTTGATTAACGCGAGTGTTACACATTTAAATAAAACACTTTTAAAGAATTAAAACGCGTGTAATTGTAAAAACTAAGTTCAAAAGCATAGAGAAAACAATAAGCACTTTGAAATGGAGATGGGTAGGCGACTTTATGAGGGACGAAACACCAAAATGGACTAGAGCAATAACCGAATGGTGCCCCAGAGGTGATAAGAGGAATAGAGGAAGACAGTTCATACGTTGGGAGAATGAACTGAAACAGATAAGAGGACCACAATGGACTAGAATAACAAGGAACCGGAAAGAATGGAAAACCTTGGAGGAGGCCTTTGTCGAAGGACAAACAGTTAACAGAAAGAGGACACAGACAGTTTAAAAGTTACTGCAAATAATTATGTTAATAATATAGTTATGTAAGATAAGTTAATTAATTAAAATGTTTCATAGTATGTGTATTAGCTAGAAAGTAATTTTTTGTTTTGTTAACTGTAATAAAGGCTTTATTATTATTATTATTGTAACTGTGTTTGAACATTACAGGTTTGCCTAAAAGTTAAATTTTTTTATTTTTATTTTAGTGAACCCGACTTTCAAGACCTTTCCAGATCTCGTTTTCAGTCCTCCTGAAACTTTTACGCTAAAATCTAATTAAAAAAAAAAACAGTTACAATTACACGCGTTTTATTCCTTTAAAAGTATTTTATTCAAATACTTGAATGTTATCAACTAATAATGCTTTGCAGTTTTGGTCCGTTAGGTACTTACGATTCAAAATATTGATAACTTAACATTATTAGGAATACGTCTGTTATTTTGTGCTAGTATTATTACGTATGTTAAAATTACTATTTAAAAGTTATATGTCTATGTATGTATTGGTGATTGAGGGCTCTCTTAAATCGATACTCAAAATTTCAACATGTTGTGTTTTTCTTCCAGCATGAATATGCTGTTATTGAAGTTATACTTCTTTAGGCGAGTTATGAAAAAATCATGAAAATGAAATTTTAAGATGCGTACATCACTTTAACACAATAGTAACAGGATGAAGTTGGTTCCTAAAATTTTCTGACGTTTGCGACATTCGTTTTTTTTTTGGCTTCTTCGTCCATTATTAGGATAGGCAAAGGGTTCAAGCCCGTACAGCCGTATTCGTTATTTAATTGCAAGATATTTAAAATATTGTTCTTTCTACAAACGTGTATTATAGCACGAGGAAAAAAAATTAAGGACTTTTTCATTGTTAGGCCAAAGAAGTATAACTTTTTGCGTGCACACATATGTACACTCACAATTTTTTATTATTTTCCGTAATATCAAAGTCGCAGATTATGCTGAAGTACAATGAAATACCAAAAACAGTCTCAGTTTCTACAAATTACCTACAACTCCGTCAAAGTAGAACATTGTATTTCCGTATATATTTATAGATCCAGTTCATCCTTAAAACATCTTGAGTGATGTTTCTAACGAACATCACTATTTAGTCGTGACAAAATCAACCCACTTCGAGTTCCTTCGAACTCGCACATTTAAAATAACATATCGCTTTAAACACCGAATGACAGATGACACATTTCAACATTTTTCAACTTGTCTTTTGTAGAATACACTCGTTTGGTTCAATTTTATTTTCAGTTTGTTTAAAATATTTTGTTGCGGCTACAAGCGATTTTAAGCATTAATATTTTGCAATAGGTGCTAAATCTGTATATATTAGTAAAATAAAACAATTTGTCATTGAAAGACAGTTGAGTTTAATGATGACCGACAATATATGTGTTTTTCTGGCAGATACTAATGTAACTATTATAGGTTAGATACTTTAAGTGACCTGGTTACAATGGTTGGCTGCATTTGAATATCTCAATCGCTTGCTAATTGCTTATGATATTAAGAGCCTACCTTTCCATACAAACGACGATTCTCGACTCTTCTATGATTGGTTTTTAACCTTGGATGGGAAAAATTATGTAAATATTCGGGACTAATGTAGTCTAAAGCCATCGGAAATGTAATAAAAGGTTTTATAATATTATCATCTAATATATAACATTCTCGTGTCATGGTGTTAAACTTTGAACTCCTCCGAAACGGCTTGACCGATTCTCATGAAATTTTGAGTGCATATTGGGTAGGTCTGAGACATCGGACAACATCTATTTTTCATCCCCCTAAATGTTAAAGGTGGTCCACACGACTTTTTTTTTTTTCTTTAATTTGTTTGATTATGAGTCATTAAAAAATACACACAACTTCAAAATTTTCACCTATCTACGACCAACAGTTACTTTTGTATCGCGATTTTAATATCGACGTTTTTGGGTTTTGCGTTTGCTGGGTCAGCTAGTAATATTATAAAACCTTTTAAAATATATATTATCATAATAATATTGTATTTTTCCAAACAGCTTTTGATGCTTTATGCCAATTTTGAACGCGATGGCATATGTCTATTTCTTAAGAATTTAAGAGATAGACATATGCCATCGCGTACTATTCTATCTTACTAATATTATAAATGCGAACGTTTGTATGAATGTATGGATGTATGTTTGTTCACGCAATAACTACTGAATAGATTTTAATGACACTTTACAATAATATAGCTTATAATTAACTTAATTAACAAGCAAAAAATAACACATAGAAATATCAAAAAAATTACTGAATCGCTAATAACTTGGGCAACGATGTAACAAAAGAGACATTCTTCCTTCATTTCTTTAGTACCGGGGCGTTCAATCAATCAGTCAATTATTTATTAGTTGAATGGTACGTACAGATGGATAATACACAATAAATATTCTGTTATAAACAAGATTCAATTCAAAAGATCGAGATACACATAGGTTAGATGCGGGCAAAGTATTATTGTTGCTTCATAGCGTCCACGCAGACGACGTCGCGGGCATCAGCTAGTAGACCTATAAAAGACACATAAATCCACCATACTTATTTTGTTATATCTCAGGGCTTACACAGCGTTTTCGTGGAAAGCTCCCGGACCGCTTTTTTTCCGACATCTCCAAAAATATCATTAATGAAAAAAAAGAAACTTAACAAATGATATACTAAAACCTTCCTCGAGAACAACTCTATACATTGGTGAAAACATCATGAAAATCGGTGTAGTAGTTTTTGAGCTCATCGTGAACAGACAAACAGACAGACGCAATGGACGACTTTTTATTTATATAGTTTTATAATATGTAGTGATAAATCATTAGCCATCCACTATAACCTAATAAGCTTCACGTATACTTTTGAATAATTCACATGTTGTAAATATGAATACTATTCAAACATAACTCAGTCATTAATGGAGGGATGTGTAGAAATAATATTTATAGCCGTAATCAATCTAGACATTTAAACGCCATTAATATATTCACAGATAATTAATAAACATCTCATATTTCTTTCTAAATAGCATTGCTGTGATATTTAAACACTCAAAGGCGTTTAAACTTAATATTTGCTCTGTTAGCATGTGTGACTTAATTATTGTTTATTTCTTTGACCCTCTATAGTTTAAACAATATGTTATGTTTTTAAAGTGATAAACCTCACTTCTAGGATTAATACACAAATAAAATTTGAAAAACAAAATTTTATGAACGATGCGGGACTCGAACCCACGACCTCCGGCGTTCCGTGCCGGTGCTCTAACCAACTGAGCCAACCGTTCGAGTACCGCCTCGTTATTAAATTCTGTTTGCTTTGTTCAACTCTCAGGTTGTGGCTTTTGTTTTTCAAATTTTATTTCTCTATAGTTTTAATAGATTATGTGACAACTTATTAACATAATCTTAAATCATTTACCATCATGTCTAGATAGATTGTGACAATTGTCAAACAACAAAATCTCTATTTTGCCAGTGGGGGGCTCGTTTGCACAGGATGCCGGCTAGATTATGGGTACCAAAACGGCTGCTATATCTGCCTTGAAGCAGTAATGTGTAAACTTTACTGTGTTTCGGTCTGAAGAGCGCCGTAGCCGGTGAGATTACTGGGCAAATGACTCTTAACATCTTATGACTCAAGATGATGTGCGCAATTGTAGTGCCACTCAGAATTATTGGGCTTTTCAAGTTTCCTGTTTGGCACTGCATTGTAATGGGCAGGGCGTATCAATTACCATCAGCTGAACGTTCTGCTCGTCTCGTCCCGTATTTTCATTAAAAAAAAAATAGCAATGCACACTAACACAAAGTGGCATCGACAAATCGAGAGTGTAAGACGTAGCTTGTCACACACACTAAAGTAATAAACCTGACCTGTTTTCATCGGTTGTCTAGCAGCAAGAAGCTCTATCTAGACGTATTAATTATCTAAGAATATGATAATTATAGTACATTAGAATTTACAAAGTTACAGAGACCAAAGTTGCATAACTTTAACTTTTTAATATCATTGATACATAATAAATAATATTCAATAATTTTGTTCCCAACTTTTTATTCATGGTCATTTGAAATGATCATTGGTTTGTATACATTAATCTATCGGGACCTAAATTTATTGGTTTTGCACTGTTTCCGTAGAATATGAAGCGACTACTGTCTCTAGATATTTCTTAAGAGTTCCTAATACATTATTTTTTATACGTTATTTTCTTATACATTTTTGCTATAGTGCATTTGTCTAATTTTTTCAATCTGTGATTCAGATTTCGAGGGGTGAGGTCAATATTATGAGCTTCCATATAATACTAGTTAAAATTTACCAGAAACGAATCAACTGTATTAATGTTAATGTAATTAATGTAAGATCTTTTGTGAGAATAAATTTTAAGCAATTCTCACCTCTCAACTGACCAATTTGAACGATGAACTATCTGCTATCGCTAGACCAAAGCCAATCCCGAGTAGGTTATTTACGATACAAAGTTTCACAGGTACGATAGTTTAACGACAAAAACCAATTTTTATGGGTGCCAATGAAAACAGCACAATCGAAACATTTTTTTTTATTATAACTTTATGCCACTATTGTATGTATAAGATACCAAAGTTTTAGAAAGACAACGTCTTTGAAAACAGCATCATTCAGATCACATGTGAAGCGTCTTCAGCCTCGAGACAATAAGTATTCCTCGGAGCTCTTGAAGAGAATTCTACTCGTCAATTCACCATCATCATCACAAAATGTTCATCAGTGATTAAGAAATTACGATACCTTTCGCCTAATTAACTTTCTCAATTTAAAATTGATCCACATATTTTTTGATACGCTTTAGCACTCTCCCTCTAACTTATGAAGGGTTTTGAGGATCAGAGTTTTATTAATTGTATATTTATACTCAACTTACTAGAGCATTTATTGTGATATATTAATTATATTATGATGATTAAGGTCTTGTTTACAAAGGATATGCTTAAATATGATATACAATGTTAAGCAGTGTTGTTTGACGACATATTATTTTCTATCGAACTATTTACGCGTAAATCCATTTCCATATTTCTTTCAGTTTCGAGTAGATAACATATCTATAACATATCCACAGATATAAAATACCACCCAACAGCATCCATAGAATCATTTCACCACATACCGAAACGACTAAGTAAGATAGCTTGATTAAAGAAGTAAGAAACAATTAGACAGTGTTTGTCACTTACGCACTAAAGGGACTGACAGGGTCTCCTTTCAGTAATGTTAAGCATTCATTCTTATTCTATAAAATGTCATGGTTTATCGTGAATGCATTATACGAACGAAGGTTACTTAAATTAATTTTATTTAAATCTTCAGACATCTCCTGTGAGACAATTAAATTTGATGTAATCACAATGTTTGATGATAAACTTGTCTACTGGAATCCCGAGTGAGTTGGTAAAGTAATTGAGCAATTCATAAGGATTGTGACACAGACCTGGTGCTTCATCGTTCCACCATGACTAATAAGATGTTAATCCGCAAATAAAAGTCAAATTGAAACAGAAGTGGGCCGCGTTGCCGTGTGGGTAGGGTAATGTCGATTTGTCTATGTCGGCGTCACTAAACTCGTCAGAAATAGATTAAGCGCTCTCGCCATCTAATGGTACCTCATTTGTTTGGCTCTAAGAGAAAAATTACTCTTAAAATCTAAGGAATCTTGTCAATGAGTTTCGTTTAACTCAATTTGAGCGCGCGGTATTGCAGCAAACATTTTTAAATTCACTCAACACTCTCAATTGTTCCGTAAATTGTTTTACCTTGTTTGTTGTTCACCTGAAAAAATGTAATTTGTATGTTCAAGTACACGTTTTATTTTGAACGCTAAAGGGTTAGTCGGATCCGCATCGCATTGTATTCGAACTTTTATTTCTTTGAGTTAATCGAGTTTTCTCCTCAGATGTTATTAGGTTTTAATTAGTTTTGCTTTACTAGAGGTAACAATGAACTTTTGATAGTGGTATTAAAGTGAGTTTATGTTTATTTCGTTCGTATAAAGTATATTGTAACGAGCCGTGGCGAAACATTGTACTTTGTTAAAAACTTATAATAGAATTAAGTGCCAACAAACAAAGGAATGTTAATGGATTGAATTTTCTCAATGAACAATTTGAAAATTAATATCTATAATATTCTTAATAGACTTCAAAAAAACTATTATAGCACAATAGATATTAATTATTCTTAATTTAGTTACAATTATTGTTAATTTTGGAATCGGTGTCCTCCCGCCGCGGCACCACCCTCGCCTCTCGCCTTGTCACGTTGCGCGTGCGACACAAGCGCATCTCACCTAAAACCTTCCTACAACTATGTATATACAAACCTACCGTGGCTGACATCGACTTCAAAAAAAACATTAATTGTGAATAGAATTAGATTAATTAATTACATTGTATAAAAATGCGCAATTATTTTTATACTTCCTAGTGCATATTATAACTATTGTTATGGATTAGATTTATTTTGAAGTTGTTGTTTTTTGTAATTTTTTGAGCGACTTCAAAAAAGGAGGAGGTTCTCAATTCGTCGGTGTCTGGTTTTTATGTTTGTTACCTCAAAACTTTCACCTGGGTGAACCGATTTTGATAATTGTTTTTTTATTTGAAAGCTGGTGCATACAAATTTTAGTAAGTGTACTTCAAATTCACAAAAAATAAAAAAATATTACCAATAAAACAACCGACTTCAAAAACACTATTCCAAAACAATAGATATAATGTGCACTAAAAAGTAAGTAATTTCGTATTTTTATATAATCTAATTTATTAATCTAATTCTAGTTAGTACTAGAATTAGATTAGATTAGTTACAGGTGAAATGTGCTTGAGTCGTGAGGAAGCGAGAAGCGAGAGCGGGTCGCGGCGGAAGGACACCGTATCCCAAAAATAACAATAATCGTAATTAGAATCAGATTAATTAATTATATTGTATAAAATACGCAATTATTTGTGTACTTTTTAGTACACATTATATCTATTGTTTTGGAATAGTGTTTTTGAAGTCGGTTGTTTTTTTGTTAAAAAAAATATATATTTTTAGTGAATCTGAAGTATACAAATTAATAATTTGTCTAAATATGTATAGACAAAATTGTGCAATGCCGCAATGAACGTAAGGGCATTGCAATTTTGATTACAGATATTTAGAAAGTCTGCCACAGATCGCACCGTTACTGTAAGTCGTTAAGGAGTTCCATTCATCCTCATATTTGACAACGACAATTACTTGACCATAACGACGTTACGGTAGGTGACTCAAATATCCGGCTAGCATAAAAAAGATCCGGCCGAGTAACGAATTAGCTACTAAGATAATTGAAGAGTTGCGTTACTTTGTCATGGATCCCATTATCAGAACCAACCAAACTCTCATCAAACTACTTTTGAAGTATATCCTTTCCAACAGAAAAAGAATCATCAAAACAGGTTTGCGCAATATTGCGTTATTCGTCCATTTGTCGCCCATATACTTATAGCAAGAAATATATATATATTTGCATATAAGACTTTTATGATTTCCTGATGGATGCCATTGTCAGATCTGGACCAAATTATAATGGAACTACGCGAAAAGCACCAGCTTTCAAACAAAAAAAAGGAGTTATCCAAATCGGTTCATCCAGTCGAAAGTTCTGAGGTTACATAAAAAAAATATTGACGAATTGAGAACCTCCTCATTTTTTGAAGTCGATTAAAAACTAGATTGATTTTTAACATCTAAGCTATCAACAAGGCTGTTGACGTTTTCTCTTTAAAACATCAATTCGTCAATAAAATTACTAATTATATAATTTTATATCCAACAGCTTCCTGAAGTACTACTAAAAAGAGTCATTTGAAGCATAACTTTAAATTGAAGCTCATAAAAATCTCCACTATGAAACTCGTAAAACACAAAAGACTATAACATGTTCCTACTATGTTGAAAATAATATGAGATCACACTTTAGTGCTTCGCGATTCGTATTCAGTGAACACTCGACTTAAATACAAAGAAATAAATTAAAATCTGTGCTGGAATGAAGCTCTAAAAGAAAACCGCTCAAGGCAGACGAGTTGGATCCAACAGGAGGAAAGAGAAGGCGTGAAAAACTAGAAGTAAGTTTAAAATACGCTGATTCTAAATTTAAAAGAATGGCTGCGCTACGTTACATGAAGTTTATGTTTTAATTCTTAGTCGCAGCTATTCCCAGAAATTATCGCCCAACTTATATTACTTTTAAAACGACGGTTTCAACATTTTCCGGAACAATTGAGAGAATTTACATGCCGCTTGAAATTTTAAATTGTAAGGAATATAATTATTTTATTGTGTCTTTTCGAATTTAGTGAAATGTCTAAATTTTTTTTAATTATAACGCTATTTTGTCTGTGTATTTGAAGTGAGAACGGTATTAGGCGTAGAGCGCTTTTTATCTTTTGTGGATATTTTAAAAGTCTCATCTGTCACGCTTGCGTACCTAACACTTATAGACTTACCCCCTTATTCCTAATGGTCCGCTAACTTAAAACAGCCGCTAAGGAGTGTTTTTTCTCATTCTGACTTAGGTCAATAGAAGAAGACAGAGTGAGAATTAGCAATGCTTTAAGTTGGCAGACTATGAATAAGGGGGTTAAATTATAGTAGCGTATATACGACCGTCAGGATGGACTGTCAAGTCCATTTGTGACCAATTTTGATTTGTCAATTTGGGCGTTAACTAGTGGTTAGTTAGTTTAATATTCGAATTATAATAACACAACATATAGAATAACACGTTCACTAAGGAGCTAACTCCAAACGTGGCTGACTATTTACAACTTGGAAGTCTAAATAGGTTACAGGAACAATATATTCACTTTTTAACCGACTTCAAAAAAAGGAGGAGGTTCTCAATTCGTCGGTATGTTTTTTTTTATGTTTGTTACCTTGGACTGAGTGAACTAAGTTAAATCTTTTTATATTTGAACGCTGGTGCTTCCCGTGTGGTCCCATAGCAGTTGCATTGGTCCAGGTCGATAATTCTTTTTTTAAAGGAAAGCTTCAAAGGAAGTTTGGTTATATTCAGATTCACTAAAAATCTAAAAATAAAATAAAATTTTAATAAAAGATATAATATGCAATAAAAAGTATGAAAATAATTGAGTATTTTTTATACAATCTAATTAATTAATCTACTTTTAGTAACGATTATTGCATTTACTTATATGTATTTAAAAATGCTAAATAATAAAATAATGAATAGTATAAATCGTGCCAATAAAGAAACGATTCTGAATTGGCGACCAAGAATTTAGAATCGATTCTTTATTGGCACGAGTTAAGTAAATTTTGTTTTATTAAGCCTCGACTCTGAAGTATTTTTGTTAGCTTGTCGAACTAGCTCAGAGTATAAATACTTTTAAAAATGTGATATTGTATATGTTAACAATTTATAGTTTTAAAGAATCTATCTTTATAGTTAAAGGACGTCTTGCAGAAGATGAAATTAAATTCAAGATCAATCTTTAATTCAAGCAATTTAAGAGATATTAATTCAAATAGTCGTTATTGGCTTTGCATACAAAAATTTTTTCGTGTTCTCCGCTCTATGTATACCTACATTAACATCTTAGGCATTACATTCTATCTTATATTATATTAATTATTAGTGACCAGGCGATTATTTCTTAACTATTACACATATATAACCTACTCCCGTTACAGTTGCCTTGGACAAATAATCCAGTTAGGCAGGTCCAATTTCGGTAAAGAGGTCACTCGTCGAATCCAACTCCGGATGGGCTGCGTTAAGGAAGCTCTGTAAAATATACTCGTCCAAAATACCACAGTGTCTGAAGACGAAGGTTTTTAACCAATGTGTGTTGTCTGTGATGACTTACGGAACGCAGACGTGTTTGCGAACTATGGGCCTTATGAGGAAACTCATTGTCGCTCAGAGGGCAATGGACTATGCTCGGAGTTTCTCTGCGAGATCGAAACAGAAATGAGGAGAACCAAAGTCACTGACATAGCCCAAATGGTTGCGAATCTGAAGTGGCTGTGGGCAGGGCACATTGCTCGACGGACACATGACCGTTGGGGCAGTAAAGTCTTCAAATGGCGACTACGTCCTCGAAGACGTAGTGTTGGTAGTAATCTCATACTATATGTATGGAAGTGATTAATATTAAAAAATTGGTTACTTCTCGTTTGAATTTTGAAAAGTTATTGTAGCCATCTTAGTGATTAGGTAACGTAATTTCAAAATCAGTTTAAAGTTTTTTGATATTCATAATATTAACGGAGTAATTTCCTGGTCACACTTTACTATTGCAATCTTTATATGTATATCAAATAGAATAGAATATCAAATTTCTTTTCATGCTGACATCGTACCAACAATAATGGGTCATGGAAATCATGTATAGATTAATAAAATCCAAAATTTAAAACGAAAATAAACATATCGGAAATGTTCAATAATATATCATATGTTTATTACGTTCCTACAAACATTGTACGTGCTGGAAATGAATTCCATAAATCGTTTCTCAGTGATACTATTTCCGAGTCACCCCTTTGATTAAAGTGCGTGCGTGAAATAAGCGAAGCAGCTTCTTGTCGACCACCCATCGTGTCGGTGACTGCCTAACGTGCTCGCCGTCACTTCTTATGATTTATTTAACTGCGTCTGCAGACGCCATTTGAATACACTTCAGGCCAACTTTATTAACCCACTCTTACCCACTCTATCATTTAATATCTTATTTTATACGATATATGAAACTTTTATTGCATCGTCTCAAACTTTTTCGTGTTGCACGTCACGTGACGGTCGGACGCAGCCATATAGTTCGCAGCAGCTGACCGTTTAGTGTATAGACTATTACTCATTTGTGCCAGTGCCCCATGCTATTTTGTTTGTTTTAAATATTTCCCATTATCATTCCAATTTTCCAAGTATACAATTATGATGAATGGAATTCCAAAACTTCTTAGTTAAATGTTTAATAAAGTCCCAGCCACTGTTCAGGCATTATCTATAAATAAAATTAAATGTTTTATAAAAAAATGGCTCTGTCGTAAATCCTATTACTCCACTGCTGAATATCTAAATGATCGGACAGCCTGGGACTAGATTGTGATTATTTTATAGCGACTGTACAATATTGTATATTTTTATTGAAAAGAGCGCATAAAAAAGAATGCTGGGAGAGTTTCTTGCGCCGCTTCTTCTCTCTCAGAGCGCCATTTGTTTCCGAAGCGGTAGTAGTATCTAGTAGTATAAGAAATGACATCAAAAAGAATTCTAAAGGAATCAATTTTGAGAAAATAAATGCCTTTTATGCCTTTTATAATGTGAAAAAAAGTTTTACTTTTACTGAGGTTTCATAAAATAACACTCCTTTTTTATTATTTTATTCGGAAAACTTCAAGTTTACACCAATAGGTACAGTTTTCACTTATATGTAATAACAATAGCAATTATTGTAATTTACAGTTAAGAAAAATACATGAACTTAGAAGTAAAATATAACAAGAATTCTGCTGCAAAGTCAAAACACGTCGTCAAAATCGGCGAGCAGCTTTCCAGTTACCCGACCGGAACACGCAAGTTCTGGTCGTTGTCGAAAGCTGCTCTTGGTAACTTCAGCCAGCCGTCCATGCCGCCGTTGCACATGAGGAATGACACCCTGGCCCATACGGCAAAAGAGAAAGCTGATCTCCTGTGCGCTCTTTTCGCCTCTAACTCGACTCTTGACGACAACGGAAAAACACCGCCGACCATCCCGCGGTGTCAGAGCTCTATGCCTGAAGTACAGTTCAGACAGAAAACTGTTAGGCGAGCTCTGTTTTCGTTGGACGTCAGGAAGTCAAGCGGGCCGGATGGCATTTCTCCAATTGTGCTTAGAACGTGTGCCCCTGAGTTAACACCGGTGCTAACGCGTTTATTCCAGCACTCTTATTCCAAAGGCGTAGTCCCTGACTCATGGAAGTCAGCCCTTGTCCATCCGATCCAAAAAAAAAGGAGACAGTTCGGATCCGGCAAACTACAGGCCTATTGCTATTACCTCCCTGCTCTCCAAATATCATGGAGAGCATAATTAGCCGTCAGCTCTTGGTATACCTAGAGGGTCACCAGTTGATCAACGACCGACAATACGGGTTTTGCCATGGTTGGTCGGCAGGTGATCTTCTGGTATACCTAACACATAGATGGTCTGTGGGTATTGAAAGCAAGGGGGAAGGCCTGGCAGTTAGCCTGGATATAGCGAAGGCCTTTGATCGTCTATGGCACAAGGCGCTCCTCTCTAAACTTCCATCATTTGGGCTTCCCGAGAGCTTGTGCAAGTGGACCTCCAGCTTCCTCACTGGGCGCAGCATACAGGTCGTTGTCGACGGACATTGCTTGAACCCGAAGCCCGTGAATGCTGGAGTGCCCCAAGGCTGTGTGCTATCTCCTACGCTGTTTCTTCTGCATATCAATGATATGTTGGACACCTCCAACATTCATTGCTATGCAGATGACAGCACTGGTGATGCCGTATACACGGGCCATGCACGTCTCTCTCGGGAAATCATCGACCAGTGCCGGGAGAAACTTCTATCGAGTCCTCTCTTGAGAAGGTCGCGGAATGGGGTAAATTGAACCTTGTCTAATTTAATCCCCAGAAGACTCAAGTTTGCTCGTTTACCACTAAAAAAACCCCATTTGTCGCATCACCGCTCTTCGACAACACTTCCCTAAAAGCCTCACCTAGTATCGGAATACTGGGTCTCGAAATCTCGAACGATTGCCAATTCCGTGGCCATCTGGAGGGCAAACCCAAATTGGCTTCAAAGAAATTGGGCGTCATTAATAGAGCACGGCACTACTTCAAGCCGGCCCACATTCTAGCGCAGTACAAAGCGCAGGTCCGGCCACACATGGAGTATTGCTGTCATCTCTGGTCTGGTGCACCCCAGTATCAGCTCGATCCATTTGACCGCGTGCAACGTAGAGCAGCTCGAATTGTCGGGGACCCAGTACTCTGTGAACGGCTGGATCACTTGGCGTTGCGTAGAGACGTCGCTTCATTGTGTGTCTTCTACCGCATTTATCACGGGGAGTGTTCCGAAGAGCTGTTTTACCTAATTCCTGCCGCCGAATTCCACCTTCGCACGACACACCACAAGTTAGGATATCATCCTCACCATCTGGATGTGTGGCGGTCCTCCACAGTGCGGTTTACAAGGAGCTTTCTTCCACGTACTATAAAGCTGTGGAATGAACTTCCTTGTGCGGTTTTTCCGGGAAGATACGACATGGGTACCTTCAAAAAAAGCGCGTACACCTTCAACCGGCCGGCAACGCTCCTGTGATATCTCTGGTGTTGCAAGAGAGTATGGGCGGTGGTGATCACTTAACAACAGGTGACCCGTACGCTCGTTTGTCAAAATAAAAAAAACAAGAATTCTATAATGCTAGCAAAATCTTTTCAAGGAAATGCTTAGTTAAAATTAAATAGGGCTAAAAGAACACGAATTTAGGATATGAACATAAAATAATATTAATAGTCAGAACATTGGGTCAGAATTATAGGTAATTCAAACTTACATCTTATAATTTACTGAACCAATATTTTGAAAGTAATGATTTAATAGTGTTAGGCTTAGAGCTAAATATATCAACGTGTTGAAGTCAGGAAGGTTAATCAAATTGTTAAAATTACTTGCAGTTCGTATAAAAAATGAATGAATATTAGGGTAATCAATATGCTATATTGCGACCGCGTGCATTGTCAGCACGCATTTGACAGCGGGCAAGCACAAAACGTGACAAATACTAGGTTACTTTTATTTAAATTGAATTCATACAAGTGAGTGAGTTTGGTAACTCTGACATGGTTGAGACAGATATTATAAACAAATAATTATTAACGCAAGATTTGGTTGCTAAAGTGCTAAAGGAGAGCAAAAACAATGCCCAGCCTCCTCTACGTCGCATTGGCATAATAAAATGGGTAATATCATAACATAGTTGAATTTTATCGTTTGTTTGATGTTTAAGAATCAAATCAAATCAAAATCACTTTATTCATGTAGGTTACGGAAATGACAATTAAGAATCCCAAAAATTTTTTTTTTTCTTATTGAATCTACTGCTACTTCGTAAAGGTTTGAGCTAATGAGAAGAAGTAGCAAAAAAACTCATTGCCACTCTTTTAAATCGAGATTTACGTTTTCATCGAATTAAACCATAGTCGATAATATTAATATTTATAATAAAATTAAAAAATTTAAACAAAATTTTTGTATTCATATTAATACTTATTTAATATATTTTTTGTAATATAAAAGTTAATCTGCCATTTTATTTGCCACTAACTCTATAAAATATATTAATTTGATGATTATGAATTCATTGAAGATTAAAATTTTAAGAGAGTTTTCTCACGCGATAGGAATTATGATAGCAATCTCCTTTGTCAATGTTTACTAATTATTATAACTGTGTTTGTTTAATGGTTGTAAACAATTTTCTAGAATAAATTGAATATTTATACTTACCTTTAAATGAAAATTTTAATCTTATTAGAGATATTCACCGGCAACGGAAAGCGGGTTTTATTCCTTGGCAACTTTATTTCAGCACATCGAATTATAACTAATGAACTCCAATTAGACAACCAAAGGGAGGCCTTTATCCATTGCAGGACAAGGGCCTCCCCCAAGGAACTCCACTACGATTGGTCCTGCGCTGCCCATCTCTAACTTATTCCAGTGATATATTCTAGATCGTCGGTAGATCTTGTAGGGGCCCTACCAACACTGCGTCTTCCAATACGTGGTCGTGATTCTTTACTGTCCTAACGGCCACCTTTCCTTAGAGTTTTGTGCCACTGCCACTTTAGTTTCGCAATTAATCGGCTATGTCGGTGACTTCTTCTACGGATATCCTCATTGCTGATTCGATCTCACCTACCATAAATGCCCTGGGAGCGACCATGAGCTTTCTCATCTCATCACCAAGGATCAAAAGTCTTCTTCTTCTTAGTCGGACACTTGTCAGAGTGGTCGTGGTTGCGCTGACGAAATACACGGTGGGGTGTTCGGTGAGTCGATATCCTTTCTGAGGGTAGCTCTCCTGGGGATGTGCTTCCATTTCTGACGGTTAGAGGCGTTGCGAGTACACTGGATGATGGTGGACTCAGTAGCCTTTGTGATGGCGTCTATCCAGCGGATTGGCGATAGACTGCGTGCTCTGTTGCCTTCCACCTGGCCCTGAACTACCATCCTCTCCATAGAGTTCTCATTTCTAGAGACGTGACCAAAGAACTTCAGTATTCTTAGTTGTACAATTGATGATAGTCTGTCTTTAATACGAAGCTCTTTGAGGATGGATACATTGGTGCCGTCCACGGGATCTTTAGGAGGCATCTCCAATATGGATCAAGAGTTATCATTTAATTTCATTAATATTGAATACATTGTGTAATTGGACCTCAATTATAGAAATGTTTCAACTTTAGATCTTATATACGTCTTGATAGACTGTGACAGCTGTGAAAACGTTGAAAAAAATTGAGGTTGACTGTCAACCTCTATATCGAACAATGTACGCACGCTAACACAAAGTGACATACAAATCGCGAGTGTAAAACGTAGCTTGACACGCACAATCAAGCAATAAAACTGTTTTTTATTTATATATATTCATCGGTTGTTTAACAGCAAAAGGCTCTATCTAGACGCATAAATTATCTGAGGTTTCAAGCTTTTAATTAGGACAAATATATCTTTAAGGCGTGGATATACAGAGTGTTCACTAAAACTATACTCCTTCACCTTTGTTTAGCAAGTATTTTCAACGTGCAAGTCGCTTTAAAGTTTATCACAGGGGCTAAACCACACAGAACGGTGTTGACACAGTGTGGTAAGAGCCTCATAACTGTCTCGTATAGTACACGTCCGTCTTAACAACATTAAGCTTTTTACTGTTACGTTGCTTAGAAACATTATATTGTGTTATACTTCAAGTGAAACCTATTATAGTTTCATCGTGAAACCCTTAGATCATTAATACGTTTAGATGGACTATGACAGCTGTGAAAACGTCGAATATTAAGTTTATATGTCGGTAATTACGTTTTAAACTTACCTCTATTTTGAGGAATTCACGCACACTAACACAAAGTGTCACACAAATCGCGAGTGTAAGACATAGCTGTTCACGCACACTAAACTAATATTCCTGGCCTGTTTTTATCGATTGACTAAAAGCAAGGGACTCTATCTAGGTGTATAAATTATTTAAACTTTTAGAATTTCATGTAATACATTACATATTTTTCTAGACAATTAGAAAACAAAGTATTAAGTAATATTCATTCAAGAAAAAGTTGGTTGTGTTTTCATTTAGTTTAAAAGCATCGTACAGGGCAGCCCCTTGCTAGATTTCTCTTGCATACCAATAAATCTCCTGAATCTTACTAGGAAACATACACTGAATATAATCATACATACACTGAAGATAACTATGTATATAATCTTTTAGATGAAACTGATTTGTCATGAACGGCGAATCGACCAATTGAGACAATATTTTCCAGTAAAATTTATCAGAATAATTACACTATTGTAATTTTATATTATATTGTATTTTAACGCAGGAATTTATTTATCTATACAAAATCCACTGCTCTTAAAATATTCAAATAATACATCTTTATATATATAAAATTCTCGTGTCATGGTGTTAAACATTGAACTCCTCCGAAACGGCTTGACTCATTCTCATGAAATTTTGAGTGCATATTGGGTAGGTCTGAGAATCGGACATCTATTTTTCATCCCCCTAAATGTTAAGGGTGGTCCACACGATTTTTTTTTAATTTTTTGACATTTTTTTTAAATTTATTAGTTAATTAGTTAATTTATTAAAAAACACATATAACTTCAAATTTTTAAGCCATCTACGATCAACAGTTACTTTTGTATCGCGATTTTAATATCGGCAATACAACGTTTGCTAGGTCAGCTAGAATAATTATAAATATTATGATCTGTCAGCCAAAAGGCCTGAATTTTTATGCAATCAGTACAGTATAACACCATGATTGTATTTAGGCAGACGGTAGTCAGGATATAAGTGTGAATTTGTTTTAATGTGATAAAAACACAGGATTTAAACAATGAAAAGATAGCTAACTAACATGAAATGAAACTCAATCATATCTCAATTTTAATTTTTAATTAATCTTAATAAAATTATAAAATTATCTCTCAACTAATATTGTTAACATTATATAATATCTGTCATAAAAGAAACTTGGTTTGCAGATGCTCGTAACGAGTATACGTCGAATAGCCAATAACCCTTTACATACAATGCTGAATACGAAAAAAATAAGATTTTACATAATAATTCATCATCCTAAAATTATTAATTTTAAAACACTAAATGCAATTTACGTTAAAATGTTCTTTAACATACTTTGCTCTTAACAAAGTGCAAGGCGTTAGTAATACAGCAGGGAACGGAAGCAGGTGTGTTGTGTTAAATTTTATGCTCTGATACTTACACAACCATATAGCTCTAAATTTGCTTATATAAAATTCAATTTTCCTTGTATATATTAAAATACCAGCTGTTTTAGAGCAAAATGGTATTACCCGCCGCGATGGCAAGCGTCCTGATAGAAAGACGCTGGTGGCTTGGGCACGGGAAGAGCGCTGGTGTGGGACGCGACTTGCGTCGACACTCTGGCGCCTTCTCATGTCCAAGTTACATCAGGTTGGTGCTGGGGCTGCTGCTTCGACTAACGAAGACAGCAAACATCGCAAATATCTCAGTGAGTCATACATCTTTGTGCCATTTGGTGTCGAGACACTCGGCCCGTGGGGCCCAGAGGCGTGGAGAATGTTCAAAATACTATCTTCGCGCCTCAATAAGGCTACTGGAAACCCAAGCGCTGGCAGCTATTTCGGTCAACGGATCAGCCTTGCTATCCAACGCGGTAATGCTGCCAGTGTTCTTGGTACGCTTCCACATAATGATGGTTTTAATTTTATGTAGTCATAGTATTGTAAATATAGTTACAAGATTTGTTTTGTTTGAATCATAAATCCTATTTCCATTGTATGAAGGAATTATTATTCGCTTAATGTAAATCAGTTACTGAGAAGTGGCTCATAAGACCACTGAATATGAATATGTTTTAATTATTATTTTAATATATAAATCCAGTGTTCTGATGCTTGTTTCTAGTGAACTCCGGATTTTAATGGGGTTACTTCATGGAGTGCATTTTAGCTCAATTTGAGAGATGGGATAGTTGTTTTATTTCGATTTGGGACCTGTAATTATTTTATTCCCAATATTTGTTTTGTATTGACATAAGCAAAAAAAAAATAATATTGATAGCTTAGAAATTTTAAAAAGCGAGTACGTCAGTATAAGCCTAACTTGAGCTCCTTGGAAGCAACTTTGTACTGACGTAAAATAAAAAAAAAATAAAAATTATGAATAGAAACGTAATAAGTCTGTTAAAATTTGACGGTTCGGGGAGTTGAATTAAAATTGAAAGTAATCATCAGTATTCAGTTCTAATCATAATTAATAATTAATTGTGTTCTTTATTATGTCACTGTGTATTAAAACTACACTAGTAATAGTGTACAGAAGACTAAGTGTTTTTTTATGGAAGAGGAGGACCAACGAGCGTACGGTCACGTGATATTAAGTGATCATCGCCGCCCACATTCTCTTGCAACACCAGAGGTATTGTCAAATCTGAGATTGGTTATACTATGGACCATACTCAAACTGTTTGTTAAAATTAAAAAATTATTAAAACTATTTGTATGTGCGATCCTCCTCAGGGCCTCGAGGGCCGCATATACCTCTGCAGTGAAAACACTACATTTAGGGTCCAGAAGAATACTTTGACCAAACTTGGATTGGGGATCATAAACAGCACAAAGAGCTCACTTTTACTACTATCTGTATACAAAATATAGTAGTTATTGTCGGAAAAAAAACTTAAAAATTCACAATTATTAAATTTTTTTTAGTAACAATATTGGTCTCTATAATACAGGAATATGGATATGAGTAGCATGTCCACTTTGATTGTTTATTTATATTTTTAACAGCCTTATTCATTTGCAGTATAATGATAGGTAGGACTGGGAAATATCCTCGTAAATGTCAGTCTGTCTTATAAGTAAGTATCACAGGTTGAAACTCTTGGCATTCTGCACATAGACTTAGAATTTACTATTGCATAGACAACCTGACAGCCCTATAATGTTTTTTTAATGAAAATAAGGGACGAGATGAGCTGGACGTTCAGCTGATGGTAATTTATACTATAGATTCTTTAAGGACCCTATAATTCTTGGCTCTACAACTGAGCTGATCACCTTAAGATGTTAAGTCTCATTTGCTCAGTAATTTTACCAGCTACGGCGCTCTTCAGACCGAAACATAGTTATACTTGTACATTACTGCTTCACGGCAGAAATAGGAGCCGTTATCTGCTAGCCAGCATCCTTTGCAAAGGAGCCTCCCACTGGTGGTTTAATGCGTGATCTTTTTGATTTGTCGATGTGTGCGTTAGCTAGTTGTTTCATTTTCAAAATACTTAGAAACTAATGCAAAGCGAGGCTGAATGCTTACTGCTTGTAAATCAAAATTCGACAGAAAATAATGTATTTTTTTCTTGCAAACTGTGTTCGTGTATACGCTACTATATTGGATGTCTATAGTAAAATAAATATAAAAATAATATAACATTTGCAGGAGTACAGCTATACAATAAGCTTCCGAAAACTGTTAGAGAAGCGACTTCGCTCAACATCTTCAAAAAAAGGCTGCTATATCAATTACAAAGCAATGAATAAAAACATCTTATCATAATAACAATAAACTATATCTTGTAACTTGGACCACCGCCTTAAAAATCGGAAAGTAGTAATGACCAAATTCGCCTCTCACTCACTGATTTATGTTCTCATGTAAGTGACGACAGTCTTAATAAAAAATTAAAGTTCTTTAAGCCGAAGTCTATGGTACCTTGTTGCCAATACAAATGAATGTAGATGTAATAACCATAAATTTATATGACGCTTAAAGATACTTTTGCTATCAATGCATTACAGGCGCTACATTTGCATATTACATATGTCAGCTTGATGTGTTAACAAGCGCTACCAACGTCATGAACTGTCATAAGATATCCCAATTAATAATTACATTTATTTAACTAACTGATTACTGTGTTAGTAATGTTATTTTATTGAGCGAAGCGAAGCTCCCACCGGGTGACTCCAATTGATTTCAGTGTTAAATTGTTTCTCGGCCATTTCTGGACCGATTTAAAAAATGAAATTGAAGAGGAGTTACGCGGGCTCGGCTTCGAGCCAGAATATGTGAGGAAGCCAGACAACGGCGTCCGGGCTGTATCTTCTTCGCAATCATAAAGAGGACGCCCAATTTTACACCCGGCATATTTGAGATTAACGAGCTACTGTGTATGCCTGGTGTAAAATTCGAAGCCTGGAGATCAAAGAGGGAGGCCGGCACAATGCCACAGGTGCCAGCAGTTCGGTCACTCATCGCATGGGTGTCACAGACCATTGGCCTGCGTGCGTTCCGGTGGGGAACACACAGCGAAGGACTGCCCCCGCTTACTCTCGGAACCCGCAACCTGTGCAAATTGCGGGGGTCCTCATCCCGCAAACAACTCTCGATGCCCTGTTTTCAAGGAAGAAATAAGAAAGCAGGGCCCATCGCCAAGACTGGCAAAAAGGCCAAGCACCCCCAGCCAGCTCGCCAGCTCCAGCGGTAGAGCACCCTAAGGAGGCAACAAGCCTTATGGCCCCGGCAAACGAGGCCATACCAGGCGCCAAGCACCACCCACGGTTGCTGGGGCCAAAAAGAAAAAGAAGAAGAAGGCCAAAAAGAAGGAGAAGAGGAGCCTAAATGAGAAGCCGGCAAATGAAGAGGCCAGGTTCGGGACAAGGCCTCAAACCGGCCGTGGTTTCGCGGTTTCACAAAGAAGCCAATGAAGGGCAAGAAAGACCTAATGATCAAGGCCGCTATGGAAATCTTCCACACGGTCATGCTTGCCCTTCAAAAGGAAGATGATGTGGCTTCAGTCATCCTCAGCGGAATGAAACAAACTAATGGATATAATAACCGCATAAATGGACAACTCGCTGAAAATTATTAATTGGAATATTAGAGTTATTAAGAAGAAGCTGCCATTGCTGAAGAACCTCCTTCGAGACCAGAACATAGACATCGCCCTGATCAGCGAAACAGTGATGTCGAGGGCGGACACACTTTGGGTCTCAGGTTTCATCACTTACTGCAAGGATGAAGTCAGTGAGCGTGGTCCGTATAGGGGATTGGTCGTGCGCGTCAGGAGGGGGTTGCTTTACCAACCGCTCCCGATGGTGGACCTGAATAGTCCACAAGCCCTCGGTGTTGAGCTCCAGATCAGCGGCCAGGACTTGCGCATTTTCGCCATTTACAGGCCGGCAAACGGAAGGCTCGTCCCCGAAGACGTGCGACAGTTGCTTAACTCCCCGAAAGCAACTCTCGCCGCCGGGGACTGGAACTGCAAGCACCCTGCCTGGAATGCCAGAATGGCCAACACCCCAGAACACTTTTTAACGACTCCTTACAGCACGGATACGAGGTCCACGGCTCGGAGGTTCCAACCCACTACCCGGACAACTATGAATACCTTCCGGATGTGATTGATTTCACTGTCCTCAAGAACTTGGACTGCCAGCTGACTCAAGAAACTATTATCGATGAGATTCTGTCAGACCACCTTCCAGTTCTTCTTACCATAACCGCCACCGCAACGCGAGCACCATCACGACCATCACGCCGGGTCACTGACTGGAAGGTGTTCGCAGAAGAGTTGGCAGCCATCACTCCATCCCGGTAGAGACAGCTGCCAACGTTGAAGCCCTCGCCGTGGACCTCACGGGGAGTATCCAGCGGTCGCTGGCCACCGCGACAAAGGAGAGCAAGAGTCTAGGAGGATGCCGGAGTTCCCGCAAGACTGCGGCAACTCATCCTCGGGAAACGAGCTTTACACCGCAGATAGCAGGTGACCAGATACCCAACACTCAAGACTCGTCTTAATAGGCTGGGTAGGCTAGTCAAGAAGAAGCTCGAAGAGGATGCTGCCAAGAGCTGGGAGGAAACGATTGGCGAGGCCGCAGATGATGTATCAGTTCTTCATCGTCTGTGCCGCCAAATCACAAATCTAGCGCCTCCAGCTCGCCCGCTGCGTCATCCCAACGGAGCCTTGAGATAGGCGGCGGCAGAGCGTGCCGATATTTTCACCGAACACCTTGAACGCCAGTTCCAGGCGAATCCAACTGACGACGTAGTGCACGTGACAGCAGTTGAGAGAGAGGTCGCCGAATATCTAGAACGGCCGGTAGAGGCACTTGAAGATGCGGTGTTCTTTTCCCCAACTAAAGTGAGAAGCTGCATCCTTCGGACGAGGCCCAAAAAAGCCCCGGGCGCGGATGGTATCATTAACGCTGCCCTGCATCATCTGCCTCGTCAAACCATCGCGGCGATGACGCGACTCTTCATTTTCCAAATATCTGGAACGAAGGCTTAGTCATTATGATCCCGAAGCCGGGGAAAGACACCGCACTAGCACATAGCTACCGGTTCAACACTCTTCTGGCGACCCAGTCGAAGATATTCGAATCTCTCCTGCTGTCACTCCTAAGACCCTATATAGAGCTTAGGGAAGAACAGTTTGGATTCCGCGCTGAACACAGCACCACGCTCCAGCTGTCCATGGTACTCCAGACCCTCACCGCTTCTCTCAACAAAAGAGACAAAGCTGTGGCAGTATTCCTGGACATGGAGAAGGCGTTTGACCGTGTTTGGCATACTGGACTCGTGCACAAGTTAGCTGCAACCTCGACACCTCCCTGCCTGGTAAGGATAGTTGCCAACTTCCTTGAAAACCGTCGATTTCGTGTAAGGGTAGACGATCCCATTTCAGCTTCCAAGATTATCTCTGCTGGAGTACCGCAGGGGAGCTGTCTGTCTCCCCTGCTGTAAGCAAAATACACAAATGACATCCCGCTCGAACCGTCCGCGACTCTGGCGCTGTATGCAGATGACGCGACGTATATTACATCATCACTCAACCTGACGCACGCCGCCGTGAAGATGCAGCGCCAGCTGGACACCCTGCCAGAATGGCTCAAGAAGTGGTGGCTATAGGTGAACGTGGGCAAAACCCAGGCGCTCGCGGCTGGGAGTGTGCTCACTGGCCAGCATAGGTTGCAGCTAAACGGACAGGACATTTCGTGGTCCCCGACGGTAAAGTACCTCGGGGTCACCATCGACCACCAGCTCAACATGAACGAGCACGTCACGAAGACCATCGCGTCGACAACCGTCATGATGGCCTTACTTCGTCCAGTGCTCTCCTCAAGCCTCCCTCTGAGGGTGAAGGTCGTGGTGTACAAGGCCCACCTACGCAGCCGACTCACGTCCGGGCCTGCATGGTACGCGCTCGTGAATCTAACTAACCGGAAAAGGTTGCAAACCGTGCAGAACAAGATCCTCCGCCGCATCACGGGCGCACCATGGTACGTGAGGAACCAAAAAATCTAGAGGGACCTAAGAGTCGAGGGCTTGGACGACTTCACTCGTTGTCTCGCCTTCAACATGTTCGCGCGTGCCGACTCGTCCGACCTCCATCATCTGCGAGATACGGCCTCCTGGCACGCGCGGCCACCTGACAGCCGCCGCTACCCGCGTGATCTCGTGCGGGACTAGGATGAAGAGTGACGTGTTTACGCGCGGCTCGGCTGATCGCCTTCCCTCTTCTTCGGGGCTGATCTTCCAGGTCCGCGCAAACCGGCAACAATTTCCGGACCTGAGCTGAGGAAACACGCGCTCCCTCAGCTCCAAAAAGATGACCACAAAGGGGGCATCGGCTCCCCCAACAAATATACCATAAATTAAAGAAGACGACCGCAGAGAGCAAGGACTCCCACTCCCAATGACCCGCCCGTTTCAACGGGCGGCGAGTGATCCCTGTTGCAGGGGACGAAAAGTCCTGATCAGCATTCCCCCACCGCGCCCATGTGGGCTCGGTGAGAGAATACCACGTCGGCGTAAATTTGTTTTTCTTTTAGAACACAGACTTAGTATACCTCGCTTTGCTCAAATATACGCCGCAGCGAAGTGGTACAAGCGACTGCGGCGTCCTTGTATAATTAGCCTGACAAATAATTAGCCTGATTGACCTTTCCCATTACGACGTTCAACAATTTACATTTCTGGCTAAAAAAGTTTATAATAAACTTTGAAATTATTTTCTGCACCTACAGAACTGTCTTGCTAAGATGACAGTAGCTATGATGATACGTTATACTCTACGAAACCCTTCCGTATTCGGAGAATTATTTTGTTAGGTTTATACTCTACATTTAACATAAAAAACGTTTTGTGCTTAACCACATGATAGCATTGAAAATTTCCTCAATGCGAGATTAAAGGAAACACACGCTTACCACTAAAAATACCCCATTTACCGTATCACTGCTCTTCGACAACACTTCCCTTACAGCCTCGCCTATTATCGGAATTCTGGGTATCGAAATTGATGAGCTTTCTTCCACGTACTGCAAAGCTGTGGAATGAACTTCCTTGTGCTGTGTTTCCGGGACGATACGATATGGGTACCTTCAAAAAAAGTGCGTACGGCTTCCTTAAAGGCCGGCAACGCTCCTGTGATTCCTCTGGTATTCCAAGGGAATGCGGATGGCGGTGATCACTTAATAGCAGGTGAACCGTACGCTCGTTTGTCATCCTATTCCATAAAAAAAACACATTTTTAAATATGAATATCTTATTGCTATAATATTAATCACTCTGTTAAATTTTGCATCGAATTTTCGCGCTCCCATAGTTCACTCGAAGCGAATGTCCCCATATAAGCGTAACATAATATGTTAATAATAGTCATACTATCCTTAACTAAATATCTACTACTCTATCTGTTTGTCTATTGACAAGTTTTTCGACCGTTGTATATCATAAGCTATCGTTAGCTACAAGCGTTACATATCCTAGCGTGAGCGCTCAGTATCATTAATTACCCGCAAAATAAAGTGCTTAGCGAGCGTAGACTTCAATTTAAAACGGACTGTAGGCAAATCTTAAAAGGTGATAATTCATTGGTTTGTACCTTTACTTGGATTGAAATTTGTACACTAATACTGTGTATTTTTTGGGTGTTAAAAGTTCACTTAACTTCAATATATCCTATATACAATACCATATATTGACAGATTTATTCCAAAAACACCTGCAAACGGCAAGTTTTGCTAGCGATAAGTAGTTTTAGTTCCAACACGTTTAGTTATACGATCGTTTGTCATTTCTTCTTCACCCTCTCATATAAATACAAACACACCCAAAGCGGAAGCCGTGAAATTTAGAAATTCCTTTGTGTCGACGCGTCGGCGCCACTTTGCCTTTATGCCTTTAGATCTACAAATTTTCAGATTTATTCTTTGAATAAATTTTGTGGTAGACGCTTGTCAGCTTTGAAATTCAATTGGCTCGGGTCGACACATTGCTGACAACTTTGGATTTTCTTGTTTTGAATATTGTTTCCCCTTTTTAATTTGAATCGAAAGGCTTTTGAATTCAATCTTTCAAAAATTCTACATAACAATATTTGATAATTTGAATTATGTAAAGATTCTAATGATCGCAGTGAGATTATTAGAGCTCTTACCCAAATATGTCAAACAATTAAATTTTTATGGAAAGTAGGACAAACGATCGTACGGGTTACCTGGTGTTCAGACTTAACACCTGCACAAATATTACGCCAAAGCACCCGCATCAGGCGCTTGAAAATTCTTCATACATCTGTCATGTAATCTGTCACTCTCAATCTGTACTCATGTCACTTGACCTACGATCATTGTACAATTCACATCCTTTTTTGAATTACATTGCTTGGCCGTCATACGCTCCATGGCCGGCAGCGAGAGATACTCTCCAATGACTGCAGTGAGGGCCCGGCGTTGCATTGCCCAAGCTGGGCATGCTGCCAGCGTATGCTGAGCCGAATCCTCACTGCAGTCGCAGTGGTGACAGGCGGGGCTTGGTTCCCTCCTAGCGATCGAATGCAGGTACTTTCCGAAGCAACCATGCCCAGAAAGCACCTGCGTCAGTCGGAAGGAAAGAGCCCCGTGCTGTCGCCCTGCCCACTCGACAATGACCGGCTGGAGCGCCTCCACGGCAGCAAATCCAGCACGTGGAGCCTCCAGCCGGGACGACCATCGAACTAGGATGGCTCGGCGGGCGGTTTTTCGCCACTCACGTACCTCTTCGGGCGGGGGCCGACTGCCACTACCCGCTAAAAACTCAGCCGTTCACCGATAAACTTCGGCGAGCACTTCCGCTTCCAAATCCCACGGGGGCGTTCCGGCCAATGCGCACGCCGCCTCTGTCGATACGGTGCGGTAATCGCGTATGACTCTAACCGCCATAACCCTCTGAGGACGCCAGAGGCGCGCCCTTTTTGGTCGGTCAGAGCCGCCGCCCACACCGGTGCACCGTACAGTGCCATTGACCGCACCACCCCTGTGTACAGCCGTCGCGTAGCGACGCTGGGTCCGCCCAAATTGGACAAAAGTCGCCCGAGGGCGGACGCAGCGTCAACCAGCTTTGGTGCAAGCTGGCGGAAGTGCTCGTCGAAGAGCCATCTACCGTCAAGGATCAGGCCCAGATACTTTATGTGGGCCTGAACCGGTACGAGGACCGAGTTCACCTCTATTGAGGCCCCGGGTGGCGGACCACGACGAGGCCCGTGAAACAAAAGGGCCTCAGTCTTATCCAAAGCCACCCGTAAGCCCAACGCCTCGATGCGCCCGACCACCTGAGAGACGCCTCTGGTGGCCAGGCACCAAGGTGACCAAGGTGTCATCTGCATAGCAGATGACCCCCAGCCCCGGGGGAAATTCCCTTCGAAGGACCCAGTCGTACCCCATGTTCCACAGGAGTGGTCCAAGAACAGGCCCCTGTGGCACACCGCACGACATGGGCTGACGTCTAAGGAATCCATCTCGGTCCTCGTTCATGACGGTACGCTCCACTAAATAGTCTGCCACCAGCCGCCTTAGGTACTGTGGCACTCCATGATAGAGGAGTGCTTCCCTAATGCAGCTGAAGGGCAGACTACTAAAAGCATTGGCGATGTCCAATGACACCGCCAACAGTACGCCTCCGCAGCTCACTGCCTCTTCGGTCACAGCCCTCAGGCGCATTACGCGGTGTTCTTCGAACGAATTCGTAGAACAGCCGCCCCTATTTCCGCCTCTGTAGCGGACGGAACGTCGTCACTATCAGCCTCCCTGTCATCTCCGGCCACAGGAGCCATCGACGGTGACGTGTGTTCCACCCGCTGTGGAAAAAGCCCCTCAACCACTTCCTGCAGGAAGCTGGGCTGGAGAGTCTCTGTAAGGGGGGGGGGCCTGTGAACGCAGCTTTTGCTGCGCCGCACGATATGGGCGACCCCAGGGATCACTATCGAGACCCTCCAGCATCTCCTTTCTCTTTTCATTTTTGGCGCGGCATATCGCCAGCTTCAGAGTTTTCCGTGCAACTTGGTATTCCTCGTGAAGCCGGTCTTCTTCCCCCTCATCGCGGTAATGCCGCCGGCTGCGGCTGTAGGACCTCCGGGCACGAATGCAGGCCGCACGGAGATCCGACAACTGCTGGGACCACCAGTAGACCTACCTCCTTGAAGGCCGACGACCTAACATACATAACATGACGCGGGGTATGGCTGCATCGCAAATCTGCGTAATCGCATCGCGAAAGCAGCCTGCCCCCATGTCTACCCCCTCGTGAGAAGGTCGAGGAGACAGCCAAGAATAAACTATGGCTGCCTCCTCCAGTAGGTCCCTATCTAGCTTGGAAATGGCCCACCGCGGAAAGCGGGAAAAATGCCGCGCCATGTGACCCCTTCTGGCGTCCTGATTTCGGGAGATCTCAAATCGGATATACAGATGGTCCGATTTGAGCGTCTCAACCTCTTCCAGGACACACCAGTTCCTTACTCGTGCGGCAACAGCAGGGGTAGCGAACGAAAGGTCCACTATCGACCCCCCTGCTGTCACACACACGTATTTGCAGAGCCTCTGTTGAGAAGACAGAGGCCCATCGCTGCCGCCCACTGCTCTAACGCTTCGCCCCGGGCGTCTGTTCTGGGAGAGCCCCAAGCCACGGATTTAGCATTGAAGTCCCCTAGCACCAAGACGTGCCCAGACGCAATTTGCCGTAACGAGGTTTCCAGGTTATTCAGGAATACCTCGAAATCACTCAGACTCCGGTTGGGGGAAAAGTAAATACCATATATAGTGATTCCCCCCCAATTAGCGGCAACATATCCCTTATCTCTTAGTGACAAGGGCGGGGAATGAGGCGCCGTGGAACCAACGACTGCCACAGAGCCGTCCCGGTCACCCACCCAATTTGGGCAGGGAGCCTTAACAAGCCTAGGACAACCCACTGACAAATGGGATGTACTAATAATATTTATGTTATCATCTAAGTTAGATATCAATACGTTGTTAAAATGGGAGGAATATCGCAACAATTTGGAAGGCGACGTACCTACCCTCGAACAATTTTATAAATTTATGATAGACCGTGCTGATGTGCTCGAGTCATTGAATCGTAATAATCAGTCTGACGTTACTAGCGTGTCAAAGGTGACCAGTGCCCCTGTGCGTTGTATAGCTAATAATAATTATGTTCAAAGGCAAGGTCAAAATCAAAACAGTGTCGTAAAATCGTTTGCGAGCACCAGCAATTATTATAGCAAGAAACCAAATACTACATTTATGCGTATTATTTGCAATGAGCGTCATAGGATATATGATTGTCCAACGTTTAAAGCGAAGGGGGTTGACGAGCGAATGATGGACGTGACGAAGTATAAATTGTGTGTTAATTGTTTGAGACAAGGTCACCCCGAAGGCGAGTGTCGCATGGGGCCATGCCGTGAACGCGGCTGCACCGAGCGTCACAATAGTCTGCTCCATCGCCCATCATCCTCCTCAAGCCACCTCGCTCTCATTGATGAACAAGATGAAAATGAAATTATCGTTAACTATTCTAATCACAATACAAATCAGGTGTTATTATCTACTGCTATCATTGAAGTATCGAATCCAGTTGATCATCAAAAGGTCAAAGTTCGTGCTCTCTTAGATTGCGGAAGCCAATTTATATCTGAGTCCCTAAAGACCAGACTGTCATTAAAGTCTCGCCACATGGACACACTAAAGGTCATTGGTATAGGCAACACTTCTTCAATGAATGTAATTGAAAGTTGTGATATTCAATTGAAAGCAACAAATACACTGGCCTGCAAAAGTAAGTATCACACTTTTCAAATTAAATTTTTTTCTTAACTGTAGAAGGTAGAGATTTAAGATTAAAAACGTTTTGTTGCAAATTTTATAAGCTTTAATTCTTAGAAACTAAAATTATACATTAGTAACATTTTAAACTTAAAAAAGATAAAACAATGAAAATAGACATTTTTAGTTTAGAGCCGGTTTGGCACACTGAACACTCGGTTTCGGAGCCGATGTTGTGGAATATTCTCCCATTCTTCTACCAGGGCCTGCTTTAGTGCCCTGAGGGTAGTAGGTGGTGGTCTGCGATTTCAGACTAGCCTCCCAAGCTCATCCCAGGCGTGTTCAATCGGGTTGAGGTCAGGACTTCTTGATGGCCAAGCCATCACGCTGATACCGACCTCCTGAATATACTCTTGTACGATATGAGCCGTGTGTGGCGGGGCATTATCATGCATCAGCATCGATCCATCACCCTTATTTGCTAAATACGGCCCTGCATACTCATTGAGAATCTCTTGAGCAGATTTTTGCCCAGTGAGGGTGCCATTTTCTATGGCTACTAGCTCTGTGCGACCTTCTGAAGATATGCCAGCCCATACATGTACACTGCCTCCACCGTATTGGATTCTTTCTGAGATGCAGGCTTGAAGGTATCGCTCACCAGGTCGCCTGTAAACACTTCACCTTCCATCAGAAGTGTAAAGGGAGAATCGAGACTCATCTGCAAACATAATTCTTGACCATTCTTCTTCATCCCACTGCATGTGTTCACGGGCGTATCGCAGTCTTGCTACTCGATGCTGTCTCTCGAGTTTTGGGCCACACGCTGGTCTTTGGGGTTTCAAATTTGCTTCAGCAATTCTTCTTCTCACTGTACTGTCACTAATGTAGTCCTTCCGGGTCTGAAGTAGCTGTTGCTGGACTTCAGCTGCATTTTGTTGGCGATTTCTTAACACAGTGGAAATAATATAACGATCTTCTCGGGCACTGGTACACCTGGGTCTGCCATAACAAGGTCTCCTCAGATGGTGTCCAGTCTCTTCGTACCTTCGCTTTACCTTCTGGACCGTTCGTACCGTCACACCCACCATTCTTGCAGTGCGACGCATACTGATGCCTAGTTCCAGAAAAGCCATGATCCTAGCACATACTTCAACTGAAAGAGGCATGATAAATAAATGTTATGTGCTTTTTAGCATAAATTTTTAAAACAAGACCCATCGATCTTGAAAAAAATTTAAAACAGAAAGAAAAATGTGAATGGTAAAATTGTTATTCGGAAACGTCCACTTTGAAAGGGGAATGGTTTTGTTTTTGAAGTGTTTTTTCAGCCAATTCTTAAAAGAAGTTACTGACTATAAAGTTTTTATGTACAAAATTTAATTCTCTTTGGAGTCCTTTTTATTTCGAAAGTATATCTTGTGAACTTAAATCTTTATCCCAATTTTAAAAGTGTGATACTTACTTTTGAAGGCCAGTGTAGTAATTTCAGTGCAATGTTATCATGTTTTGTGTTAAATGAGCTCACCGGTCGTTTACCAAAGACGCCGGTTGACATAAAGTCAATTAAATTACCAGAAAATATTCAGTTCGCTGACCCCATGCTTTATCAGCGAGCTCCCATAGATGTACTTATAGGTGCTGATCTCTTCTGGGACATTCTAGCAAACGAACCACGTTCTCTAGGACCAAACAGTCCTAAGTTAAGGAGTCAACAGTTAGGTTGGATAATCTGTGGCCCTATAAATTCAGCAGAATCTAGCAAAAGGATACACTGTAATCACGCCATTGTCTCTTCAATGAAAATATAGAACAGTTAGTTTCTAAATTTTGGGAGTTAGAAGAAGTTCCAAAAAAGTTAATCATAAGTAAAGATAAAAGCGAGTGTGAAAGGCACTTTCTCGCTAATACCATAAGAGATAAAGGAGGTAGGTTTTGTGTCAAATTACCTTTGAAAGAATCAGTAGATTGTTTAGGTGATAGCCAAAATCTTGCGAAAAAACGATTTTTTCATTTAGAAAAATGGTTCAAGCGCAATCCAAACCTTAAATCTGAAAACACAGAATTCATAAGAGAATATGCAGAATTAGGGCATCATGTTAAACTGAAACTACAACGTTTATTTGTTTACGTGAAAAGATTCATATTTAACACTAGAAATAGCAATGCGAAACGCGCAGGTTTATTAACAGTTGAGGAATTACGTGATTCATGGCATTCATTATGTATTATCGCTCAAACTCAATCCTTCACTACTGAATACGACCTGCTAACTAAAAATAAACCTTTAAGTAATAAAAGCAAAATTTTAAGTTTGTCTCCGTTCTTAAATAATAAAATAATTCGAGTTGGAGGTCGGTTGGATGCGGCTAATTATTATTCATATGAGAAAAGGCACCCCATTTTACTTCATGCCTCGCACAGGTTAACAAGACTGCACTTTGAAAGAGAACACGTCAACAATATGCACGCGGGTTCTTTACTGTTACTATCTATTGTGAGGGAAACAGTGTGGCCAGTAAACGGACGACATCTCGCATGGCGGACAGTTAATAACTGTGTTCGGTGTAGACGTGTACGCGGTGAAACGTTGCAATCTAAAATGGGTAATGATTTTGCAAGTCAAAATTCTAGTTTAAGTTTATTCCGGCTTACTCTCCTCATTTTGGTGGTATATGGGAAGCCGGCGTTAAATCGGCAAAATTCCACTTAAAACGCGTCGTTGGCAATAGCCACCTCACTTTTGAGGAACTTAATACTTTGTTTACACAAGTGGAGGTGATTTTAAACAGCCGTCCCTTGTGCCCCCTATCATCTTCTCCTAATGACCTCCTTTCCCTTTCCCCAGGACACTTCCTGATCGGGAGATCGGTCCTGGTCCACCGTCGCAACATCTAGGTGATTCTAAGGAAAATAAACTTCAACGCTATGAGCGCTTAGAAAAAATGCAACAACACTTCTGGCAAAGGTGGCAGCGTGAATATCTGTCTGAGATGCAGCAGAGAACAAAATGGAAAAGCCGTACATCAAAGCTGGACATAGGAGATATGGTACTCTTGGCAGATGATAATGCTCCTCCACTCTCTTGGAAGCTCGGGAGAGTACTACGCCTCATCATGGGAGCTGATGGAACAGCGAGAGTGGCAGACATCACCACTAATAAAGGCTATGTTCGCCGATCTCTAGTAAGGCTGTGCAAGCTGCCGACAGCCGAGGAACTTCAAGGTTGAAAGTGATCCGGGAGGATGTTCAGACTTAACGCCTGCACAAATATTACGCCAAAGCACCCGCATTAGGCGCTTGAAAATTCTTCATACATCTGTCATGTAATCTGACACTCTCAATCTGTACTCATGTCACTTGGCCTACGAGCATTGTACAATTCACATCCTTTTTTGAATTACATTAATTTATTAAGTATCTGGGCATTTAATTTACACCATTCTATTCGCTAAAGATAGAACACCTGGTGTTAAGTGATCATGGCCGCCCACATTCTCTTACAACAGCAGAAGAATAGCAGGAATAGACAGCCTTTAATGAAGGTGCACGGGCCATTTTGAAGGTACCCATGTCGGATTGTCCCGGAACGGACCCGTAGTCCCGGAAGTCTTACGATGATAACGCATGATATTGGTTTAATAATAATTTTATTAATGGTAAGTCAGCGGCTTGGGTACGAGGATGGGCGCTCGTGTGGAGCCAGACTTGAGTCGACACTCGGGCTCTTTGTCATGTCCAAGCTACTTCATTTGTCATGGGGATTTTTTATGAAAATAAGGGACGAGACGGACAGGACGTTCAGCTGATGGTAATTGCTACGCCCTGCCCATTACAATGCAGGGCTGCTCAGGAATCTTGAAAAAACCCAAAAATTCTGAGCGGCAATACAATTGCACTCGTCACCGTGAGACATAAGACGTTAAGTCTCAATTGCCCAGAATTTCACCAGCTACGGCACCCTTCAGACCGAAAAACAGTAATGCTTACACATTACTGCGTAGCCATTATCTAGCCGGCATCCTGTGCAAAGGTGCCTCCCACTGGTCTGGTACTGCATGACTGACAGACAGCAATCGTCGCATATATAAGTCTGTTGGTGTCAGTGAGTCTTATATCTTTGTGCCGTTTAGTGTCGAAGCACACGGCCCTATGTACGCGTCTCAATATTGGAAACCCAAGCGTCGGCAACGTGGAAATTCTGCTAATATTCTTGGTATAATTCCTCGTTAGGATAGGTTTTACTTCACGTAATTTTAACGTTAAAGCAATATTTTAAAGTAAATAAACATATTTTAATGATAAAATGAGATTTTCACATGGTAAAAAATAGAATTATATTCTTGAAAGTTATAATAATTGTAAATTGAAGAGGATTAAGTTGAGAAGTTAAGGATTCCAATTTTTCTAAATCCAGAAAAGGCTTCTGATGAGCTCGTTCATTTGAAGCTATATGCCAAGATATATTTAGCATCGGATTATGATTTAGATCTCCGCTGAATTTGAGGTATTATTCTTTTCATGAAACTGGTAACGTTAAAGTGAGAAGAAGAGCTTGTACCTACTTCTCTTTCTCATCTTTGTGATATCACAATAATAATATTGACGAGATGAACAGGACATTCAGCTGATGGTAATGGATACGCCCTACCCATTACAATGCAGTGTCGCGCAGAATTCTTGAAAAACCCAAAAAATCTGAGCGGCACTACAAATGCGCTCGTCTCCTTGAGACATAAGATGTCTCGTCTCATTTGCCCAGTAATTTCGCTAGCTACGGTGCCTTTCAGACCGAAACACAATAATGCTTACACATTTCTGCCTCACGGTAGAAATAGGCGTAACGGTAAATATGGTACTCACCATCTAGCATCCTGTGCAAAGGAGACTCCCACTGGTGAATTAACTCTAAGTCTTTTGATTATATTTAAATAAATAATGTGATCGGTGAATTTCGTTTTCTGACTTAAAAAAACAGGTCAGAACCAGTATCATCCAATCAATTTCATCATACAATGTTATTGTTAAAAACTTCAAATCTTAACTTGAGTGGTACCCATAAGGACCAAATGCAAACAGATCAAAGAGCTTTCGTATTTTCTTTGCATTTTTAAAATCCATTATTATATCTCAAGTTTTCTTTTACGATAGGTAGATGGTTCTTGGTGGAAGCTTACCACGTGATGTTCTTCACATGATGGTGATAATTTTGACCAATTCACCGACATAGCTCAAATGGCGAAACTGAAGGGGAACTGACAGATGGCCGATGGGGCAGAAAAGTCCCGGAAGACGCAGCGTTGGTAGGTCCCCACAAGATGGACTGATGATCTTGTCAAGATTGCCGGAATACGTTGGATGAGGACAGCGCAGGACCGATCGTCCGCGTCGCGGAGATCTTTGGGGGAGGCATTTGTCCAACAGTGGATGTCTACCGGCTGATGATGATGATGATGATAACTTTGACCTTTATTATACCGCTGGATTCACACATAATTTTACAACTTAAATTTATTTTTTTTTAATGTAAAATATGGACATTGTTTGAATAAAACATATTATTATTATTTATAACACATCATTCATTTCCTCGCACGGTTTAATTATACCTCTCTAGTAACTGGTTAAAGACAAAGCTGGCGTCAATGGTTTAGCAGATTTTATCTATCATTAGCAGTAGTGAACATAATTATATGTATAAATGCAAATGCTTCAATCATCGACAAATGACTGTATAACAAATACATAATATCTAATACACGAGATACTATAAGTAACTTCTTTCTAACACATATTAAATACTTTTTAAAGGATTTAATGCGTGTGTCTGTATTTTACATTATATAGTTCGTCTATATTAGGTTCGGCTAGTATATTGTAAGCTGATTCACCTAATTTAACACAAATCATATGCATAGATGAGTGACTAATCAATACATAAGCATATAAAATATAGTATTTCCTTCGACAATAACCTAATCACATAAACGGCTCGAGTCGAACGATGAAGTGCACACATGAAGGCTTAATTATTGCCAGTTCTTTTGGCGCCTCGCACAACCACTTTGTGTAATCAATTATCGGCTGCAATATTCCTGAACCGATACGACTTAGGGTTAAAGATTATAACATACTTCCACCTTAAAGGCCAGTAACGCATCTCCTTTGGTTTTGCGAATGTCCATACGTGTTTGCTTCACCACTTCCCGTCACTTGAGCCTCTTACCCGATTACCTCCTCTGAAATAAAAAAAATGCCTGCGTACGAAGTACACATGTTAGATATGAAACTTGTTTGGTAAACTTATTTTTATATCTCGTTTATATATTATTTTATACTAATCTGTTCTCTAAATATAATGTTTTTTGTCAATATTAGAAATTATATTTTTTTTAAATTAAAATTTGGAAAAGAGAATTTACGAAATATTTTTCATTTATATTTTATGTAAAAGAGTATATAGAATTCTCAAATTGCATATGAAAATGCCATATTTTATTTGTATATAAAAAATTTCCTAACCCTCAAAAGAATTAACATTATAAATTGTAAATTAACAAAAAAATTACAAATATGTTACTTACAGAGTAAGCAACTCCATAGAATAGGATGATTTAAAAATTTATCACAAAATGAAAAACATACTACTGATCATGTAAATAAATATAAAAGGTCTGCATTTACTGTAGTACAAGACGTTATGCGAAATAATTGCCATCTAAAGTTCTAATATTTAACTACTAAACGACTAATCAACCAATAGCGTGTATTATTTCTCGATCTCCCTTCATCTCTCGCCCTCTCCCTCCTCTCGTTCCATGGCTATGTGCTTCTTGCTACATTCGCCCATTCTCACTCTCTCTCAACCGATCTCAATCGCTCTCTCCCTCTTCTTGGACAATAACCTCCCACATTTTCATGTTTCTTTATTCCGTTTTGTCCCTAAAAATTTTACTCTCATGCGCAGAAAGAAGTTCACTTCAAAAATCGAATTTAAATTACTTTCAATAATTATTTCCAAACATGAGCTATTTGCCGGTTAGGTCGTTTAAGAGCTTAGATGAAAAATAGTAACATTCTTTTTCCGATAAAACCAAGATAATGCACTCCAGTTTTCAAAGTCCAAAATATTAGATATAATATCAAAAAGTGATATCATCAACTTTATGGCATGAAATAGGCAAAATACTAGAACTCAATATCTAAAATTTAATTTGAATATATGGAATCCAGCGTAACATTTGCAGGCACGAATGCATAACAAAAAGAGCATTTAGCGAACCAAGCGTCAAATAATGTCTTTAAAAATGACTTTTATGGTAATATTAAAATAAATGTTTGATCACGACTAGAGGTGTTAAAACATTCCAATCCATTAAATTAGTAAGGTTCCGTGTGTGTGTTAAGATTTTTTGGGTTCTGCACACGAATAGGTGTTACTAATATTAATAAAGCGTACTTTTAGTATTATTAATACATTATCACATTATGTTTTTTATATGCAGTCAAAATACATTACATTAAATTAAAACTATAATTAGGGGGAAGCGTACCTAAAATATTTGCAGCGTTGAAGCGTTGGATAGCCAGATTGATCCCTTAAACGAAATTGCTGCCAGCACTTGTGTTTCCAATAGGCCTATTGAGGCGCATAAATTGTACTTTGTACATTCTCCGCGCCTCTGTTTCTACTGTGCCTGTGGCCCCCACGGTCAAGTGTCTCGACGCCAAACAGCACAAACATGTAAGACTTAATGAGACCGACATAGTCTTCGGCAGTCGAAGCAGCAGCCCCAGCACCAACTGACGTAACTTGGACATGAGAAGGAGCCAGAGTGTCGACGCAAGTCGCGTCCCACACAGCGCCCTTCCCCGTGCTCAAGTCACCAGGGTCATTCCATCAGGACCTTAGGAGGTTTAGCACTAATAAACTATTGTTAAATAACAAGAAAACGAAGACACAGCGTGACACTGACGCGACGGGACACGTATTTGGCGTTAAAAGGCCAAATTGAAATTCCTTCATTTCATTCGCTTGGGCCAAGTCACGTTTTGAGCGTTATTATTCTAAGCTCTCAAGCATTGTTAGAGGCGGTAGAGCAAAGAATACACTATATCAGAGCTGATAAAATTATTTAGATGCAGATATTTACTGACACATGATCCGGTCTGGCCAAACAATAAAAAAATACTTATGGCTTAACTCTTACACGTATATAATAATATAGTCGTTCCCACCCGCTTCGCTGGGCGAATTTTAAAAGGAAATAAATTAATGAAGGAACGTGGGAAGTAAAAAATTGGTATCCATAAACCATCTAGGATAAGTTTCGCATTGAATGGTGGTCTCATGTCGATAAGATCAGTGGTTTAGGCGTGATTGAGCCTCATACAATGAGCATTTTCATCTTCTAATATATAAAATTCTCATGTCATGGTGTTAAGCTTTAACTCCTCCGAAACGGCAACACCGATTCTCATGAAATTTTGAGTGCATATTGGGTAGGTCTGAGAATCGGACAACATCTATTTTTCATCCCCCTAAATGTGAAGAGTGGTCCACACGATTTTTTTTAATTTTTTTTAAATTTGTTTGATTATGAGTCGGCATTAAAAAATACATACAACTTCAAATTTTCACCCATCTACGATCAACAGTTACTTTTTAATCGCGATTTTAATATCGGCAATACAACGTTTGCTGGGTCAGCTAGTTATATATAGGTATAAAGATATAAAATAGTTCTCTCCTTAGTTTAACTTACTAGGGGTAGACAAATCTTTCCTTTTACGCTTACTTACTACACTTCAATAATCTATCGACATAAAGCATTGGAATTTAACTATATTGGTCATATGGTTAGATAAGATCTTGTCACTAAGCGGTGACAGCAATATATCCGTAACTAGAGATACGTTATTGAAAACGGCCGTTAGATAATTTATACGTCTAGATAGACTCTCTTTCTGTGAGACAGCCGATAAAAACAGGCCAGGAGTATTAGTTTAGTGTGCGTGACAAGATACGTCTTATACTCGCGATAACACTTTGTGTTAGTGTGCGTGAATTGCTCAAAATAGAGGTTAGTTCTAAAGTCTATTTATTTCGACGTTCTCACAGCTGTCATAGTCTATCTAGATGTATAAATGATATAAGGTAAAATAAATGGAGCTTATATGTAACGATAAGTTTAGTAACGATGAAAATGTAAATCTCGATTTAAAAGCAATGGGTTTCTTGCTACTTCTTCTCATTAGCTTCAACCCTTTACGAAGTAGCAGTAGATTCAATAAAAAAAAATTTGGACATTCATAAGTTTCATTTCCGTGACCTACATAAAGTGATTTGATTGATATGATTTAACATTAAATTGTATATATATCTCATAATTCAATTAATTTTGACAATGTTTCAACTAATACACCGCAAATCAATCTATACGATTAATGTTCGCACTTCTACATGATTTTATCTTACATGTGCGGAATCAATCAAGTTACCAAAAACGCTATACGCCTACACGTTGGCATACTTTTGTGAATATTTATCGAAAATTCAAAGTACTATACAAATTGCAGAGATAGCAGCGTTTTATTAACATTAATCTTTAAAAGCCGTTTTATCATTTTCTCACCTAACAGAAGTCGATTAATTTAAAGTGGTTGAGACATAAAAAAAACTATTTTGCATTATTTCTTATCATTCCCATTAATTACATAGATTCATTTCATAATCGGTGTGTTATGTACGCTATATTTGGGAGCAGATTCATTTTATAAATTTTTGAATTTAGTACACATAACTTCAATGTAATTAAGTAGAAACAATTATAATTAAGTATGTATACGGACTTTAAAGTTCTTTAATATAAATATTGTTGGTCAATCAAAGAAAAAACTACTAAAAAGGATATCGATCTACAAATATTTAGTATTCCTAAATTAAACTATAATTTTTATAATGTGTTTTTGTAAGAAAAGATGTTATACCAAAACCAGATTGCAAATACCAATATCTCTCTACTAGCTAGTTCAAAAAGAATATAAAATATAGAATTTCTAGTTCAAAATAAAAACTGTGTAGGGAAGGAGAGTAATTCAATCATTGAAGGCAATTCGGCCTTTTGTATGTAAAGACCGCATCCGGGTTAAGGGAGCCGAGATTACCCTAACTCTTTACGAGGATTGTGTTGTTCAATGTCTTCAAGCGAACACTTTCTATGCATATATTTTATACAGACATCTTCATCCGCAATATTTATTATAACTTTATCAATTGCATGCAAATATTTTATATTTTTTTGGGGTATTATTTATTAATCGCGGGCATCATTTATTATATTATACTATACAATGAAGCAGAAATACTATGCTCGCATCTAGCCTATATCTTTCTCGACATTTTGTGAACATTCATGGAAAATTTGAAGTAACTTTTGTATGTAGCATTTTTATTATGTATATTCTATCTGTACGTACCTGATTTAAAAAATAAATAATTGACTGATTGATAGAACGCCCCAGCACTAAAGAAATGAAGGAAGAATGTGTCTTTTATTATATCGTATGCCCAAGTTATTAGCGATTCAGTATATTTTTTTGGTATTTTTATGTTTGTATTTATTTTTGTGTTTGCCGGCGCTCTGCTTATATATTAAGTGTTCTTACATTTTTCTACATTAAGTGTTCTTTATGATGAAGTAATTAAATTCAATGAAAAGTTCTCCTTCAATTAAAAGCCTCCTTTGCACTGGTTGCCGGCTAGATTATGGGTACCACACAACGGTGCCTATTTCTGCTATGAAGCTGAAGTTTGACTGTAATGCTATTTGTATTTCATTGGTTCATGACGTATATTGTCAGAAAAATTTACTAACAATTAGCAGAAAATACAAGCTAAAAAGGAAATTTATAGATTAAATTTGTAAATACTTATGTTATTAATAATCAAAATATTAATAACATTATATAGTTATCGAATAGTGTATATTTTTAAATTAAAGAAAACTACTTACTAGATCTTGTTCAAACCAATTTTCGCTGGAAGTTTGCATGGTAACGTACATCATATATTTTTTTTAGTTTTATCGTTCCCTTATTTTAGAATTTACAGGGAGGGGGAGACATTTTACCACTTTGAAACTGTCTCTCGCGCAAAGTATTCAAATATCATTTTTGAACACCTATCCATAGATACCACACACGGTTTGATGAAAAAAAACTTTTGAGTTTCAGGTTTAAGTATGGGGAATCCCCATAATTTTTTTTTTTTTTTATATATATTTAAGTCTTAATGCGGTGTACAGAATACATCTACTTACCAAGTTTCAACAGTATAGTTCTTATAGTTTCGGAAAAAAATTGACTGTGACATACGGATGGACAGACAGACAGATATGACGAATCTATAAGGGTTGCGTTTTTGTTTTCGCTACGGAACCCTAAAAAGTGTGCTTAGCATGTTATATTCATCCCTGTCTTCCAGAGGGGTGGGCAAATTAGAAACTGGAAAAATATTGGCATACAACTTTCTACAAGCTTGTTTAAAAAGAATATGAAAATATAGAATTTCTAGTTCAAAATAAAAACTGTGTAGGGAAGGAGAGTAATTCAATCATTGAAGGCAATTCGGCCTTTTGTATGTAAAGACCGCATCCGGGTTAAGGGAGCCGAGATTACCCTAACTCTTTACGAGGATTGTGTTGTTCAATGTCTTCAAGCGAACACTTTCTATGCATATATTTTATCCAGACATCTTCATCCGCGATATTTATTATAACTTTATCATTTGCATGCAAATATTTTATATTTTTTTGGGGTATTATTTATAAATCGCGGGCATCATTTATTACTATATTATACTATACAATGAAGCAGAAATACTATGCCCGCATCTAGCCTATATCTTTCTCGACATTTTGTGAACATTCATGGAAAATTTGAAGTAACTTTTGTATGTAGCATTTTTATTATGTATATTCTATCTGTACGTACCTGATTTAAAAAATAAATAATTGACTGATTGATTGAACGCCCCAGCACTAAAGAAATGAAGGAAGAATGTGTCTTTTATTATATCGTATGCCCAAGTTATTAGCGATTCAGTATATTTTTTTGGTATTTTTATGTTTGTATTTATTTTTGTGTTTGCCGGCGCTCTGCTTATATATTAAGTGTTCTTACATTTTTCTACATTAAGTGTTCTTTATGATGAAGTAATTAAATTCAATGAAAAGTTCTCCTTCAATTAAAAGCCTCCTTTGCACTGGTTGCCGGCTAGATTATGGGTACCACACAACGGTGCCTATTTCTGCTATGAAGCTGAAGTTTGACTGTAATGCTATTTGTATTTCATTGGTTCATGACGTATATTGTCAGAAAAATTTACTAACAATTAGCAGAAAATACAAGCTAAAAAGGAAATTTATAGATTAAATTTGTAAATACTTATGTTATTAATAATCAAAATATTAATAACATTATATAGTTATCGAATTATAATAATAGTGTATATTTTTAAATTAAAGAAAACTACTTACTAGATCTTGTTCAAACCAATTTTCGCTGGAAGTTTGCATGGTAACGTACATCATATATTTTTTTTAGTTTTATCGTTCCCTTATTTTAGAATTTACCACTTTGAAACTGTCTCTCGCGCAAAGTATTCAAATATCATTTTTGAACACCTATCCATAGATACCACACACGGTTTGATGAAAAAAAACTTTTGAGTTTCAGGTTTAAGTATGGGGAATCCCCATAATTTATTGTTTTTTTTTATATATATTTAAGTCTTAATGCGGTGTACAGAATACATCTACTTACCAAGTTTCAACAGTATAGTTCTTATAGTTTCGGAAAAAAATTGACTGTGACATACGGACGGACAGACAGACAGATATGACGAATCTATAAGGGTTGCGTTTTTGTTTTCGCTACGGAACCCTAAAAAGTGTGCTTAGCATGTTATATTCATCCCTGTCTTCCAGAGGGGTGGGCAAATTAGAAACTGGAAAAATATTGGCATACAAGTTTCTCTGACTCCTTCTACATACTTCCATACATAAACATATTCTTACAATCTCTGTCACTTTTGGTATTCTCCACTGTATCCACTCTTTAGTACATCCCGGATCATCAACATACATTTGACTATTCATACAAGCAACTCAACAATTATAATTGTTGTTAAATTTTCTACAAAGCACTCGAGTAACTTAGTTGTTTTAAAAACTGAAAATACTCCTCACGTAAATTAATTATCACTGTAAGCTCTCATTTTTACCGTATCTATTGTAACGTCATTCTTTTTCTGCAACATAACATATATACAACGGGCCAAGGTCAGTCACATGGTCAGGATCTTCGTGGTTGTCCATTGTTGTGGGCGTTGATCACGACAGCAACTAAAACACAGTCTTACAAACACACAGTGTCATTATTAGTAACAAACGTTACAATCGTAATGGTAGCTACACTTCATAAAGCCGTATGATGATGTAATAAGACCGCGGTGTTCCCGGCATGAAAAGGCATAAAAAGGCATTTATTTTCTCAAATTTGATTCCTTCAGAATTCTTTTTGATGTCATTTCTAATAATACTACTACCGCTTCGGAAACAAATGGCGCTCTGAGAGAGAAAAAGCGGCGCAAGAAACTCTTCCAGCATTCTTTTTTTGCGCTCTTCTTAACAAAAATATACAATATTGTACTGCGATTGCAATAAAATAATCATAATCTAGTCCCAGGCTGTCCGATCACTTAGATATTCAGCTGTGGAGTGGAAGCTGTGCAGCATATACGTGCGACACGACCGCCTCGCTCGATAGTTCGTCCCTGACTGCCTGCTCGGCGTTCGCCCGGTGCCCGATCTCGACCGCACTCGCACTGCACGCTGTTTACACTCGAACCAAGACGAGTGCCAAAACTTCTTGATATTTTCTTGTGGCGCGACGTTATTATATAATATATATACATAAATGAACAAGATAACATTTTGATAGTAATAAGAATAAAATTATCAGAGAGTTAGTAATATTAATAAAAAATTATCTATTACAAATAGTCTAAATATTTGGAGTTTTATTGAGTGTTAATTCCGCCAATATTCGTCTTCAAACAATTGGACACGTGTTTCGCCTCTACTTTTCTTCTCTACTTCTTGACTCGCTAAACTCTAGCACAACACTGATAAGAAATAATAAAACACAAAAATAACATGTTTACATTGTTGAATGAACAAACAATTTTTTTTTTATAAAGTCTCGTGTCAGAGTTAAGCGAGTCAATATCTCCTGAGGATGCCTCGTGTAGAGGCGAAACACGTGTCGAATTGCTTGAATTAACACTCAAGAAAACTCGAAACATTTGGATATTTATGGATTTCCGCAAAATACCTCCTACTTCAATCAATTTTATTACAAATAGTTCCAATCAAACATTAAAGATTGATCCGTTAACGTTATTAAAAACCCCCTCAAGAATTTAATAAGAACTGAAAAGAGCGGAGCAAGACTGTTCACAAGAAGCTAATGAACAGCTATTGAAAGCATCTCGACCTCATCAAAGACGTAATTAGCTGGAAAACAAACGGTACAACCGCTGAGCAAATACTTGAGATCCCTTCATATTGTCGGAACAACAGTAATTCTTCAGGTCATTCGTTTTCTTTTTAATTAATTTTGACAAATTACCTTACCTTCTCAGTTACTTTTTCACTTTCATTTAATTAAATACTGAAGTGACATCCAACAAGCGTGTCCGAGTTAAGTGTATTTAAAAGAATCTTGTTTCTGTTTATTATTCTCTACTTTTCTTAGCAACTATTCGTTAATTTAAATTAAATTTGACTGAAGAGTCACTGTTTCCAGACACCTTAATGCGTTAGTGTTAGTCAAAGCGATCATCATTGCTTTGTAAATCGCTTAGAAGCAGTTAAATAACTTCGTTTTAAGTTGAAGATCTTACTGAATCAACTCTTATTAATTTTTTAATTCTTTTGTAAGGGATACGTTCGACGATTATGAGTTTATTGAGGCGTCCTGTTTAAAACTTGTTTGTATTTTCAATGAAAACCAATGTGAAGAAAATTCTGTTTCCTTCAAAGCACTCGAACCAAAATCTTTTCCTATAAAATTTGTCACAACTACATTGCGTTACATTATCCTTATTCCCACTCAACAATTTGATTTATTATTCTATTATAACATTTGCAAAGCAAACATATTTACTTTCATTGCTTATATTGCTCATATCTCCCCAGCATCCGTTTTTCTAACCCCAACATAAACACAACCAAACGCAATTTCCATGTTCAACTCAATAGCTTAGAATAATAAGTGATATAAGTAATATTTTAAAGCAATACACAAAAGAGCTCTATACATATATATATTATCATTACCATAGGTTCTCGTGAAGGATTTTTTTTTAATTGGTAATTATTTAACTTAATTCTTTTGAAGTTGAAGCAGAGATTGTCTTATGCTGACGTCATGCATACAACGTGTTACTACAAAGACACCAGGAGAACATAAATAGTGTAGCGGTGATAGTAATGTCTTTCAACATGTACCAGGAATTCATATTATGTAGTTTAGAGGTTCATGCACAATGCAGGTTTCTCTTTTGACATGGGTACTTTGTGCGCACGCATTTTTTTTTTTCAAATATATACTTTTCAATGAGTTTGGAACTATCTTTAGAAAAAAATATTCCATTGAAAAAAAGAGGTAGAGGTTTGTTTGTTTGTATGTAGGATACTGGAAATATCTGTTCAGAACGGAAATTATTCATATTAAATATGTCTATATTTTATTTAAACTGTATTCGAATACGCAGCGTAATGTTAATATATTTAATATTTAATTATTGTGGAAATGGTTGCCTGTGATAATAAAATACTTAAAAGTATTCGAGGAAGTAAAATTAGAAATATTTGCCAAAAAAAACTGGCAGTCACCATTAAATTCTTAGAACTTTAAAATAACTTCATTAATTCTAATCCTAGCAATGGCTTTGCGAGTTATTTGAAGTTAAGCTCGCAAGTTGATAATATGGATTTTTTTTATGGATAAGGAGGACAAATGAGTGTGCGGTTCAAATGGAATTAAGTGATCAATACCACCCAAATTCTCATGCAACACCAGAGGAATTAACAAAACAAAACTGTAAAATATATAATATAGTAAATCTTAGCCAATCATATCGTTAGAGTGAGGCGAAAAAAAAGAATACCTTACTTACAAACATTCCACCTACAGCTCTTTTGTTTTTTAATACAAAAGAAACGGCTCGTTTGATTAAAATGCAACGTCAAAAAAATTTAATAAGCATATTTATCCAGAAATTCCTGCAAAGTATCAGACACGAGTACATTCATTCGGTTAATATTTTCATCCGAATCCCGGTTCGTTACTTGAAAGTTAAGCTCTATGCAGTTCTAAGATGTGGGAGAATGGTTTCATGTTTGTATAGAATTTTGGCGCCTCTCCAAAAGTATGATAGCTTAGATCATTTATTTCTAACGTTAAACTTCGGCCTTTCTATTGAACTATACGGCTAACGGAATCATATATTACCGTTTACTCGAACGTATACAGCACAGTTTATATGCAATGACTAACACGCTGAGAGCGTTTTGGCTACTTTCATAACTCGAATGAATTTTCATTCTTGTAGTAGGGGATGGTAAGGGGCAATCTCGTAGCAGTTTTATATGATTTTCTTTCACGAAACATTAAGTTTTCCTCTATGCATACAAAAATACAAAGTTTTGTGGAAATTTCTTATTTTCCACAAAATATACGTATTTGTAGATTTGTTATTTAGATAAATGTATTAAGCAATATGAAGGTGTTGTTAATAATAATTATATATTTATTTGCAATAAAAATAGTAAACAATGGTATTAAAATACTATAATAATGAGCTTATATGTTTTGATAGCACTATTTTTATCAAACTTGTATCGTGCCGAAAAACCCAAAAATTCTGAGCGGCACTAAAATTGCGCTCGTCACCTTGAGACGTAAGATGTAACTTCACTAGCTACGGCGCCCTTCAGACCGAAACAAAGTAATGTTTACACATTACTGCTTCACGGCAGAAATACGCGCCAGTATCTAGCCGGCATCCTGTGCAAAGGGGCCTCCCACTGCGCACTTAATACAATTAATATCATAATTTCTTATCCATGAATTCCTTAACACTATAAAAATTATAAGCACTTAGCGAATTATGTAGCTTATCCTTAAATAATCTAGAATTTAAATTTATTAACGCTACTCGGTAACTACTAATAAATAAGAACACAATGATATACACATCTCTTATTATTAATTTTGTTTTTTTTTTTAAAGTTCCAAACAAATACATAAAAAACAAATTCACTGTTATCAAATTACTGTGTTAATTGTCTGTCAACATGACGTGGGCATAAGCGTTATGTCGCTTGTAACGCAACCGATAAAGCCATAGCTGTATTATTATACAATATGTTATGTTTTTACGCGCTAATCTCTGGTACTACTGGTCCGATTTGAATGATTCTTTCAGTGTTGGGTAGTCCATTTATCGAGGAAGGCTATAGGCTATTTTTTTTAAATTAGGGATCCGTAATAAAATTGCTATTTTGTAACACAAGGTGTAAAATCGAAAACCTATTTTTGCGTGCGCTGCAATAGAACAAAATGATGTACAGGCTATAATATAGGCAATATTTTATTACTTATAAAACTATCGCGTGAATTATACTTTATATGGCAAAACCACGTTTGCCGGGTCAGCTAGTCGTTCATAAAATTTTGTTTTTCAAATTTTATTTTGTATTAATCCTAGAAGTGAGGGTTATCACTTTAAAAACATAACATATTGTTAAGATATACAAGAGCGATTTACCAGTGGGAGGCTCCTTTGCACCGGATGCCGGCTAGATTATGGGCACCACAACGGCGCCTATTTCTGCCGTGAAGCAGTAATGTGTAAGCATTACTGTGTTTCGGTCTGAAGGGCGCCGTAGCTAGTGAAATTACTGGGATGACAAATGAGACTTAACATCTTAGTCTCAAGGTGACGAGCGCAATTGTGGTGCCGCTCAGAATTTTTGAGTTTTTCAAGAATCCTGAGCAGTGCGTATCAATTACCATCAGCTGAACGTCCTGCTCGTCTCGTCCCTTATTATCATCAAAAAAAAATGGGGTTGAGCAGGTTATCAACTGTAAAGTAGATCCTGTAGATGAAGCCACAACCTGACAGTTGAACAAAGCAATCAGAATTTTATAACGAGGCGGTACTCGAACTGTTAGCTCAGTTGGTGGGAGCACCGGCACGGAACGCTGGAGGTCGTGGTTTCGAATCCCGCATCGTTCATATAATTTTGTTTTTCAAATTTTATTTGTGTGTATTATTATAGTCACAAAGCCTCTACGAAAGTTCGTTCAAAGCTGCAGTAAGTTTTGATTGTAACATATTTTAAAACATATATTTAATTGAGTTTAAAATTTGAGGTGAGATGCGATTGGAGAAGAGCGAGCATTATTTTAATATTATAATTACGGTGGGATATTTCATTAATCCTATAGTTACAAAAATTAGGTTACATTACGACCTATGCTTTTATAAATGTTTATGTTATTGTTATATAAAATATAAATGTTATATATAACGAAATTCAAAGAAGCAAAATCAATATGCAGAATACTAAAATGGCGATAGATAGGACATATGTTAAGAGAAAAACAAGAAAAATGGACAAAATAATAACCGAATGGTATCCAAGAGATGGTAGTAGAAGAAAAGGGCGACAATCTAAACGCTGGGAAGATGAAGTAAAAAGAGTAACTGGGCCTAAATGGATCCAAATAGCGAAAGACAGAGAGGCGTGGAAATCTTTGGAGGAGCCTTTGTCGAAAGACAAGCTGTTTAACATATAGTTTAGATTTAAGTTTATAGTTAGTAAAATATCATTTATAATATTTGTGAACAGCAATAAAGGCTAATTTAATTTTATTTTTATTTAATGTTATTGTTTTAACTAAATGTTTCAAGACAACTGCAGATATTGAATGACTTTTATAACTGCAATAAATTTTAATGAAATTGAAAATTATTGAACATTAAACTAACTAAAGAACTCTCCGTCAGGAATATCTTTTATTTTATTCGCGTCAATATTAATATGCGGTCAAAAAGTCGCGATTAACAACACTTAGCTTCAACGGTACATATTTTATTACTGCATATTAGCATGTACTTTAACGATATTATGTCCAAATTATGTTAAATAAGAAGAAAGACACAATTACCATTATATTCTTCTGATTTTATGGAAAAATTACCATATTTATTACTCTTTAGGAACTTTTTCGAATATGTGTGGCTCGTAATTTAGATATTTCATTTAGGCTCAATCCTTTGGCGGTGACTGGTTACTTAGATTTCTTTTCACAAAATCAATTAATATCTTCACCATTAGTAGATTTCATCTGATGGGATGGGATGGGACATCACTTATTGAAAGTCAAAAACTACCACCCATTCCTAAACGCATGCCTCAGGCCTGAGAAGAATGGGCGCAACAAACTCAGCGGGCTTTATTTTCATCACAAAAAATATCTTTACAACGTAATTTTGTACAATTAAACTTATAATTTAATAGCCTGAAGGCGGTCGCTTCATTCCCAATCTGTGGTATCATTAAGAAAGTCATATACATCACCCCACAACAGACTTACTAACTCGACTCAGCCGAGTAGTAGGCATTATAAGTTCATGTCTGTTCCTGGTGTTAACATTGTGGTTATGACGATTTCTAGCAAATTCACTCAAGTGCCTATGTACATATATAACATTCTTTTATTCTTATGAAAATAAGGGACGAGACGAGCAGGACGTTCAGCTGATGGTAACTGATACACCATGCCTATTACAATGTAGTGCCACTGAGGATTCTTACATACATAACATTATCAGTAATATATTAAGAATCAACAGTCAAGATGTAAATTTCTTTAAATTATGCTCTCAATAATAGCGCGAATAGCCCTCTTCTGCAGCACAAATATTGTATTCATATCGGCAGCGTTGCCCCATACCAATATACCATAGAACAACTTTCCCGCATATTCTCACTCAGTACTCGGATCGTATCTCTCATGTTACGTATATCCTTTCCATTAAGGTAGCCACTTGCCCTCTCTAATATAAAAATAATAATTTAAACTTACAAGACCTTATTAATAATCACCTACAAATTCAATCCTCATGCAATAAAACATTGCGAGTAGCCAACGACTCCGGAAGCAAACAGTTGGTCATTGCAATTCCTACCTCACACATGACTGAGCAATTTTAAAACTTATTCAGTTCCAATAAGGACAGGCAAGCTACTAACACGTGTTTGCAGAAGTTTTCAGTTACCCGTGGCGGATGTCGGCGACAGTTACCTTATTTGGAATCGGTCCAGACTCACGGACAAACTTTTATGTTATTTCAATGTGGTTAAACTGAAAGAATTGTATTGTAATGGACCACTTGCTGAACGGTAAATAAACCGATTGTGATGATAATCTGTTGTCTGCACTTAATACTTTTTAATTTAAACAATATGTTATGTTTTTAAAGTGATAACCCTCACTTCTAGGATTAATACACAAATAAAATTTGAATAACAAAATTTTGATGAAGGATGCAGGATTCGAACCCACAACCTCCGGCGTTCCGTGCCGTGCTCTAACCAACTGAACTAACCGTTCGAGTACCGCCCCGTTATAAAATTCTGTTTGCTTTGTTCAACTCTCAGGTTGAGGCTTCATCTACAGGATCTACTTTTACAGTTGATAACCTGCTCAATCCCAATATTTGCATATTAGGAAATTGGCTTGAGATGTCGCTCTTGTAAATCTAACTTTTTAATTTAATATATTATACTATTGAAATTATAAGGTCTGTTCTGTTTGAATAAATCTATTCTATCATCATTTTCTATTTAACAAACAAACTCTAATTTATGAATCGCCCCATTTTTAACTTTTATTATATTGTCTCAAACTTTTTCGTCTGTGTGTTGCATGTCGCGTGACGGTCGGGCGGTGCCTATAGTTCGCAGCAGCTGACCGTGTAGTGTTACTCATTTGTGCCAGTGCTCCACGCTATTAGATTGATAATGCAATTTTTACCCTTAATGGAATGTTATTCCAAAAATTTTTAGTTAAATGCCTATAATGTGAAAAAACGTTTAAATTTTACCATGGTTTCATAAAACCACACAATCCTTTTTCTTATTTCACTAAGATTTGAAACTTAAAAGCTATAAAAAGCCTGTATTGTTGGTGTATCATGGCATCACTTCACCTACTGCGAAGGCTGCTGGAATCATTCTAACAATATGCTTTTAATGTTTTAATTTTGTTTATTTATACAATATATATGTAAATATAATATAATTTTACCCATTAGAGGGTCCATTGCACAGGATGCCGGCTAGATTATTGGTACCACGACGGGGCTTATTTCTGCCGTGAACCAGTAATGTGTTTCGGTTAGAAGGGTGCCGTAGCTAGTGAAATTACTTGGCAAATGAGACTTAACATCTTATGTCTCAAGGTGACGAGCGCAATTGTAGTGCCGATCAGAGTGTTTGGGTTTTTTAAGAAAATTTTCCTGAATGGCAGTGCATTGTAATGGGCAGGGCGTATCAATTACCATCACCTGAACGTCTTTCTCGTCACGTCCCTTATTAGCATAAAAAAATTTGAGCTACTTATTAAGAAAGAATACATTTACTGTTTTCATGAAATAAGAAAAGGTGTAATATTCTTTGTGTGGGCTTTTTTCTGTGGCATAAATAAATAAGAGACCCACCCTGTTGTGACCTATTTGTGGTTTTTTGTATTTATGATCGAATCAATTCAAATCAGATCATTTATTTGCTGAACAAGCTATTACATCGTTGGCTAATACAAATATACTAAAATTGTTTCTCTTATTCAAATCCAAAGGGATATGCAAATTGAGTAAATTAATTAATTTATTGTGTAGAATTATAAAAAATAGTTATGCTTACAAACATCAATAAAATTTAAAAATTATATGATTTTCTAACAGTTAAAATATTCGTCCATACTATAGTATTTCAAATTCAAAGTCAAATTCAAATAAACTAAATTCAAGCGCTTTTGAATCGTCAATATTAATATATCTTTTAAATTACTGAACCTAACATAATATGTTCGGAAAAATAGATAATTCTGATGTCAATAGAATATATTTTATTCGCTTTTAAGTAGATTTACAGGGATATATATTTTTAAGAACCTACCTACATAAATAATTATAATATTATTACCATCAAATTTTCAGTAAACAACATTGTCACGAAAATAATGTAAATTTCTAAAATTCGCTGCTATAAAGCAATATATTTATTGAAATCCTCACAGGCCTTTTAAACAAATAGAACTCAAGTTATATTACTGTGTTGTTGGTATCAAGTAGCTCATTCATGCACGTCTAAAACTTTCAGTACTCTACTCCACAACAAAGTTAGTAGTTTCACGAATACATTAAAATATTCACACATTTCGCATGAAAAGACTCAAGGGAGTATTGTACAGCATTTCTACAGAAGATCGTTATATTATGAGTCATTATAAATTACCAAAATTTAACTTACTTAATCTAAAGAGATGTCTAGAGATACCTCTTTAGTATATAATATAATATAGAATAATACATTGTAATGTCATTGTATTTTTTTATATGAAAAGGGACGAGACGAGCAGGACGTTCAGCTGCAGTGCCGCTCAGGATTCTTGTAAAACCCAAAAATTCTGAGCGGCACTACAATTACGCTCGTCACCTTGAGACATAAGATGTTAAGTCTCATTTGCCCAATGATTTCACTAGCTACGGCGCCCTTCTGACCGAAACACAGTAATGTTTACATATTACTACTTCACGGTAGAAATAGGCGCCGTTGTGGTACCCACAATCTATCCGGCATCCTTTGCAAAGGAGCCTCCCACTGGTCCTCTCACATCATTGCTAAAATTATGCATACAATTGAATGCATTTACGGCCATTCCCAATATTCAGTCTATCTCCCGTTGTGGCCTACTTGAGATTAAAAAATCATAACTTTCGTTGTCTTTTCTGTCCCAATAAACTTATCAACGGTAAGTCACCTTATCCCTACACGCTGTCTGTCAATGGGACGACATATAGCTTACCAGCGATATAAGTTTGTATGGAAATTGCAACAGTGAACTGGCGATAAGAATAACTTATCGGGTACATTAGGACAGCTTCAGATTATTGAAAGCTAATTACTGACAGTAAAAGGTAGTAATTTAGATCTATCTGTAGATAGTATAGTGGAAGCGGTGGTTAGTAAGCAGAAATTACAGTTATTGGCTATACTGACATACTTCTCTGGCAATCCACTATTTTTCTGTACAAACCCGGAAGGTGAAAATAAGAATGACGTCAGGTCCATGGGTCTCGTGGAACGCAACGAAGAGCTTTTTAATGTGGGAGAGTAATATAAGCACATCACACGCACTATAAACCGGCGTGAAGTAGAAGGTCAAGCACCGCTACGTTTCGCCACAGTATTACAATTCAATACAGAAGCGCAACGACTTTTGTTGTGACGCGTAACCGTTACAACAGGGGCATTTCGCTATCAAACGTAGATGTACAAGGGTTATCACATATGAGAAATACAACGATATTGAATATTATAATTACAGCATATCCATGTTATATTAACAAGAATGCATTACTTCGTTGCATTTAATGTTGATACGGTATATTGAGGTTTATTTTAGATAACAAGGTTGGATTGTCAATCTTACCCTGAGCAATTTTCTTAATAGTCGTAATATCAGATCTACGGAGTGTTAATGGTAGGAGATGAAATCGAGTATACCGAGTTTTGTAAACTGTTTTGGGAATTCTAAACTTATAATTTAAAAATCTAGTAAATTTTTTCTGTATTTGTTTAATTATTTTACTATGTATCATATATACCGGATTCCAGATTTGACTAGCATACTCTAAATGATCACTAACATAAGCGCAAAAATAATTTTTAATGTTTTCAGTTGCATCAATGCTCTTGAAGCAGTCCACTGAACGTATTATAAGCCCAAATGCTTGTGATGCCTTATTTGCAATATGTCGATGTGTCATTCGTAAGTTAGCTTGCAATCAAGAGCTACACCTAGATCTGTGACACAATCGACCCGCAATAGAAATTGATTATTTAAAGTACAATTAAATTTGATGATTAGCTTTTTACGGGAAATACTTATAAAAAGACATTTAGGTATATTAAGCCAAAGCTTATTATTACTACAATATGTTGCGATCTTCCTGTAGGAGATCAACGTCATAGATATCGTTGATAGGCCGAAATATCTTCATGTTGTCAGCGAAAAGTAAATAATTGGAATGATGAAAGCATGTATCGATGTCATTTATGAAACAGAAAAATAATAAAGGACCTAGGAGTGAGCCCTGAGGAACTCCAGAAGGTATCGTGATCCATGAGGAGGTGTAGCCATTTAAAACAACTGCCTGAGTTCTGTTTTTTACGTACGAACTCAACCATCTAAATAAGTTACCCCTAATACCAAGACCAGCAAATTATTCGAAGTTTATGTTTCGTACTTTTTAGGTTTATTTATTTAACAAATTCACTTGAATTATTAAAAATCTTAACAAATAACATGACCAGAGCCATGATACACACTCTACTTCACTTATAAATTGTAATACATCTTCAATCAAGAAAAGTACAGTTTAAACAGGTTTGCGTATTTTCAAAATGTCACAAATGTACAGGAGTTTTGTTGTGAAGTATTGTATTTTGATATCCCATTTCATTCGTACACACAGCTTATCTGTGATAATAATAATATTACATTTAGCGATTGAATTTTTTTGTTTTGGATATTAAAAATATATGTAGATTATTTCTCCAAGTTTGTTTCCAATCCATAGATACGTTTTTTTTACGCTTTTTATTGGCAGCGCTCTTGTGATTTCTCAGCTGATACAAGAGTGTATAATATAGGCCACGGTGATGAAACAATGTACGTCTATCTTGGACAAACAATACAGCTAAGCTGGTCCAATTTCGCTAAAGAGATCTCTCGTCAAATCCAACTCGAATGGGCAGCGTTCGGGAAGCTCCGTAAACTCTTCTTGTCCCAAATACCACAGTGTCTGAAGACTTAGGTTTTCAACCAGTGTGTGTTGCCAGTGATGACTTACGGTACGCAGACGTGCTCACTAACTACGAGCCTGATGAAAAAGCTCATGGTCGCTTATAGGGCAATGGAGAGTGCTATGATCGGAATTTCCCTGTTAGACCGAATCAGAAATGAGGAGATCTGTAGGAGAACCAAAGTCACGGACATAGACCAAATGATTGCGAAACTAAAGTGGCAGTGGGCAGGGCACACAGTTCGATGGACAGATGGCCAGTCGTGCAATAAAATCCTCGAATGGCAACCACGTACCGGAAGGCGCAGTATTTGTAGGCCCCCCACAAGATGGACCGACGATCTGGTCAAGATTGCCGGAATAGGTTGGATGAGGGCAACGCAGGAGCGATCATTGTGGAGATCTTTGGGGGAGGCCTTTCTCCAACAGATGACGTCTTCCGGCTGATGATGATGATGATGATGAAACCACATCAGGTGAACCATAATAAAATGTCAGACCTTTACGATTCAAAAAGAAACTGTTTTTGCCTCTACGTGTTCTCGATTGGCGTCAGTATGGAAATTTAATACTGTGGTTTTGCATCATTTATTATCTAGAACATAACCCCATCCCTACACCAGAATATGGCAACTGATATTGAATTTTAAGGGTAATTCGATGTTTACACTTAAAGGTAAAGGTAATTCTTTATTATCCATCTTTGCAAGGCGTATTTAGCCCCTTGTACATAGTTGGGCATAATGTTGTGCTTCATGTTTGCTACAAAGCTTCCTGTGTTTCCTCTAGAGGAGCATGAGAGGCGCTGATTACTAATTTTGACCCATTTCTACGTTTTCTTCCTTATCCCACTCTCATATCAACAAAGTCCCTTTTTCTTCGATCATTCTACTACCAGTCAATACATATTTTTAAAATGACAAAGAAATATAATTATTATATATACGTGTATCGTATACATATTGATCAATAGTAAAAATCAGAGAAAATTTAATTAAAAGATCTAGTAATAACTATTCGTATGTTAAAATAATGGAGCCAAAAATATCAATCACGTAGCTATAAATCTTCTATATTAATTCGATGTCTTTGTAGAGGCACATTGGAAATAGTAAATTAGGATAAATTGTACAATGTAATCGTCCTTTTTCCTTTAACCACGTCACGTCCCGACTGGAGGTTTCTTTTTGGTAAGTTGGTCTAGAGCCAATTAAGCTAACGGCGCCGACATCCGCTCCACTTCCGGCCTTTCGCAACCGCTAAATCGGTCTTAACTGGGGCCAATAACAAGACCTAGCATACGTTCTTAACTGTTTTCTAAACTTCATTACGTTTGAATCTAACATCCATTCAAAGTAATTGTTCGTTATACGTTAACAATTGAACACGGAGTCATTTTCCGTGGTTTCACTTAATCATAGCGTTAGGTAAAATATCAGACCAACAAATTAATATGCTCTTAAATTCAAATTCAAATTCAAATATTTTTATTCAAAATAGGATTCAAGATCACTTATTGAACGTCAAAAACTACCACTCATTCAAAAGAGACTGCCACAGACCTGAGAAGAATGGGCGCAAGAAACCCAGCGGGCTTTTTTTTTAATATAAAAATATGGATTACAATGTGATATCGTACAATAAACATTTATAATTAAAAAGCCTGAGGGTGTTCCTTTGTTCCCAGTCCGTGGTGTCATTAAGAAAATCGTTTATGCTATTGTAACCTTTCCCACACAAACGTTTTTTAACAATTCTTTTAAATTTATAATACTTACTAATATGTTTCGAGCTTTGGTAAGTAAAATGATGATAAAATGTGCAGGTCTCATAGTATTAATTATATGGGCATACCAACGTATTAAGAAGTAAAACAACACTTATTGTACAAAATAATATAATACCATCGTTTCTCAAACTTTGATAAAAATTTACAACAAACTAATCAATATGGTCATACTAATTATGTTTCGCTTTGATAAAGAAAATGTTGATAAAAAGTGCAGATCTCATAATATTATTATTAATTACATGGACATATTAAAGTATTAAGTAGTGAAAAGAACAATTCATGTACAAAATAAAATAAATCTATCGTTTCTCAAAATTTGATAAAAAGTCCTACCTACGTATATGTATACAGATATAAAAAATATTAAGGTTTAACACGGAACTGCCCGAAATGTATTAACCTTGTTATATTAAAACTACGGCCAACTAATAATCATTTCATATTTTGCAAAAACAAAGACTGAATTAATAAATATGATTGATCACCCGTGACTTTAGCTAGTTTGCAATGTGACCATATAAAAAGATTTTATTAAATTTATAATAAAACTAGCCTAAGAAACTCTTTAATGTATCAACTATTGAAACTTAAATTGTTAAAGGTGGTTCAACCGTTTCGAACATTAGCCTTAACAAATTCACATCAGACATCTTTTCGAGTGTGCATCCGGGGCTTAGGATGAAAAGACGTTGGCGTTACGTAGAGACGTTGCTTCATTGTGTCTTCTACCGCGTTTATCACGGGGAATGTTCCGAAGAGCTGTTTCACCTGATTCCTGCCGCCGAATTTCACCTTCGCACGACACGCCAAAATTTAGGATATCACCCCCACCATCATGTGAAGCGTTCCTCCACAGTGCGGTTTTCAAGGAGCTTTCTTCCACATACTACAGAGCTGTGGAATAAACTTTCTTGTGCGGAGTTTCCGGGACGATGCGATATGGGCGAATAATTGTCGTAAAAAGAGACTAAAGTGACGCTGCCGTTCTGCGTCAACAGCACAAATGGGCCAGACTCAATTGGTTTCATGTAACAGACGGTAAACCGGCAGCCTAGCGCCCGCTTTGTTTTGCATAGGGTAGTCTCGAAAACCATTCGTCTTATACAAATAACAGTTAACTCTAGTAGAGTTAGCTATTATTTGTATATCGACCCTTAAAGTCAGAAAAGGATCGCACCCAGTGATTCGGGGGAGGGATTCTGATAGCATTGAGTAAATATTGGTTTTTAGTTGGTAATTTTTTTATGACAATAAGGGCGGAGACGAGCAGGACGTTGAGTTGATATTAATTGAATCGCCCTGTCCATTTCAATGCAGTACCGCTTAGGTTTCTTGAAAAATTCAAAAATTCTGAGCGGCACTACATTTGCGCCCGTCACCTTAAGACATAAGATGTCAAGTATCATTTGCCCAGTAATTTCACTAGCTATGGCGCCCTTCAGACCGAAACACAATAACACATTACTGCTTCACGGCAGAAATAGACGCCATTGTTAATATGTGGTCAATGTACTATGATCACATTCCTATGCATTTATTTAAAAACAGTGTTGAGTTAAATTTTATCTATATCTATGTACAGATAATGTTATCAACACTTTTAAACCATTAATTCAAATATAGTTGACATATCGCAGAAAAAGCACAAGGCAAATATTGTGAATAAATACTTACCACAGTACGACTTTACTGTCGGTAATGGCAAAAAAATTCGTCAGCAAATTTAAGATTAATAATCTTGCCAATAATTAAAAGTATTATTATTATTCAATATTATTATTGCTCTGCTTCTTACTATTTCAAACAAAACCAATCTTTTTACTATATTAAAAATACTATGATTACATAAAATTAAAACTAGGCTGATCCGATGACCGTCCAGTAGCCCTATGGTGTCGCGAGAACTGACTTTGTACATTATCAGCGCCAAATTTACTTCTTTCTTACTCTTTACATTTATTCGTAATAAATTTGTAATTTATATAAAAAAAATTACAAGGGTTATATAAAAATATTGCTGCTATTCAACCACACTATAATTTAGTTTATATTCGACTAACAAGCTTGTTTATTATTAGAATAATATGTTAACGATTGGTAATACTGATTTTGGATGATGATAACTTTGCCCTCATTCGGATTAAAATTAAAAAAAAAACTGATTCGCAAGCAAAAACTGTATAAAATTAATATTTAGGAACATCATTAACAACATATTAGTTTGAGGTCAACATTTTTATAATGTGTTATTCAAGAGAACTTAAATCAATTAAAATATTTGCATATGATTATGTTTTTCCAGCGTAATCAAGTAGCGGAACATTTTACTATGGGTGAAACGGTAATCACCATTTTAAATTCCTTCGCCCCCAAAAACATATTAACAAAAATTAACGTCTACATTGTCATTTAGCTTTTATGGCGCCCAATGGCCCATGAAATTCGTTTGGGTCGTTGCACCTCAATTTGCAGTAAAGTTTCGGCTTATTAATTTATCCTTTTCCGTTATTGTCGTAAAGAGATCAGAGGATCCCGGCGGGATAATAAGCGGCTGGACCTATTTGGCAGATGCGTAAATTTATTTGTTGCCTTTCGAATATTGGAATAGGATGCGCAGTGCAGCATCTAAGTGTGATCGCACTGCGTCGAGGGGGTCGGCGCCGACTACTTGGCAATGTTTTCGGTCAACGTACTCCATGTCTGTAAAAGCCTCCTAAAGCTGGAGCCAAAGCAATTTTCGCAAGATTCTTGCCAGTATCCTTTATGTACATGATTTTACGACATGGACTCGTTTTATTTCGTATATTAAATTTCTATCGCAAGATTAAATCTGATACTTGTTATAAAGTCAGTTTTTTCATCTTTGGTGAAAATTATTTCGTTCAAAGTACTTAATTCTTAAAAGTATCAAAATTTTAGAATGCATTTTAAGCCCTTTGCATAATAATTGTTTATCATCGATACTTCACTTACAGACTTTAATGTTTGCCGTCGGATTTAAGCATTCAGATGTTTTTTATTCATAAACAGGTAATTTTGTTTGCATTAGGTTTATACGATGCATTTAATGTAGATGATTTAAAATACGGTTATTGTGTCGTTAATAATAAAAACTTATTAAGTATTTTAAGGAAATAAAAAATATATTAAGTAAATATAAATTTATTATCACATTTCTTAAATAAGCATCTTAATTCAAAACATCTAAGTTCTTACATCAAAATAAATTATGTTAATCTAAGCAGACACAAAACTTTCCTAGATTCCATAAATTTGCACTAGTGTCGAAATTTATTACTAAATTGCAGTCATCTTCATGAGTAAATCCAGGAGTATCTCTTGCCAAAATTCATGTCAATCAACTCAAATCAAACAGAGAGGTCTACTTAATAGTAAATACTGATTAGCACGAGGAAAGTATTAAATTAATTTTGATCCTTTATGGTTTTAGTTGACCTTCTCTAACACCCATTTCCCGGAGTATTGTGTTTCTAGCCTCTTAACTTTAGGGCGGAATCCGTTTTCGTCAGCGGTGTAGTCAACCCTGTACATAAAACCATCAGGACCAATGTATTCGTAGAATCCCTTCGAAGCGATTCCTTCGTCGATTGAGTTCGGATTCTTCAAGACTGCGTTTTCCTTGGCGCGAATCTTGTTTTCAGTTTCGAAACTGTAAAGAGAAGTAAAATTTTCTTATAGTTGCTTAACTTCAAATTTAATTCTACTAACATCAGCTTTAGATAATATTTGGGCATCTACTCATTACAGAACTAGTTTCGCCTATTGATCTACTCAATGCTCATATTTCATACTTAATATCTCTATAATGGCAAATATATCAATATTTATTAAGATGTTAGCGTTTTTCGATCAAACACCAAATAAAACAACTTATGTTTGGCGCTTAAAGAATAACGCATAATAAATGATACCTCAAACTGGTTTCGCTATTAACATATATGATATTCGGCATTTCACATGATAACCTGAATAAAGATAATAATAGCGAACTTATTATAATTAAAAGCAAGAGTAATCTGTAAATTAGATATTTTTAATTTCTCATAGTGAAAACCCAAATAAATTTACATATTTTTGGGCGCTGATCGATTTCAGATTATAAACTAATGTACATATAATATTCATGATCTATAACTTGATAACAATAAATGATCGATGATTATTTAAATGTCAATAAGAGTGTCGCTAATGAATTTAAATGATTTTGAACTCTGACACGTATGGCATTATCATTGAACAGAATTTGAAGACGAACATAATGTAAGCGCCGAATAATGCGCTCGGTCAAGGCCGTTGCTATGGAAGACTTTATATTATTATTTTGTTTTGTTTTTTATCTCTATTGAAAACATAATAAGTTTCCAAATGGAGGCTTTGGTTCATTCACCTTAAATAGGAACTTTAATAAACTATAAATATATATCATTGTAATTACTTTCCAAAACATTCATAGTTAATGATGTTTAATGATATAGAAGGTTGATTAATTGCGCAATATTCTGCTGACACAGTTAATTAAGCGTTTATTCACTCATAAGAAATTCCGTTTAGATAAATCCATGAAATCAAATACAATTCATATGTAATTCTCAAAACCTTTAGAGATAAGCCCAATATGACATTGACTTTAAAATCGAATTAATTCTTGACTTTTCTGAATGCCAGCGGTATTTGAACTATGTGACCGATTTGTGACATTTTTTATTAGAAGCTACAAGGATGTTAAAACTCAATCCAGTTTCAGTAATTAAGAATAATTTAAAGTGGCGTCCATCAATATGCGGAAACAGAGTTATGGGTCTGGTATAAATATGATTTTTATTCATGTTTGGTCTGATTAAGTATTTTAAAATTCTAATGTGATGGCTACAGCGTCATATTAAAGTAAATTAAATTATAATAATGATTTGAATGCTATTGAGAAGGAGAGTAAAAAAGCTTTCATATATTGAAGTTGTTAATAAAATCCTCATAGCAAGCACTTTCCTGACACTTCAAGAGGTTGCAGTCAATATTTGATACATTTACCTTAATTTTTTACCTTAATTTGTATTATAAAGAGGAGATTGATGTTAGAAAGAACTTTATGCACTCATTCCATTTATTGTTGGCACAAATATATTCATTATGCAATTACAACTAGCATTCGTGTAATATATATTGTTTATATTATAGTTATATAGTTTGGCGTAACGTGGAAGGACGTTCGTTGAATAGCTCACTGTAGAGGAATGCCAGACAACTAGATGGTGGGGATGATATCTGGGTTTGTGGCGTGTTGTGCGAAGGTTTTGTCGGCAGGAATCAGGTCAAACAGGTCTCAAATCAGATAAAGACTCAAATACTATCGTCAACTTTCGCATGGGTAGTTCTTATATATCCTCATGTCATATGGTACCTATATCCAAGGGCATGAACACATCACACACTAGTGTGGGTACCACAACGGCGCCTCTTACTGCCGGGAAGTAGTAATATGTAAGCATTACTATGTTTCGGTCTAAAGGGCGTCGTAGCTAGTGAAATTACTGGGCAAATGAGACAACATCTTATGTCTCAAGGTGACGAGCACAACTGTAGTGCCACTCAGAATTTTTGGGTTTTCAAAAATCCTGATCGGCACAGCATTGTAATGGGCAGGGCGAATCAATAACCATCAACTGAACGTCCTGCTCGTCTTGTCTCTTATTGTCATAAAAAACGTCATAAAATACTTACGCGAAGTCGTATTTGTCCTCTTTGTAATTGTGTTTCTGCTTAATGATTTTGATTCCATTGTTCCTGTAGTAACCGTCTCTGTAGTATGGGTTTGCATCTTGTGGTGGTGTAAGAACCAGTCTGTAGGTATCTTGGGTTGCTTCACTTACATATGGGTCATATTTATGTGAGTACGGCCCGTAACCGCCGTCATATGGATTATCTATGTGGATGTATGGGTTTGGTATGTGAACATATTTTCCCTCGTTTGTAGGTATGTATCTGAAACAATACAATTTCTTATTTTATTTCAACTTCTCCTTACTTATTTTAATATGCTTTATTTATAGAATTTGATGTATATGAGTTTAAATATTTGAGAAATATGCCATGAAAACATTTATGCATATAAGAATATTTTCGAAAATGAAAAATTGAAAATACAACATATTTTCTTATTTGATGAATAACTTACATGGAATAATAAGCAATTATGTATTTAAATTTAATTATCATTTATGCAAATACAACAATTTTTTGTCATTTAATGAAACTGAATCTATATTTTTATAATTTTAATAAATCATAATTAAATTAAAATTTACTTTGCTCTATTTGGATAAGTGCCTTATAATTTTACAGCCCAAAGCTTTTTGTCTAAAGTTTTGACTACTCAACTTAGTCAAGATTACTTAGTATTAACTTGAATTCTTAATTATTTGAAATATTCAAAGTCTTATGTAGAGCATGCCATCAGTGAAAAATAGAGAAAATTGTTTTCACATTGAATCCTCAAAATATATTGAATGAGTTAAATAAAGACTTCTGATACTCCTAAGATATAAAAATTAAGTGTAATAGCAAAATACTGTTTATTCAAGATCTTATTTATACTTTTTTTTTTAGTTTATTGGCCAGTTTAGAATAAATACGTAAATAACCTTACGGGTTCACTTTGAAATTAATTTTAATTATCATTTTTTTTTTCAAAACCTATTCTTTTTTCAGGATGTATATTTTAAAGCGTTTTTTGATTTTCGTGGTATTTATGTACATTTCTTGCAGCTCTTTGAGTAGTTCGTAATGTAATTATATTATAAAGTACTTGCAATAAACTCAATATTAATTCCTTGGTTGTATCACATACAGCACACTAACATTTAAAGGCAACTTCCAACGTTAGAATGTAATAGTTATTGCAAATATTATGGCTTGACATTTACTTACTTGCCAGGATTTCCATATTTATAAGGGTTCCATCTGCCGTCTTCTAAAGGTGATGCAAGGGCTGCCACGCAGAAAGAAACTATGCACTGGAAAACATTTAATACAAAATTAGTACTTTATATAAATACAACAATTCAATGAGTGATAAATAAGTTTGCGTTAAAGTTATTATTAAATAAAAAAATTGTGATGAATAATCTATTAAAATTTTGAATTTATTATTTTGAATTATGTTTATATTTTTGTTTTTTTTTTTATTCAATAAATAAATTCTTACCACTAAGGTTATCATCCTGTGGGCACTATATTTCTGTTAATCACAAAACGTAATGCTGAACACTGGCACTCCAATAAGGACCACAATGCAGGAACACGGAACCGATGTTCACTCTTTCGAGAATTTCAAATGTTTGTGTTGATTTCGAAATCGACGCTTCGCTTTTATACATTTGCAACATCAACTCATATCTTCTGCGGCAACTTGAACACACTCAGCCGCGTACGTCATACGAACACACACACAAGCAAACGGCCTACGTATTTTTTATCACACATACCATTCTATTACTGTATCGGGGCATCCGTGATGCGGTTCAATACTTACTTAATCCCTTCACCACGACCGCCTTTATTTCCTCGAATAAATTGTGTTTTCCCAAATATTGGTTATTGTCGGAATTAGAATAACTAGAGATTAACATTATTTAATATTATGAATATCGACTTTGCGGTTTACTTTTAAGAATCCGTCGTTTATGAAGTGATTTGAAAAATATAATTTTCATTTTTACGGATTGGCCTCCATACATATTTATTATATAATAGTTAATTGTGAAAATTTATTATTGGTCTACAATGTTGTAATGTTTGTTTGTTATTTTATATGTTTTTAACAGTGCTATATGTCTTCCAAATAAAAAAATAATAATTCGTGGCTTTGTTCATGTTTGGTATACAGCAATTTATTAGTTAGTAGCAAGTATACAGTTTTTCAACAATAAACCTCTGGTATCGCTGGGCTGGGCTTTTCATGGGCTGGTCATTTCTATTACTTTCCATCAGTGAAGTCCGTTTGCCCCATTTGATTATCATCAGCCGGAAAACGTCCAAGACGTCCATAATGGATGTTCTGGACAAAGCCTTCCATAAAGATCTCCACGACGATCGTTCCTGCAACCAACGTATTCCGGTGATCTTCTTGTGGGGGGCCTACCAACAATGCGTCTTCCGTTACGTGGTTGCCTTTCGAAGACTTTTATGCTCCACTGGCCATCTGCCCGTCGACTTTACATCTCCTAGGGATCTCCTCATTTCTGACGCGATCCCGCAGGGAAACTCTGAGCATAGCCCTCTCTGTTGCCCTCTGGGCGACCATGAGCTTTCTCAGTCTTGCTGCGTTAACTTAAAAAACAAAAACAATCATTTGCTGAAGTACAAATGAATCAGAGAAGCTCATATTGTCCCTGAGTCTACTCTTGTATATGTGTTGCATCAAATAGTGGGAGGTTCCTTTGCACAGGATGCCGTCTAGATTACGGGTACCACAACGGCGCCTATTTCTGCCGTGAATCAGTAATGTGTAAGCATTACTGTGTTTCGGTCTGAAGGGCGCCGTAGCTAGCGAAATTACTGGGCAAATGAGACTTAACATCTTATGTCTCAAGGTGACGAGCGCAGTTGTAGTGCCGCTCAGAATTTTTGGGGTTTTTCAAAGAATCTTAAGCGGCACTGCATTGTAATGAGCAGGACGCATCAATTACCATCAAATGACCGTCCTGCTCGTCTCGTTATTTAAAAAATTTCATAAAAAAAAATCAAATTCGAATATTTTTACTCACAATAGGATATGATATTACTTATTGGTAGTTAAATCTACCACCCATGCGAAAAAGTATGCCTGACCTGAGAAGAATGGGTACATCAGACTCAGCGGCCTTTTTTTTTTTAAATATCATTACAATGTAATATCATACAATAAAATTTATTATTTTTAAACCTCGAAGGCGGTCGCTCCATTCCCAATCTATGTTGTCAACAAGAAAGTCATTTATGAATATGTTTATTTAGTAACCGTAGCGCACAAATACCCGGTAATAATCCTGGTAGGTATTTACAAAATGACAATGTTGCTTTTTTCCGAGTCATCGATGTATATGCTATGTACCTTCATTTTAATGTTATTGTTATTTCAAACCAATATAAATTGATTTACGCAAACACTGGTACCCATAACACAAGTTAGATCTTATCATGGGTATCATAGTTTCAATTCAACACTGTATTTTATTTAAGATAAGTTAATTTTTAAAACGTAGTTGATATAATATATTTAAGTGTTGTGAACGTCTATTTTTGTGAAATAAAGTTCATTATTATTAGTATTATTATCTATGTATGTGAAAATGAATATTTTTTTTGTTATCTTGCACCCATTGACTTTTCCTAGAATGGGTAAGCAATTTGTGTAAGTGTGTCAATATAATATTTAAAAAAATTGTGATGGAAAAGTGACATCTTGTTGATCCGATCGTTAGCCGGAATTTAAACATAAAAACTCCTTCATTATGTGCCATAGGCGTAGTAAGGCTTTTTGGAGTTGTCATGACGAAGTATAATACCAGTGGGAGGCTCCTTTGCACAGGATGTAGGCTAGATTATAGGTACAACGGTGCCTATTTCTGCCGTGAAGCAGTAATGTGTAAGCTTTATTGTATTTTGGTCTGAAGGACGCCGTACCTAGTGAAATTACTGGGCAAATGAGACTTAACATGGCACCTTATGACTCAAGGTGCAAGCGCAATTGTGGTGCCGCTCCGATTTTTTTGTGTTTTTCAAGAATCCTGAGCGGTACTTCACTGTAAAGGGCAGGGCGTTTCAATTACTATCAGCTAAACAACCTACTCGTCTCGTACCTTATTGTCATAAAAAAAACTTCACGCTATATTTTAATTATATTATAAATAAATATAATAATAATTTTAGCGTACGGGTCCTCTGCTGTTAAGTGATCACCGCCGCCCACAATCTCTTGTAACAACAGAGGAATCACAGGAGCATTGCCGGCCTTTAAGGAATGCGTATGCGCTTTTTTTGAAGGTACCCATGTCGTATCGTCGCGGAAACACCGCATAAGGAAGCTCATTCCACAGCTTTGTAGTACGTGGAAGAAAGCTCCTTGAAAACCGCACAAAACCAAATTATTTAATATAAAGTCATTAATTGTTTGTTATTTGCCACACGTCATTCATTTACATTTGACAGGCTTACAGCCTACTTGTCTATTGATCGTTACCAATAAAATTAATTTTATATTTATAACAATGAACGAACATAGTTTCCACTAACAATGACACGGTTCAACATATAAAAGCTTATGATTGATTGATATTTCATTACCTAAGGTGATAAATTATCGCTGATAAATAATAATCACGTTGTTAATCTGTCATACAATGTTAAAACCTCTGTGTTAACGTAAAATCAAATTTTCACAAAGGGTTTATAATATAAATAGTATTTGATACATAAATATTCGTGCGTGTGTTTGTCACTGAACTCCTCCTAAACGACTGGACCGATTTTAATGAAGTTTTCTGTGTGTCTTCAGTTTAAGTATATTCACAATTGAACTACTTTCTAAGAGACTGGTCCGATTTTGATGAATTTAAGACGTGTGTTCAGGACACCGGCTGTTCGGTCCGCTAGTAAAATATAAAAATAAAGATATTTTGATGAAAGTAATGTTATGTTTTTTACTTAAAAAAATACTTTCATAAATATTTAAAATGTTAAAATACAAATTATAAGTTAGTAAAAATACCGTTGTGGTTCCCATCATGTGCAAAGGAGCCTCCCACTGGCACAATACTAAAATAGTAAATGGTTCACCATAAAAGAAGAATTTTAGCGATTCCAACTACGGTAGAATCGCACTTTCTTCGCACTCCCTTATTTAATTCGAGATGAATTTACTCGAGCGTTACATAGCCGAACGTAACAGGTCATTCTATACTCACAAAATAAAATATGACCACCTAAAGAAGCTTTCATTTCAAAGCACTGTTAACAGTGTCTGTGACAGTAAAATAGTAGACAAAATATAACAGAATTCTTAGCTTCATCTGATGAATCATTAAGTTGTATTAAATCTCGCTATATCTCCAGTAGAAACACTTAACCTTTAAGGTCACGATATTGTATATTGTACACCACGATCTTGTATTTTTATCATCTTGACGTTTTGCCGGAAAGTACAGCTGTTTATAATGCATTGTGTCAATTGTTAGAGAAAAATTGCCTATTTGACCTCATTAGCTACAGCTGAATAGAACTCATTTATTATAATTTGAAATCGATGAAAGGCTTCGATGATTTGTTTAGTAAATGTTTTGTTACTGAATTTAAAGCTAAGAAGGAGTTAACGTGTTTATTGAATAAACTGTTGCATTCATTTAGAACAGACTCATGTGAGATAGTAAAAATTTAAAATTGAACTCTGTACACTCAGATTTTTTTATGGAAAAAGGAAGACAAACGAGCGTACGGGTCACCTGGTGTTTAGTGATCACCGCCGCCCACATTCTCTTGCAACACCAGACGAATCTCAGTAGCGTTTACGGCCTTTAAGTAAGTAGGTGTACGCGCTTTTTTTGAAGGTACCCATGTCGTATCATCCCGGAAACGGATTAAGGATTGGTCTCCATTGCGCTCCAACTAGATACCGCACTACATACGAACAATAGCTTTTTGTTACTGCAACTATTAGAAGCTTGTGTGCGTGGCATTTTGACACTCAATGGCATCTATCAAATTTTGTTACATATATACGCTTTGTGTTATTTTACATTGAAATTAATAACATACAAAATACTTACTGATGATATGTGATCCCAGTGTCTTTCTTATTTCTTGTAGTATTTTTCAAAGTTCTACTACACAACGCAACATTTTAGTTTCAATTATTTAATATAGCAAATTTTAACAGAACATAGGGCACGTCAACGTCACACATTGTTCGAGACTGGCTCGGGAACGCCCACTTGGGCGTAGTACCTATTAGTTGCCGTACTACTATCTATTTGGAGCGCAGCGGAGACCAATCCTTAATCTAATTCTGAACATAAAGATGTTCAGAGTTCATTTATACTCAGACAAATTCTCGAAGACGAAAAGCATGTCATTAAACCATCACTAAGATATTTTAGAACTTCAGAAATTTACAGTAAAGTTTACAGTAAGAAAACTACAGTAGTATCACATGTACCCTTATAAAATAATATATAACTACATAAATGTAGAAAAAATATATGTTTATATAAGGTTAATAAAACTTTATTATTTCTAAAACATTAGAGCGTGTCCATTGAATTTAAAATCAATTGACTGTCACCTAGTGCTAGCATGAGATGTGATTAATTACCGTTTATTTTAATTATCATATAAATCTGACAGATAATAATAGTTTTTTCTTATTTTAGCTACGAATGTAGCACGACCTTGTAAACTTTTATATTATTGATAACTGTTATTAGTAAGAGATACAAAATAAATAGTTTTGGGTTTACCCGTGAAAGAAGTTATTTGCACATTCTTTTTGCGAGGCTTTTAGCATTTATAAACTTTTGCTATTATTGATTCGTGACCTAGAGAAATACATAGCTATTCTTTTGATTAGTAGGTGTAGGTGAGTTTGAGACGTGAGATTATTAATTGAACCTTACATCGTGTGCTACATTGTTGAGCTTACAGTGATTTTTTTGCTTACTATCGGAAGTACAGTTAAAAATGATTATGTAAGATTGTCTATATTGTTGTTTAAAGCCATTGCTGTAGCTTATGTTCTAGTGTGAATTGCATTCACATACGTCATACCATTGTACAAAATGTACTTTATAACGCTTTGGTAAGAAAATCATATTTTTTATGTCAGAAATTTTATCTTTTTTTATTTATGTACTGCCATATTCCACACGCTGGTACATGTTACAATGTCGGCGTATACAGTACTAATATTGTAGTATTTATTTATAATATGATAAGCATTTGATCGCGTGCCATGCAGAGCTGCTCGAATCGTCGGGGACCCAGTGCTCTTTGAATGGCTCCATCACCTGACGTTGCGTAGAGACGTCGCTTCAATGTGCTTCTATCGCATATATCACGGGAAGTATTCCGCAGAGGTGGTTCACCTGATTCTTGCCGCCGAATTAAGCCTTCGCACAACACGCCACAAATTACGATATCATCCCCACCATTTGGATGTGTGGCATTCTTTCTCTGCAGGTTTCAAGAAACTTTCTTCCACAGACGTCAAAGCTGTGGAATGAGCTTCCTTGTTTCAGGGACGATACGACATGGATACCATCAGAAAACGTGTACACCTTCCTTAAAGGCTGGCAACGCTCCTGTGAATCCTCCTGTGTTGCAAAAGACTCTTTCGTCCTCCTCTTCCAATCTAAAAACACAAATGTGTCACGAAGAAGAGTAAGCTATGCTTCCAGTGAAAATAGAATGTATACAAACCATGAAGTTCAGAAGTTAATCTGCAAAGTAAATAATAACGGAACTTATGCAGAGGAGTAAAAATAATTTATAGCAGATTTAAATCTTATTCTCACCTGCCAGCAGGTTGCGATAAGTTATTCTACTTCCGTGGTTTTTCATATTTTGAAAGATAGCTTGGCGACGCTGTAATAGTTTGTAATATTTCTTTTTTATTTTTATAACTTCACGTAAAAATACAGACATACAAATAGTGTATGTACGCACGCACGACGTTATTCTTCTTTGGCGTAAAACGCTAAGGATACAAAAAAAAATATTAGAAGGATAATTCAATTGATGTTCTGTTCTTCTAGGAGGCCTACACCTTAGAGGTTGAGAACGGCTAAAGAAGAAGAAGAAAGAAGAAGGTATTTCTTATTGATCTAAAATTCATCAGATCATGAATTTTGAGTATTCGAGTAAAAAAGTCATATAACATAATTTGCCCAGTAGGTACTCCAAATGGAATGGCCATTTAAGATTTAGTTGTGTGGAGTCACCAACTTAACAAAGTATGTCCCATTTCTTTTAACAAGATACAGAAAAAGTATCATTATTAATATTATAATTGCTAGTTGAAGTTTGTTTTATACTTGGTGTAGTGTATTGACATCTAGTCTGAACTGAGTATGTGTTAACTATCATATTCACTGTCATGACATCGACAGTGACATTAACCGTGTGACGTTGAGTGCTACATAACGAATGCACAGTAGAGAACAGCGGAAGGCAGTTCTACTCGGCTAACGGTTGCGTGCGGACGTCCCCGGGTGTAGTGCTATATGGTAAAGATAAGTAGTTACCTTTGAACGCCTATTTTCAATCGATCATCATGAAAATAATTTTGTATTCGTGTCGCCTGGGACCGATAAAATTATATAGATATATAAAGAAAGAGTCAAAGTATTAGGCTTAAACTGAGCGCTTATGAATCATAATAAAAAATATTCAAGTAATTTGAATTACTAACTCTACTATATGTCCGTAAATAGTAGAGCTCATTAAAAGAACATACAACAAAATATATTTTATCCCAAAATTTTAACATCATCCTGCGAGATCGCGTTTTAACCAAATTACATGTTCTAATCTACGGTTAACAATTAAAACAATCGACCAAAAGCAAAGAAGTTATTATATTTACGAAACAATAAAGTATAATAAGTGTTAGGTTAGATTATCTGACTTCATACCTATAGGTCAATAAAAGCATAGTTTATTTCATCGTTTTGTGGAGTATTGTGGAGGCGCCAAAAGTATTGTGCTATATACTTTATAGCCATTCTCAATATGGCCGACTCAGTTTAAAGGTCCGAACCCGTTATTTCGTTTAGTTGATTGCAAATCGCTTTGGGTAATTCGCAGGGCGTAATAAATATGATGGTTATGATAAAATCAGCGTTTTCGTTTAACTTCCTGGAGTTATACATACATACATACATAGCCGGTATGTAAATGAAAATTTATGTGTCATCAACGGTATGAGGGTGTATCTAAGCTGTTATTCTGCTAAAAATTAACTGGGAAATAATATCAGGGTAATTGATAGTAGAAAAATTTGGATACATTCGACACATAAAATGGAGTAGTACTTCGATCCTTGGGTCTGATGATTTCAGTCTCAGTAAGAACCATTTGATCGCGTACAACGCAGAGCTGTTCGAATTGTCGGGGGTCCTGTGCACACTCTATGAACGGCTAGAGCACTTGGCGTTGCGTAGAGACGAGGCGTCTTTGTGTGTCTTCTACCGCATAATGATGTTGATTCCTGCCACCGAACTCCATCTTTACAAGACGCGCAGAAAAACTGGACATCATCTCCACCATGTGTTTGTGTGGATTTCATCTACAGTGCAGTTTTAAAACTATGGAATGAGCTTTCTTGCAAGGTTTTCCCAAGACTATACGACATGGGTAACCTCAACCTCAAACACACGTTTACTTTTATAAACCTTCCGTTTAGGCTCCTATGATTCCTCTGGTATTTCAGGAGAATGTGGGTGATCACTTAACATCACGTGACCCGTATGCTCATTTGCCTCCTCTCGTATTAAAATGTAATATTAGGGAAAAAAAGTTTTTTTTTTTAGATAATATTCATTTCATATCAAAATAATTACCGTTATTATTTGTACATTGCCCCCATCTAACAGGATGATCAATTATGCCTTTACGATAGATCTGTGGTGATCTAGATTCGACAAACTGTGTTAAAGCATTTTGTACTGCCTCCATTTTCTAAGTAAACTTTTTATCACGAATAAAATTTTCCAAATCGTGAAAAAAAAATTGTCCATTGAAGCAAGGTCTGGCGAATACGAAGGTTTCTAATTGCAGTTCCTGTACAGTTAAAACGGTTTCTCGTGCTGTATGAGGTCTCGCGTTATAATGGAGCAATAATGGTGTAGATCGGTTCATGAGTTGGGGCTGTTTGCTATCATTGTTCGGAGTTCGGCACAGTAAACATCTGCCGTTATTGCTTGACCAGATCGGAGGACATCTTAAGCCATGAAGGTTTAATGTCAATTTGAAGTACCTATTACAATAAAACGGCAAATTCATACCTTAACCCTTATTTACTATTGAAAATATGGAAAAAAACCTTAAATCCTTATATGAATTCAGAGGGCTAATACAGATTGCATCCGACTGTCTGCAAATTGCAAATAGATCATTCAATGTTTTTGCATGATGTGATTGAGTTATTGAATTTAAATGGTTGATTAATATAATCTATAACAGCTATGAATAATTTGTCTTGATCAATAATTAATTTTAAATATTCTTTAAATAATTATATGTATTTTTTCGAGGTTTTGTAATTTTTTTACGATTGTACATGAGAGTTTTGATTCAAATTCAAAAATTTATTAAAAATGGAATATGATATCACTTATTGGAAGTCAAAAACTACCACCCATTCGAAAAAGTATGCCTCAGACCTGAGAAGAACGCACGCAAGAAACACACAGGCTTTTCTTTTCACACAATATATGGTTTCAATATAATGTCTTACAGTAAAACTAAATATTGAATTGCCTGAGGGCAGTGGCTTCATTTCCAATCTGTGGTATCATTCAGAAAGTCATTTATTATAACATAAATATATGAGTATATATACCACACAAACGTTTGTTAGCAATTCTTTTGAATTTCGTAATACAGTTTTGAACATTTTCTTGAAGTTCTTAACAAAACTAACATAAGACTATTTTATGTTATCTATATCAGCCATAATACTCAAGGTATTTCGATTGCGAACTGTAACAGATAAACAGGCATCTTAAGATTAATAAAAGCATTCCTTTGAATCATTAACCCTAAATTTTATTTTAATAATGACAACAAGAAATACTATTCTGCGCCACCAAATATTTATGCTACACATAATTAATGCGATGAATTATAATAATGTCCGGTTAGATTATACATATGAATTTCCATTGAAATTAATTTGTCACAAAATATATGTGGAATTTCATAGAAAATTCCACTCGGATTGCGATGCTGTATGACGCAGTGGTATGCGCTGGCGCCGACTGTCCGCCCCGAGTAATAAACAATATATGTTACTGTTTTATAAAATGCTGGTGAAGGTAATTATGCGATGAATCCTGCATTATAATATCATCTACATTATATGCGCTGATAGTAGATTATGAGACCTATACATATTAGTAGATCCGGTCTTAGGTATGTCATACCTTTAAGTTTATTATTAGCCTCGAGAGGGTTATTTTTAATTCTCTCTAAGGGGTTTATTTCACCGGGACATGTCGTTGGCGCAACCAGTCGCCGCTACCAACAAAATGAATACAGCTCTTTAATAGAGAGTTACTTACCTGGTCGCTAATACTGGTGGCTCGGAAGACGAAATGAAACGGCGAATTGCTTTTACCAGATCTGCAATCCAAAAGTTGACGAGGTTATGGCGCGACAGGAATATCACCAAAGCAACTAAAGTCCAGTTAGTGAGATCTCTAGTGTTTCTCATACTACTAAATGGTGCCGAAATATAGACAGTCAAAGAACAAGAGAGACAAAGGATTGATGCACTAGAAATGTGGTGTTGGAGACGAATGCTACGAGTATCTTGGACACAACGCTGCAGAAACGTCTCGATACTTGAACAACTCAAGGTGAAAGAAAGGCTTTCATCTATAGTCAGAGCGCGTATCCTCAGATACTTCGGACATATCACGCGACGTGGAGAGCATGCCATAGAGAGACTTGTTGTTCAGGGAAGTCAGTAGGTCAACAGGACGCTTATGCGCTGGACAGACCAGATCAAAGCCCTAACCAACACTCCCCTCAACACATGTGTCAGAGAAGCAACAGCCAGGGATAACTGGCTTAGAATCGTTCGTCATTCGACGTGACCACGACTGCTCTGTTAAGAGTAGTCCAACGAAGAAGAAGAAGAAACTTACCTGGGGTCCGTTTGGTTTCGCGACCAGCTCTGATGTCTGTATGGTGTCTAGTTTGGTAGTGTACGGACACCTTGGTGGCGCGACTGATTGCGCCACCATGGTGTCTCGGTGAAATATAGCCCTTAATGATCAATAATATTCTTTTATTGCACAGCATTTTGTCTCATAATGTATAAGAAATCTAAACTATTTCATAAAAAGTAATAAAGAATTAACTGTATAAATATATATTATCGTATATTGGATGCATCAAGCTTTCGAGCTTGAAATCACTGTTTGTGTAAGGATGCTTTGAGAATATGATGGTCGTGATTACTGTTACTAATTGTATTCATTGCATCATACAATTACATTGATTTATTAACTATAACAGGTCGACCTGGCACCACAAGCAGCACCCATTCACGAGTTAACGCATGATTAATAATCAAAGATCGGGACATCATAGATTACATTTTATCACGCCAGATGGAGTATTTTTCTTGTTTATAGTGTCCAAGCGGATGACGTCACGGGAAGCAGCTAGTGTGATGTAATAATCTGATCAAAATAACAAAACATGAATAAAACAGTTCGACCTCTGCATAAAATTGGACGATTCAATTTGGGTATACAATATCGCTTACTCATTTCTTTGGAACGAGCCTTGAAAGCTAAGTTTATACTGTAAGTGAATATATTTTCCTACATACTTACTAATACACATTTCATTACTAACCATTATTAAAAAAACATCCTATATAAATTATGTGACCATATTTTTTACTTTGTCGTAGGCTTTCACCAGTGGGAGGCTCATTTGCACAGGATGCTGGCTAGATTATGGGTACCACAACGGCGCCTATTTCTGCCGTGAAGCAGTAGTGTGTAAGCATTATTGTGTGTCGGTCTGAAGGGCGCCGTAGCTAGTAAAATTACTGGGCAAATAAGACTTAACCTCTTATGTCTCAAAGTGACGATCACAGCTGTTTCTGCCGCTCAGAATGTTTGGATCTCTTAAGAATCCTGAACGGCACTGCATTGTTATAGGCAGGGCGTATCAATTACCATCAGCTGATTCTGCTCGTTTTTTCCCTTGTTTTCATTAACAAAAAAAAGCTTGATAAAATACAACATTCCCTCTCGTCAAATTCTCCATGTTATAAAGTCACTGTATAAATTAAGATATTGCTGTTATCATTGGGCCAATGTTTCAATTGAGTGCCATAATATTCCGAATATATTTACGATAACCGTGCTGGCTCCGAAGCTTTGCTTCATAAACATTCTTATCACTTCATGTTATTGTCAAATTATAATAATACTCCGAAATAACAATCTTCATATTTTCCTGTAAAATTTAAACTCAATTGAAGAACCACAATATAAGTGGAATTAGCAGTGACAAATACTATTGATGTAAACAAATGTAATTTAGCTGTAAATTTCATAGCTCAAATGTTAACTTTGTGTTTTTAACGACACAAGGAATGATACAATAATTCAGGGATTATAGATCAACAATATTTTGAAATGAATATTATAATATTTTGAGTGTATGATAACGAACGAATAGATAGTATCATATTGTACTACGCTTATATTTGGTGTTAAATTGACACACTTTTATTATGACTTAATAGTCATTGTTATTGGCATATAGTGCCGTTTATCACATAACTCAAAATCAGACGAATACACACCTCTTTTTGCAAGTAATTCAATTTTTTTTTATGGAATAGGAGGACAAACGAGCGTACGGGTCACCTGTTGTTAAGTGATCACCACCGCCCACAATCTCTTGCAACACCAGAGAAATCACAGGAGCGTTGCCGGCCTTTAAGGAAGGTGTATGCGCTTTTTTTGGAGGTACCCATGTCGTATCGTCCCGGAAACACCGCACAAGGAAGTTCATTCCACAGCTTTGTGGTACGTGGAAGAAAGCTCCTTGAAAACCGCACTGTGGGGGACCGCCATACATCCAGATGGTGAGGATGATATCCTAACTTTTGGCGTGTCGTGCGAAGGTGGAATTTGGCGGCAGGAATCAGGTTAAACAGCTCTTCGGAACACTCCCCGTAATAAATGCGGTAGAAGACACGCAATGAAGCGACTTCTCTACGCAACGCCAAGTGATCCAGCCGTTCACAGAGCACTGGGTCCCCCACAATTCGAGCTGCTCTACGTTGCACGCGGTCAAATGGATCGAGCTGATACTGGGGTGCGCCAGACCAGAGATAACAGCAATACTCCATGTGTGGCCGCACCTGCGCTTTGTATAGCGCTAGTATGTGGGCCGGCTTGAAGTATTGCGGTGCTCTATTAATGACGCCCAGTTTCTTTGAAGCCAATTTGGCTTTGCCCTCCAGATGACCACGAAATTAGCAATCGCTCGAGATTTAAAACATATTCTACAATGCGGCGTGGTTTTTTACTATTAGCAATCCAAATACTGTTTATCCATCTCTCTCACAAAATGCACTCTGTTAAAATCGTCTGCCATCCATCCGCAAATATATCACAAGCAGATTGGCTTCGTTAAGAGTATTGAGCGCAGAGAGAGACCTCGGTATGGATGAGTTGATGCGAGCCACAGTATGACGCACCGGACTCGCGAATAAACTAGGTATGCCTGCGTCTCGAACAATAATTGTAATAATTATCATGTTCGTCTTATGAAAAAGTTTTATACATTATAAACATGGATATGAACTTAGAATCAACTATTTTTCTTTAATCTCTTACCCCCTTATTCATAATGGTCCGCTAACTTTAAACAGCCGCTTAGGAGTGTTTTTTCTCATTCTGACTTAGGTCAATAGAAGAAGACAGAGTCAGAATTAGCAATGCTTTAAGTTAGCAGACTATTATGAATAAGGGGGTTAATATCTATTCAAGTATAATAATAATCGTTTTATCACACCGTGGTTTTTTCTTAGCGAGGTTTAGTTTGAAACTTATTTCTACGGTTATATTTGTCATTTTATCTTAGTTGCAATTATGAACATTAAGTTTTACCTTGCGTTACCAGGCAATGCATGAGTCTTGACAAAACCCTGTACGACCGCCTACGATAAGTAATAAATGACATCTCAAGTCTTTAACAGCCACCCCAATATGGATTAAACGTCATAAAATCCGCCAACGGTCATCTACTTACTGCATACTTTTCTTGAAATATATTTACAAAGTACTAAAATTAAAATAACCGCGGTTTAATCCTTCGTAAAAGCATTCACATTGGCATATACATATCAGAAGTACTCCAGCGAATGATTACTCAAGCAAATTTTAGCAAAATTTTTATTGAAATGACTAACAATCAAGTTTTTATCAAATATAAGCGAGATGAATAAGAATCCGGAAAACATTTAACGGAATGTTTCAAACGACAATGTCTTAGTAATTTTTCTTATTGACCCACAAATAATTTATACGATAAGCTCTTTTATGGAAGTTATAAATATACACTGTTCTGCAGCATTGCTCCGCTTGGCTTTATTTACGCGGTCGTGTCCTCAAATCCATAAATTGTTATATACACGACGTGGGTTGATTTTTTATAACAAAAAAATAACGTCTTTATAAGAGATGCCTTTGAAACGTATAGATAGAGCTCGGTTTTTTTTATGTGAATAAGGGGCGAGACGAGCAGGACGTTCAGCTGATGGTAATTGATACGTCCTGCCCATTACAATTCAGTGCCACTTAGGATTCCTAAAAAAACCCAAGAATTCTGAGCGGCACTACAACTGCGCTCGTCACCTTGAGACATAGGATGTTAAGTCTATTTGCCCAGTAATTTCACTAGCTACGACGCCCTTCTGACCGAAACACATTACTGCTTCACGGCAGAAATAGGCGCCGTTGTGGTACCCATAATCTAGCCGGCATCCTGTGCAAAGGTGCCTCCCACTGATTACATAATCTCTTTTTGAGACTTTAGCACTTCGCTATAAAATATAGCTTTTATAACACTTTCCTTCCGAAGCGTCAATAAAACGTATGGGGATATCTGAATGTGTAAAATTTATAACGAATACACTTTAATGATTCATATAATTTATGACAGGGATAAAAATTAAGTGTTAATAACCTAATGATCATCATGTTAGAAATGAATAAGGAATTTGAATAATTGGGTCTTTGTTCGTAGGTAAATGACTAATTTGACGTTTGTCCTCAAGAATTAAATAACTTTTTATGCATAAATAAAGAATGATTCAGACAAGATGTTTAAAAATTAAACATTCTAACTGTTGCCTCTCAATTTTATATTCTTGATAATGTGTTGTATGTACATAGGAACATGAGCGAACTTTCTAGAAACTGCGATAATTATAATGACGTCACCACCAGAAGCAAATATAAACTTGTTAGGCCTACTATGCGGTTGAATCGAGTTGTAAGTCTTTGTATGACAAAGAAAATGTGCTACAAAACTCAAAAGTGACAAAAAACGTTTATGCCTTAAAGTTTACTACATCTGCAATGACTTTCTGAATGATAAAATAGATTGCGAATAGAACGCCCGGACTATTCAAAAAAATAAATCGGTCCTGCGCTGCCCTGTGGGGGGCCACCAACACTACGTCTTATAGGTGGTAATCGCTATTCAAGGACTTTACTACCCCAACGGCCATCTATCCTTCGAGCTGTGTGCCCTGCCCAGTGCCACTTAAGTTTCGGAATCATTTGGGCTATGTCGTTGGTAACTGAGATACAGCAAGATAGAAAAGGACAGCAAATCTATTGTTACTGTAACCGATTTTAGCTTGTAAACGTCATGATACTACATGAGTTTGTGAAGGGGCTTTGACAAAAGGAGAAAAACTAATAAGGAACTCTCAGCCCATCTTTTAAATCATATAACTACTAAGCCTACTTAATATTATAAAACAGGATGAGCCAGAAAGGGGTGCGAATTTATTAATCGCACTATTCCTGACCACAGCACAGGAGAGAGGCTCAGGTAGTGGGGATTAGTAGCTTAGTTCTAAAAAAATTAGTCGCAATGAAGCGTTTCCACGGTGAACAGCGAGTGTTCTGTGTAAAGGAATATTACAAAAAAGACGATACATGCGCTATTACTTGGGCTCTATTTCGTTCAAAGGTTACATGATCTTAATAAATGTAAATGTATGATCAGGTCGTGGATCCAAAACTTTGAGTCTACGGTTCGACACTGAATCAGAAATCTGCAGAGCGCCCAAAGTACACACGAACGGAAGAATCAGTTAGCGAAGTTGCGACATCCCGGACTATCATCTTGAAAGAGATCAGCTGAGCTCATATTAAAAACAAGCTTCCGGCGTATTTTGTATGTAAAAGTAGTATGTAAAATGTCTGAAAATGCATGAATATAAACTGCAATCAGTGCAGAAATTGAAACCAAATCGGAGGTTGTAAACGAATTTTTTTGGAGATCAGCTGATTTCCCGTCGAGGGTATATTCCGTGGCCTCCCCGGAGCTTAGATCTCACGCCACAGGATTTCTTTCTATGGGAGCACCTCAATAGTCGAATTTACTCCAATAAACCAACCACGATAAACCACCTCAAGAACAACATTCGCGAAATGTCCGATATCCCCCGAGCATTGTGACCGCGAGTTTTCACAAATTAGAGGTCTAGATTCGCAGAGTTGTTTCAGAGAAATTGTTTTTGTATTTGCACAAAAATGTATAATCACTCCCAAAGATAATAAGAGAGGTATTGTCAAATAGGAATTTCTCACATACTTAGAAAATATACCTTAGTCAAACTGCTTATATTCATTAGATATTATGGTCCCTACCTTTACAACTAAATAAAATTTCAAAAATTAAAAATCTTAATCATAGATCATGCAAAACCACAATTGATAAATATCTGAAGTCATTGGACTACAATGAGACCGAAAATTTACTGAAAAATCTTATTTGACCAGTAGGCACAAAGGCATTTCTTACCCTCGGGTATATAAATACAAATTCACCATACACACATAACAGTCATAACGTAAATATAATATAACACTTGATCGATTTTGAACACAATCAAGGACTTAGTTTGTATAAGTTTGCTAATTTCAAGTACACGCACCTAAGTATCGCTGATCTAAGGACGATGAATACTATCCTTTCGTGATACAGTTTTAACTAGTACGAAACGATAGGGTTAAGCAGTTTAATGACAGCCACTAAGTTACTTATAATAATGAAAGTTAACTTTGAATAATAATTAGTTATATTGTGTTTAGTTAATTGTATAGATTAAGAAGCTGTATAATGGTTGTTTTTATATTTTAATAAAGATTATAAAAAAAAGACGAATATTTTCAATAAAAAAATGCACATGTTTATGGAAATAAAAACTTTAGCTTTGAAAAAAAAGAGTGTGTACGTTTAGATGGTTCACATCTTAGTGAAGTTATTTTTAATAAATAAATTTCCCATTTGTCTACTTCAAATATATAAGAAATTATCTTACTATCGATAATTAAACAACTTATAGTTTTTTTCGATACTTTTTTAAAATTCGCATGTCATTATGGCCCAACCTGTACAATACAATTTTAGGTCTTTGTAAAAAAAGCTTTAAGATGTCACCTATCAAGGCCCAAGGGTACATCATTGTAAAAATGGCATTAAAAACATTAAAATGTATCAAAATTGAATCAATTATAATATTATGATAAACACTTAACTGATCGTAAAATCGAGTAACATGATAGTGTAACCGTTATAACAGCCTTAAGTGGCTCATAATAGATTCAAACAAAACTTTTACTACTAACATAAAATTATTTACTTGCCCACAAGTTTCTATTATCGCCTGGAAGAAGAAATTTTTCTAGAACTTTCTACATCAAGCATTGTTTTTGATTAAATACAAAAACTTTTATTGGAAAATATTGCAAGTCACATTTATAAATCTGTTACAATAAAAGGGTAGATAATAAATTGTTTTTTTTTTTTTTATAAAAATAAGGGAAGAGACGAACCGGACGTTCAGCTTGTAGTAATTGATACGCCCTGCCCAATACAATACAGTGCCGCTCACGATTATTGAAACACCCAAAAATTCTGAGCAGCACTACAACTGTTCTCATCACCTTCTGACATAAGTCACGCAACTTGGATCGATAATCTAGTTCCTTCCAAGCCACTTCAGTTGATGCTGAGTCTACTGCTTCGAACGCCTAAGACAGCAGTCTCACTGAGTCTTACATCTTTGACCTGCTTGGTGTGGATAAACTTGGCGCGTGGGCCCAGAGGCGTGGAGAATATACAAAGTACTATCTGCGTCTCAATAGGCCTACTGGAAAACCAAGCGTGGACAGCTTTTTGGGTCAATGGATCAGTCTAACTAACCAACGTGGAATTAATGCTTCCAATATCCTTTTTACATTTTCCCGTAATGATAATGTTTACTTAATGTAACACCTTAAGTAATGTGACTGTAGTTATATATATTGTAAACAATATGTTATGTTTTTAAAGTGATAAACCTCACTTCTAGGATTAATACACAAATAAAATTTGAAAAACAAAATTTTATGAACGATGCGGGGCTTGAACCTCCGGCGTTCCATGCCGGTGCTCTAACCAACTGAGCTAACCGTTCGAGTACCGCCTCGTCACAAAATTCTGTTTGCTTTGTTCAACTCTCAGGTTGTGGCTTCATCTACAGGATCTACTTTACAGTTGATAACCTGCTCAACCCCAATATTTGCATATTAGGAAATTGACTTGAGATGTCGCTCTTGTAAAATCTAAATAATATGTTATGCTTTTAAAGTGATAACCCTCACTTCTAGGATTAATACACAAATAAAATTTGAAAAACAAAGCCACAACCTGAGAGTTGAACAAAGCAAACAGAATTTTGTAACGAGGCGGTACTCGAACGGTTTGCTCAGGTGGTTAGAGCCTAGGTCGTGGGTTCGAGCCTTGTTTTTCAAATTTTATTTGTTTTGTTTTTCAAATTTTATTTGTGTATATATATTGTTTTGTTTTTAACCGACTTCGAAAAGGAGGAGGTTCTCAATTCGACCGGTATTTGTTTGGCTTGATGACAGAAGGTTTGAAGTCAGTGCCAAGCCAAATGTAATCGCAGTTACCTATACTCGCCACGCGTGAGCGGGATACCTTCATCTAGAACCAAACAACCCAAGCGGACAAGCACCGACTTAAAGCTCTGTTCAAACTGAGGCGAATAACGCGCGGGACGCGGGATGGAAGTCGTTCGCGCAGATTGTGTCAGCTAACTTGTATGGACGTGTTCAAATTGACGCAAGTAGTCGCTGACTGAAGCGAAACAAGAGCGGGACGCCCGGCTAGATTGTTTGATCTCACAATGCATGATGCTTCTCCACTGAAGAACTAAAAATGACTCGCGGGAAGTCTCAAAAGACGCTAAGCTAGCAAGCGAATTGCGCTAAAATGAGTCCCGCTTCCCGCGCGTTAAACGCCTCAGTCTGAACAGAGCTTAAACCCTTTCAATAGGTAGCACACACAAATAACAGTATTTTATTTTCAAATTAAAATTCTTGTAGTAAAAAAATTGTAAGAAAAAAAAACACTAATTAAACAGTGTTGAATGTATACAGCTCTAACATAAAACTCTGGACTAACGAAACATTTCCGTTTTAATTGCGATTATATAATTTAGTGTTCATAGTCTCAATAAATTATTCACCAACTCTGTATCAGATAACACTCGTTATCTCAATATGGATCGTTATAATTTTCAATTCTGTTTAATAAAGTTAAGGCGAAGGCGCCTTGGTTTTGCATAAGCCACCAATAAAACAATAAACAAATTACTCGAAGCAAAATATTTCGGTTACAAGAATCTCAGGAAATATTTCTCTCTTAATCAGCCTTGAGTCAGGCATTTTCTGTTGAAAAAATTAACTTTTAAAACTGTGTTACTCATGACCCAACTTAACTGAATCATCCCTAGAGATAATGTTCATAATTTACCATTAAAATTGTATGATCGTATAAAAGGTATACAAATATTAATAAAAAAATATTAAATATCATAAGTCAATTAAAAGTTTGAAGTTTTTTGATATCTTTACCTTGAAGCGCTTGTTACTTTAAAAAAAATCAAGATTATTTGGAGTTCAAAAGAACAGTGATAACAACTGCCTTGCGCATAACAAACACCACACGACACAAGTGATAACTTCAACTAGAAGATTAATAATAAAAATTAAAAAAAGTATCTCGTAGTTATGCTGTAAAAGGTTAAAATTAAAATTATCAATTCGTGCAAGTTGCTTAAGTATTGTTTGCTCTGACTAGTGACTGATTGCACACCCTAGGGGACTCGAGCAGACTGCCCGAAGAGCCGAGCGTGACAGATCATTCTCATTCACAAGCCAAAATAAAGTGCTCAAACTTTTTACTATAAAGAGGGTCAATCCTCCAGCCCGACTGTGGTGTTGATAGCTGAAAACAATTTTTTTAAATAATTTCGAGCTCGAAAGAGTAATTAATAAATTTGTTATGTTTTTAAAGTGATAACCCTCACTCCTGGGATTAATTACACAAGTAAAACTGAAAACAAAATTTTATGAACGATGCGGGATTCGAACCCGAGATTTTATGAACGATACGTCACTCGAATGGTTGGCTCAGTTAGAAAGAGCGCTCGCACGGAACGAGGGAGGTCGCGGATTCAAGTCCCGCATCGTCCATAAAATTTTGTTTTCAGTTTTATTTGTGTAACTATCAGTCTCTTTATTTCCGTGCTGTTTATTAGAATGTCAATTTAACTGCTCTCTAGATTATAAAAGATACTTTAAAATACTAAAACAGAAACGATCTAACAGCTCCATAAGCGTAACTAATATTGATTTGTCATTAGCTAGTGGTATTATATCATTTGATTGATGTCTACGAGTAGATCGATTTTTTCCTGCAATTCACAAATTCCTCAATAAACTTTACAGTTTGAATGACCAGTTAATCTCGTTTCATCAATCTTGTGAACATAATACATAACATTTTTTTTGCTTTATTATCCCATAAACAACAGAAGAATTTTGTAATTTTTATTTGGGAACTAGAAAGCAGGTTAGGCCAAATGTCACGACTAATGGTGCAAAATTATTCAAAAATGCTGTTTTCGCATGTTTTGTTTCGATTTTTATAGCCTTATTTAAGGTCCATGAATTGTTTAAAACTTTCTCATCTGACCATTCTAAAATAATTTATGATTCCATTGGCAGTAGGTCTTAGGTATTTTTTGGTATTGTATATTTTTTTATAGATCGCTAGAACTATTTTATTTATTTAAATGTCAAATGTTTTATCTGTAGATAATATAAAATTAAAGTGAATATACACCTATTTCTATAGATTTTTATGGAAGAGAACAAACAAGCATACATAGGGGTCACCTAGTGTCTGTCTAATGAGGAAACATCATCTACTTATTACCCAAGTATTATATATAAAAATCAGCTTTTATACTATGGCATAAGTAAAATTATAATTTCATGAGCATTAAGGGTGTCTGGAAGGGGTTGCCACGATGTTAAGTGTCTGGGAATGAATAACGTGATTTTAAATAATATTCTGAAGGTAATACTGAAAAATCGCACTTTATTATTTGATGTATTTAGATCGATATTTTACACACCTTTAGTACCGTTTACCTGATAAAGCCACTGTAACCCAAACTCGAGGGTTGAACCGAGGGCTCTGTGGTGAGAGTCAACAGTTCTACCTATTTTGCTATTGACACTTTATAAAAGGTGTTTTTTTTTTCCAAAAAGGCTAGAACGATTTTTGCAGGACTGGATACTTCCAGAGACCTCATGCTATACCTTAACTTAGTTCTATTTTTGGTGTTATTTAGGATTCACGTTATTGACACCTGTACAAAGTTGGATTCAATTGTGAGATTGCCATCTAAACAAAATGTCAGTAAAGTTGCCAACAGACTATCTTCAAGACGTGCTATATGAGCGGCCTGTTTCCACTTCAACTTTTCACTATACTTATCACTATTACTTATCATCTTAGATCTTATTTAATGTATTTAATTTTCTTTATTGTTATTTATTTTCTGTACTTTTTTAATGTTAAATATACTACTTTTCATTAATTGCTGACATGTATTTATTTATTTATCCTTGAGAATATGAGTAATGTAATTGTCCTTGTGTGTAAGTATTAACAATGATCGATTGATTGGTTTAGGTGTGAATGTTTTAATGGAACAGGAGCCGCCGCCCACATTCTCATGCAACACCAAAGGAATCACAAGAAGGTGTACGCAATATTTTTGGAGCTACCCATGTCGTATCGCCCGGAAACACGCACAAAGAAACTCATTCCCCAGCTTTGTAATACGTAGAAGAAATTTCTTTGAAAACCACACTCTGGACGAACGCCGCACATTAGGTGAAACAGCTCTTTGGAACACTCTCCGTGATAAATGTGCTAGAACACGCATAATGAAGCAACATCTCTACGCAACGCCAAGTGATCTAGCGTTACGAACAAACAATAAAAAAACACATACACCAATTTTTTTTCATAATTGAACTTTACCCGGAAGTGTTATAGTTATGAAAAAGTAAACAGAAAATAGTTGATATATGACGGAATAGTTTTTGAAGTTTGTTTGAATATCAGTTGCATTGTTATAAAACAAAGAATGATGAAACGGCACGAGAATGCGACCTTGGGAAAGTCCTTACTCGATATAATATTAGCGCGGCGTTGCGCCCACAAACCATGACATTTATTGCCTTTTTATTATTTACAAATCATCGCTAGATTGTTTTTTTACTAAAGTTTTTGACTGTGTTTAATAAATACTTTTCTATCCGCAAATATGACAGTTTCATCCAAATCTTTTTAGGCTACTAGTACCTAGGTCTCGTCGAACGCTACGACCCTTCATGTTGTTTGTCCAACTAAATTATGTTTCTAGACCATCTCTGTATGGTCTATGGATATTGTCTTTAGGAGAGCATTCTTTTTGAAATTCTGTTGAAAGTTAATATTATACTCCTAGATGCTGGCTCTTTTGGATCTCTGAGGTTTTAAGATCGTACTTAATAGATCATTTTTAAGAAGGCCTGTCTATTGTCAAAGCGAACATGTTCAAAAAGCTTAGAACTTACTTGCGTACTTAGACTTAGACTATTTGATTAAAGTTTATTTGACTATAACTTCGAAAAAAAAGCGACATCTCCTCGTAACGATAACGTATCAAGATATTATCACAACCAAGAAACCCCGATAAACCCCGCAGCTTCAAAAGTAAATTGCAATCATAAATAACTCTTAATAATTTGTCAAATAATAAGCTGATATCGAAGATTCTATAGAAATGATGAGTTTAATATGAATTTATCCCGTTTATTTGTCCGACAAGCAAGGTCGCTGGTTAAAAAGACTTGTTTACTGAGTATCTCTCTTCCTGTATCGCTACGTAAGCACTCAATGCTAAATTGTTCCCAGTAACTAACAATTGACGACCTCATTGCTAGTTTATTTATATTATTCATCTGCTAATTGGTTTATTCACTGATCGTTTCAGTTATTTCGCGGTTAAGTATAGGATTAACACTATTTTATGAATTCGTTGAATGAGTGGTCAATTGTATCACTTGCAAGCAAAATTCGTCGATATTTTTTTCCTGGTAGGCATATTATACAAAAAAATCTTTCGTTTTTATGGCAACAGATGATGATTTTAATATTATTCTGATGATATTGTTTAATTTAAAGTTTCAAGTTTTCTTGCTTCAAGTATAAGAATTTACAAGTTAAGCGTTAAGTCAATGGTTCACAGCATTTGGAAAACTCTGGATTTCCGCAAAATAACGCTTAATTCAATAATTAATTTTTATTGCATGTATAAAAAGTCAAAGTCAAAAAAAGCAATTTTGTGGTTTTACGAAACCTCGATACAAGTGAAACTTTTTTCACGAAATAACACAGGTTTTAATATCAGCATAGAAAAAGAAACAAATTTATATATTATGCTTTACATTGTCATAAAATAAAAAAACCTTTATCAAGTGTGTGGGGTTCGAACCTACTCTTCCACCCGAACGCAATTGCATCCAATATGCGAACTATAGGCGCCGCCCGACCGTCACGCGACATGCAATACACAGACGAAAAAGTTTGAGATGAAGTTTCACTTTAATAAACTTTATTCAATTAGTCTTTTAAACTACGCGCTTTTTGAATCGACACTATAAATATATCTTTAAAATGTCTGAATCTACCATTTGAATATCAACGGCCACTAATTTCAATCAAATACAGTATTTTACAATGACTGTAATATACATAACAAATTATTTTGTAAGGTGCTGCATCCAATATATGAATCGTCTTTTGATAATAACTAACAAAAATTTCATAAAAAGTCTTTGTAATAAAGAATAAACTGTATAAATATGAATTATCTTATAATGGTTGCATCAACCTTTAGAACTTGAATCCATTGTTTGTATAAGAATGATTTGTGGACATGATGATTGAATAACTGTCATAATTAGTAATCGCATTCATTTTTCAAAATTTCAACAGTAAACAACGCTTTTCCGGAAGGAAAAATTTCTTGACAGTTGGATAGACGGTAAAAATGCGATACCGGAGGTACAAATCTAAAAAACTGCGTGCTTATTAAGCGTAATCTATGAACATTTTTATATTGCAGTATAATAATGCTTTTAGGATGTTCTTGGGATTACCACGTTTTTGTAGTGCATCTCATATGTTTGCCTTATACAGAATAGATGATTTTTATGCTATTCTGAGGAATAAGATTTTTTCAATAAGGGATAGAATGAAAATAGTATATTAAGAGTCTTAAATAATGTACATAATAATTTTATTCATAGAAAATGGAATATTATTGTTAAATCTAAAAAAAATCCTTGTAATATTACTAATCCTAGAATAAGTTAATACTAACAAAATAAAAAACTTATACTTATTATTATTATTAATGTTGTTAGCTTATTATGACCAACAATGATAACACAACTGTGCTGGCGATCGATTCAATTTTTTTTTATAATCAACGTTGTTTACATTTATATTATATATTATAATCCTCTTGCAAGGTCTTCTGGTAACCCGTTAATTTTAATCTCTAAACAACCATAAAAGTTTCATCTGAACAACAACATAAAAGGTATTTATTTAAACTAAACAAATCTTATAACTATATTTACAATACCATTATTATATTTAATTAAAACTATTGTTACGGGGAAGTGTACCAAGACTACTGGCAGCATTTCCGCATTGGATAGCTAGTCTGATCAGTTGACTGAAATAGCTGCCAGCGCTTGGGTTCCAAGTAGCTTAGTACTTTGTACATTCTCTGCGCTTCTGGCCAATTGTCTCGACACCAAAAGGCGCAAAGATGTAAGACTTAATGAAATTGACATATTATACTTCAAAACTATAATTTTATAGTTGGAAGCTTTTCAATCAAGGTTAATTACCTCTTAATAAATTACGATATAATATTTTTTTACATTCATTACATATTTACATAATAACAATAAATCTTTTAGAACGATTCGTTTTTATTGTCATTTTATTATGTTGTTCTACAATGCCGGAAAATCATTTGAATGCGCGTCAGAAATGGTTCAATTTACTCGTTTTTTAACTAATTTTATATTGTAACTAGCTTTGCCGGCGACGTCATCCGCGTTGAATAGTTACTATGGGCAGTTTTTATGTTGTAGGATACTTTTCAAATAATACACATACAAACTGCTCTTTCCGCTTCTGGCAGCGTTCTTCTATAATACAGCGCATATCCCTTGTCAGTGTGGTCATCTTTAATCTCCTGTCATCTCCTTTCATCCCCATGTAGGTCAAAGTTTCAAAAATGTTCGAACAAATTATTATAAATTATATCATAACAAATGCCTAAATACAAAGTTTCATGGTTTTATCTTCGATAATGATGAATTTCCACACAAAGTGCCATCCCCGTGCCACAAAAATCGTCACCTTTTTGCTCTTAATAGTGATTTTCATTATTATAACACTGGAAATAAGGGATTGCTTGTAACTAATTCTTATAGGCTTCATAAGATACATAATAGCTTTAAGGGTAAATGTATACACTTTTATAATAAAGTCCCAGCCATTATCTATAAATAAATTTAAATGTTTTATTAAAAAAATGGCTCTGTCGTAAATCCTACTTCTCCACAGCTGAATATCTAAGTGATAGGACAGCCTGAGACTAGATTATGATTATTTTATAGCCGTAGCAATGAAAGTACAATATTGTATATTTTTTATTAAAAAGGGCGCATAAAAAGAATGCTGGGAGAGTTTCTTGCGCCACTTTCTTCTCTCAGAGCGCCATTTGTTTCCGAAGCGGTAGTAGTATCTAGTATATTAGAAATGACATCAAAAATAATTCTAAATGAATCAATTTTGAGAAAATAAATGCCTTTTATGCCTTCATTTTTTTTGCTATAAAGGTAGCCTATGTCCTATTTCAAGCTTTAGTCTATCTCTACACTAAATTTCATACAAATCGGTCACGCCGTTTTGGAGGAGTTTGGTAACAAACACAGAGACTCGAGAATTTTAGTGACATAGTGAGTGACATTGTGTGTTGTTTTGAATTTTGTATTCTTTTCTTAAGGCGACACTTAATGCCAGCGACCTTGAGCGATATGAGTTCACGGCTGCCGGCCCGCCATCTATGTAACAAAGCCATTATTTTCAAATTCTTTCGTGGAAAACAGTTTATATGCTTACAATCCTCGTTGTTCACTACTAATCTGAATAAATTAAATTACACAAAAAAGTACAAGCTATAAGAATAACTTTTCTGAGAGAAGTTCCAAAAAATTGCGTCACGCCATGCCAAAAAACATGTTTAACTACAAAGAAAAGTGGTAGTTCAAAAAGAATCGCCAGTGTTAACTATAACCAACAAGCATAAGCAACCAACAAATAAGACTTAAGGATATGTGTAACAGGATTAAGTAGTGTTCATAGCTCGAAATGCTATACTTTCACCACAAAACTTTTCTTAAAACACCATGTTTGCTTGTTTTCTGCTTACTCTTCGCCTTAAAGGTTGATGAGCTCACAAATATCTGTGTTAATACAAAATTACTAAATGCGTCTGGTCGCCCTTACACCCGGTTCCTCGCCCGCTATAAATAGCAATGTATTTACGGCTTTTGAATTCATATTATATACGTTTATTCGTCGCTTTATAAGGTCATTAACGCACTTGTAATTCCTCTGGTCTTACAAGAGAGTATAGGCCTGTTATCATATACCATCAAGTGAGTTTCAGAGACTCGTGCATGGTACTCACAACTTACTATCATTTACAAATGGACGTAGTTCCTGAAAAACATTCCAAGTCACAAATATCATATTTTAAGGAATTCGTGTTTAAAGTTTAATAAATATAAGAGTATTTCATACATGTGGGTTGGACTACTAAGTCATGATGCTATTTAAAGAGTGACAGTAAAAATTGCCTATCAAGAGATTATTGAGAAGCAACATTTAAGATGTTAATTTCTTTGAATTTTGCTCTCAATGATTCCTTAAGGCCTAGGTTATAAATAGCGCGAATAGCATTTTTCTGCAGCGCAAAATATATTGTATCTTCTATCTAAAGCAGGTCTACGGTAAGACCTATACACGCATAAAGGTGCGAAGTTTATTTGAAATACAAAGCAGGGTACTCTTGTATATCTTCTGTTCCTTCTGGAAGCTACCAATTTCAGTGTTTAATTTTTACTATCACGTGTTATTACTTGATATTTTTTATAAAAGTGAATGGCCAGAATTGAAATAAACACATCTTCTTTCTTCACATCTTCTTTTTTTTTCTCTCTCGGTTTTCTTATTTTTTTACTAATATGTCTGAGGGTTAGTTAAGTACAGGCTACTGCCGGACGGATTTACAGACGATGGGACGGAAAACAGACTTACCCTTTAAGTAGGGAGCCCAAAAAACGGTTTAAACATTTAATTTATTAATGATTTATGGAGTATCACATAATCTTTGCAGTCAGTCAGATTAATAAAATACTTAAAGTTATTCCAAAGAAACATTGTGAAATTTCAGTAAAAATACTTCGTAATATGCTTCTAGCATAATTCTAAAACCAGTTTTTAGAATAGAATAGAATAGAAACACTTTATTAGCAATAAAAACACGCACGTTTAATTTACAATATAAATCTTAAAATAATAAATTAAATTAAATACAACAAAAAATATTAAAATATAATCAAAAAATTGATTCCTTGCTAAAAGGAGCTGACTTTTGTTATTTGATAAATAATAAGTAGTTAGATAACAATTTAAAACATCATGAACCTTACTTAAATAATTTTTACTACCCATCAAAATGATTTCACAATGCGTCACCCAATAAAATGCATTCATTGAAGTGCTTAAAATCAGGAAAACACCAAAAAAATCCCGTGAAGTAGAACGTATGTACGATTTGGCGCCATCTTCATGACCGCAAAGCAGAACTGACCGCAGGCAGAACCAAAAACTGGAAACCGCAAGAATGTTTGGAATGTTCCGGCTATAAAAATTAGTCTGGTCGCTCGTGAAGGTGTTTCAAGTGGCGTCATGCCCCGGCGCCGCGACAAATTATTGCGAACAGTTTCGATGACCTGTTTGTTCCTGAAAGTAAAAAACAAGTTGACGGTGCTTTAAAAATTATATTTGTTATTATTGAGAAGGTTATAAACACTTAGCTATACAATGGGATAAATGAACATGAAGAAATAAAGTTTTACTTACACGTCATAAATATATTACCAAGACATTTTAAATTATAATTCATATAAAATTCTTCTTTTAATCGATTGCAATGAGATAAAGGTACGTAAATAACTCTATATACGTTTTAGGAACGTATATATTATTGAATACATTGTTATCTTGTACTTAAATGAAGTACTTTGTATTATTTTCTGGGTTGTCTGGAAGAGATCGCTTCAAGGGATAAGACCGCCTATTGCGTACCTATGCCTGTAATTAGAATTATTAAGATTAAGATCTTTTTTTAAATAAATTTTTATTTTTAAGTATGTATGGTATGCAATAAAGTGTCTATCTATCTATCTACTTTGATATAAATAATAAAATAAATTTCTTCTATCTCAGGCGCTAAATGGCATAAAAGGCATTTATTTTACTCAAAATTTAGACCTTCAATATAAAATAATAATGCTAAGCTAAAATACTTGAATTACGTACTAAAATAAGTTTGTTTGTGGCTAGTTTGTCCTATGAAAAGTTGCAGTAGATATTTGAATTATTTTTTTAAAATTTTATCATTTACCAACCAACCAAAATTAATAATAAAGAAAATAAATAAGTTTTAAGATATTATAAAAGTTTCGTGTCACGTTGTTTGTCCGCGATGAACTCCTAAACTACTGAACCGATTTAAATCAATATTGCACACTGTATGCACTTTGATCCTTTTATTGATTTTTAGTTTGTATCGTGACCCTTGTTTTTCAAATTTTATTTCAGTATGAATATATCGACGTAGAGATCGACGAGATGACCGTTGGGGTCATTATCGGAAGACATATTCATAGATGTATAAGCTATGTGTGGAATAAATTAATCTGTCACTTAGGTTTTACTCGTCACAATTAAATTTTGCTAACAACTAAGACATATTAATACATGTACATGTTTACACTTTTATAATAAAGTCCCAGCCACTGTTCAGGCATTATCTAAAAATAATTTTAAATGTTTTATTAAAAAATGCCTCTGTCATAAATCCTACTAATCCGCAGCTATATCTAAGTGATCAGACAGCCTGGTACTAGATTATGATTATTTTATAGCAATAGCAATGACAGTACAATATTGTATATTTTTATTAAAAAGAGCGCAAAAAAAGAATTCTGGGAGAGTTTTTTGCGTCGCTTTTTCTCTCTTAGAGCGCCATTTGTTTCCGAAGCGGTAGTAGTATCTATTAGATATATATTAGAAATGATATCAAAAAGAACTCTAAAGGAATCAATTTTGAGAAAATAAATGCCTTTTATGCCATTTTGTATAAGCTATGTTTCGAATAAATTAATCTGTCACTTAGGTTTTACTCGTCTCAATTAAGTTGTGCTAACAACTAAGACATATTAAAACATATTTAAGCGATGTGTTGAGTAAATGAATCTGTCACTTAGCTTTTACTCGGCACAGTTAAATTTTGCTAAAAACTAAGACATATTTATGCCTGTATAACCTACGTGTCGAATAAATTAATCTGTCACTTAGGTTTTACTCTGCACAATTAAGTTTTGTTTACAACTAAGACATTATAATACATATTGTAGCTATGTGTTGAATAAATTAATCTGTGACTTACGTTTTTCTCATCACAATTTAGTGTTGCTAACAACTAAGACATATTAATACATGTATAAGCTCTGTATCGAATAAACTAATCTATCACTTAGGCTTTACCGCTCGTATACTTACACAGCACTTAACTGCTTTCCCATCTTTGACACAAAAACCGTACATAACTCTAAAGTAACAGACGCAATAAATGTTCAACTTCGATTCGATGACAGCAATTGAAAGAAGCTCATTACAAGAACGGTTTCATAACGGTTTGTTCGATTATCTGATATTCGACAATGTTTAAGGTAAACTGACATTAAATAACGGTGCTTAGATAGTGAACCACCCTTCGGTTCATCGATTCAACTAATCAGCTTTATCATGCAACTAATATAATTGACCGATTTGTCTCACTGGTTAGGCTTTGTACTTCGTAATTTGTATAATGCATATTATCATTTGCTACAATTGATAACTATTATTATTAATTGTAGTTTCATTGTTGGGGTAGAATGTGATGGATAAACTGTTAATTTCCACGATTATGTCTCTATTAAGTTATTCATGCGTTTTCTGAATTGTGTATATTATTTAACAGTTCAGACGGAATATCGAACAATGTTTCATAAATTTAGACGTTGTGTTTGAAATTAGAATTATTTGTATTTGCATTCAGAAACTTCCTTAAAAAATGTCGTTGTAATGTATACTATGGCCTTAAGCTCGTCCGTTGGATGTTATCGAATTAAATGGTGCGATTGGAAGTAAGAATTCAAAAGAAATTAAATTATTAAAACTTTCGTGAATCATTATTAAATTATCTGTTAATACAGCGTCCCACCTACCACGACGTTACCGCGAATCTACCACATTCACCCTGATGAAGGACCTCCGAATGGTCTGAAACTAGTCGGTACCGACACCGACAAAAACGTGAGTAAAGCCGTATTAATAGATAAATCAAAAGAAATTCTTTAAAATTTAATATATTTTGTACCTACATCAAATGAAATTTATTTTTTACGTCTCTTTCATTAATTGGTTATAAGTTCATCAAGGTAAACTTTGTGTTGGTAGACCCCCAAAGTTGGACGGATGATCTGGTCAAGATCGCCGAAATTGGTTGGATGAGGGCAGCGCAGGACCAATCGTCGTCCCGGCGATCTTTGGGGGAGGCCTTTTTCCAGCAGTGGACATCTTCCAGCTGAAATGATGATGAATAATGAATTTCATTCTTTGAATATATTTTAGGTTCTATAGTATTTTAAACATAGGATTAGAACTAAGGTTCTACAGTTATCTTCAACCAAAATAAGGTATTAAGAGGATTTTATATTTTACGTTGTATGCTTTACACTGTCAATTTTATGTGTCTATTAGGTCGGTAAATTGGGGGTTCGATTTTTTTTAATACACCTAAATAATTTGTTATGTTTTTCAAAGTGATAACCCTCACTTCTGGGGGTCATACACAAATAAAATTTGAAAACAAAATTTTATGAATGATGCGGGCCTCAAACCCACGACCTCTGGCGTTCCGTGCCAGTGCTTAGTCAATTTCCTAATATAAAAATATTGGGGTTGGGCAGGTTATCAACTGTAAAGTAGATCCTGAAGACGAAGCCATAACCTGAGAGTTAACCAAGATAAAAGATTTTATGACGATACGTCTCTCGAACGGTAAGCTCAGTTGGCAGACTCAGTTTTTTTTTAAATTTTTTTGTGTACACCTAAATAATAATAATAGAGGGTAGAAAAACATATTAATGAAATTTACTATAAGCTCTTACATTTCAATACCTCCTTACCTTAAATAAATCTGATGATACTAGTTATTTAATACATTACGTTTATAATACTAAAGGCGAAAGCAGAAAAAGCTGTTCAAATATTAATATTAGTACATAGTGTGTATGCCGCCTTATGCGTTAAAAGCCTTTCTGAAAGCCTCTTGTCTTCCCTTTGTCTTGCCCATCCAGAGTCCGGACCAATTGTTTTCAGATATTACGTCTTGGGGTAAGTTGTTGCATTGTCACTATAACAACTGCCTCTCTTGGCCTCAAACATACTACATGCGTGCCTGATATCTAACTTTATAGTTATTCTTTTAATATTTAATCTATTATTTGGGAAATCTTTTTATTATATACGCAATGTAACGCTCTGGTAAAGTTGAATTGAGCCATCTCCTTCGTCAATCAGTCAGAGCATCACCAGTCTAATTTACACAATTATTACAAGTCTTACATAAAGGATTGGCCTCCCCTGCGCTCCAACTAGATACCGCAGACGTAGTCGCAAGCTGCGGCAGCTAATAATACGCCCTAGTGGGCGTACTCGGGCCAGTCTTGAACAATGTGTGACGTTGACGTGTGAACTTTGCAAATAATTGAAATAAAATAATGCTGGGTTGCGTAGTAAAACTTTGTAAAAATAATACTACAAGAAATAAGAAAGACACTGGGATCACATCATCAGTAAGTACTTTATATTTTACTTGCCGTTCCCGCCCCCTTCGCTGGGCGAATATTAAAAGGTAATAAATTAATTAAGGAATTTTGGAATTCGAAAAATAAAAGCTTAAATACTCTAGTGTGTAGCCATAAACTACCTAGGATAAATTTCGCATCGAATGGTGATAGTTTCATGTCGATACGATCAGTAGTTTAGGCATGAGTGAGCCTCAAACAATGACCATTTTCTTTATATATATACTTATAAATAAGAGATTAATTTCAATGTAAGATAACGCGAAGCGTATGTTACATACTATGAAAGATGCCATTGAGTGTCAAGATGCCACGACACAAGCATCTAATAGTTGCCGTAATAAAAAAGCTATTGTTCTTAGGTAGTGCGGTATCTAGTTGGAGCGCAGCGGAGACCAATCTTTAATCTAAGTTCGTATTATAAACCGTTATATTGATAGTTATTTATTTTATAATTATTATATTATAAAGATATCTAGCTAAGAAATTTAATTTATTAAATTGTATGTTATCATTTGATATCTTCCAAGCTAAATATTATATTTATAAAAAATATTGTAAGGCTTAATTTCTATAGGCCGATCGTTTATTTTCACTAAGAGCCCCCGCCGCCCGCACCTGTCTCAGTCCCCTTTGTCGTCATAACCCCGCGCCCCTGTACACCGCAGGCGAGGACTCAGATAAACGGTGAGCCTATAATTGGTAGTTTTGCTATAGGTTGTATGTATATTATTACATTAAACTGCATAAGTAACTGACGAAACGTCATTTGTAAGTGATATTATCGGCCCAACAGTAAAATAACTATAAAGTGCTTAACTTAAAATTATTTGATTTCTAAACACTACTAGTTCCAAGTTGGGATTAAGTTGAAATATCAAGAAAATATTAAAGAGCTGCTTTTATAGCGTTCTAATGTCTATTCAGATTATTATTTTGTATCCCAAGGATTTAATATATCTATAGTCCATCCATTTTTAGCTGCATTAAATCCATTAAATAACATTAAAATATGTAGAGATCAGTTCTCTACATATAGAGTTGAACTCTACATAATATTTAAATATTATTTTCTATATTTCAGCGCGGATGTATTAGTTTTTTTTAACTTTACAGTGTTGTAAAGTTGGTGTCAAGATGATCATGCATTGGGGACACACTACATAAACATCGAAAAATTGTGTTATATTCGGTCCTTGATAATAGGAACGTTTTAAAATTTTAACTTTAGAGTATATATAAATCATGACATTTGTTTTATTTGGAAATAAGGATCAATATTCTTCTCAAGTACTAACCATTATCTTAACTCAGCATATTATCGTGGCCTGCAGAAAAATCTATTTTTGTTTATAATAAAAATAATAAGTCCTCTTAAATACTTTTTGCAAGAATGACCCCTAGTGTTTGACCCATTCTTAGCCTATCATTAACAGTTCCGTTACACTTATATCCAATCTACGTTATTATCTTTAATAAATATTTAAATAAGAACACATTACTCATTTCTCTTCGAAAACAGATTAGTCATGATAATATTATTAATGATTCCTAACTGACATGAAATTAGCAGAGTGACTTTGTTGGATGTTTCTAGAAAATTCGTTAATGTGCGTATGCCTTAACATTATTATTAAATAAAAAATAAAAATGTCATTAATTCATCCTTAAAACAAAAATGGCTTACATATTTATAAGTTTTATACATGCATTTTAATATTTTTTTTTTTGATATTATAGAAACATAATAAATTAAGAAATGAATATTAATAATTTTATTATATTAAATTAATTGAGTAGTGTAGTTAATAGGTAATATTGATTAGTTAATATTAAAATATAATAATGTTATGATGTTATTATAATGTTATAATCCCAAAATATAAATAAGTTAATTAGAATTTCAGTTTATCTTTTATTTTTTATTTTTATAGCATCTGTCAACTAGTAAAGGCCTCCTCCACATTTTCCAAGTCTTTCTGGCTAGAGCCGTATTTTTTTCTTATGCTACTAATGTCTTAGCATTATCAAGAATAACAATTATTGAGATGCAACATTTTTAATATTTAAAATATATTATATTATTATATATATATTCTTAAAATATTTCTCTAAAAGATTCTTCAGGACCTAGTTTACAAATAGATAAAGCAGTCGTCTTCTGCAGCACAAAGATGGTATTAATATCGGCGGCACCATCCTATAGCAATATACCATAGGACATAATACTATGGAATAACTAAAGTAAAATATTCGCACCGTATCTATGTCACTTTATTGTCTAATCTTTCTAACCGAGTGTGCTGCAGAACTAAGTCTATCAGTCAATCCTTCAATATGAGGGCCCAATTGCTATTTTGAATCGAGAGTTATAGTAAATATAGCAGATACCACCGGTTATACCATCTCTCTGCTTAACAAAACACCCACATCTATATTTAAGTTCATCGTTCATCATAACATTGTGCACACATTTCAAGCCTTCCAAAATCTTATATTTAAAGTATTACCCTAGAAATCGGGATATAAACGAATTGCATGTCAGCGAAGAGTATTTATACTAATTTTCACCAGTGGGAAGCTCCTTTGCACAGGATGCCAGCTAGATTATGGGTACCACAACGGCGCCTATTTCTGCCGTGAAGCAGTAATGTGTAAATATTATTGTGTTTCGGTCTGAAGGGTGCCGTAGCTAGTGAAATTACTGGGCAAATGAGACTTAACATCTTGCGTCTCAAGGACACGAGCGCAATTGTAGTGCCGCTCATATTTTTTGGGTTTTTCGAGAATCCTGATAAGCCAATAATTCCATATAAGCAAATACAAACTCCTGATATCAATTTTGTTTCTGCAAAAGTTTTATGCCGCTCTTAATATCATTTATTTAACTGCAGATCATGTAACACGAGACATAAGGTCGTTGTTTTTAATCGACCTTGCTCGGTCGCCGACCAGGCGCGACCTACGACATTTTGGCCAACGGAACACGTACCTGGTAAACTGGTCAATACAATTATTCTTCGCTGTCATTATTCTGCAAATGTGTTTGGACATTTTTGTCTGGACTATTGGCATGAGTTCTATTAATTTTTTTAACGGGAAACATTTAGATGATTTTAAATTTAATTGAAAATAAGAACTTGTAATATCATTCTGTTTTGAAAAGAGCAACCTTAGAGTTTCTTGCTCGTCCTTCTCTAAGGAAAGCCATCCGAACGAGCTGTAAGAAAAGAAAATGTCATATTTTAAGTGTTATGCAATTACCTACGAAATAAAATATTTAAGATTTTATTTGATTTTATTTAAGACTCTACTCTGCTTCTCAAAATTCACCTCACCTGAAATTTTGATAAAAATTTTATCAATAAGAAATAATTCCAAACTTAACTAATATATTTAAAGAACACGTTGTATTAGATCGTACGATAATATCGAATGCATTCAGTTTTTTTTTAAGCATATTTAGGCTGGGTTTCATCATATTAGCTGTTATATAGCATTTTCTTTCATTAACGCGAGTGTTACACATTTAAATAAAACACTTTTTAAAGGATTAAAATGGGTGTAATTGTAACTTCGTTTTAACATTCGATTTTTGCGTAACAGTTACATTTTTATTATTATTTTAGTTAACCCGACGTTTCAAGACCTTTCCAGATCTAGTTTTCAGGTTCTTTTCTACTTTTTCACAGTTTACAGTTCCCCTGAAAACGAGACCAGGAAAAGTTTTGACAAGTTAACTACAATAATAATAAAAATGTAACTTCTACGCAAAAATCGAATGTAAAAACAAAGTTACAATTACACCCATTTTAATCCTTTATAAAGTGTTTTATTAGCTGTTAACGTTAAGGCTGAAGTCAAATTTAACGTTAACAGTAACGCCTTTAATATAGACAGCGGAATGTGTTGCACAATCGTAATGCTTGGCATAGTTAACGTTAACGTTAAACAGTGAAATATCAAGACTTTATCGAATATTTATTATGAAACTTATGACAGGTAGCTATTTAATATTAACAATAGCTTTAACCAGTGAATATCGGACGGTTACGGTTAACAGTTAAAGTTATGTCGTCATCTAAAAATAGTCAACTCATTTTTTGCTTAACCGGTCCTTTAACATGTTTGTTATTGCTAAAGTTAGTTGGTGCAACCCAATCTACGGCATTGCATAGTAGTTAATATTTTATTGGAATATCTTTAACGCTAAAAGGTTTAGGCATGAGAATAGAAGGAATGATATTCCATCAGTAGAAGTCTTCTCTTCACATGATATCGGTTAGATTGTTACCACAGGTACACGCCTTTTGTGCCGTGAAATAGTAACGTGTAAGTGTTTTTGTGTTTCGGTGTGAAAGACGCCGTAGCTAGTGAAATAACTGGGTTAATCTTTATAAACAAATTATTCTGTTAAATATTTAAAGTATCAAAATTTACAATGTATTTCATTTTGATTCAAAATTATATTCCAGGGAAAATATCATTCGATTGATTTCTCGAGTTACCTTCGGAAGTGCAAAGTTAAATCGTACCATATTCACCCCAACTAGCGCTACATTGCCAAACGTGACAAAATCTGCCTCATTCAGTAACCACCAAAATACATTTAAATGTCAATTTTTTTATGGTAGACGAGGCCACATGATCGCAAGGGTCACCTGATATTAAGTAATCACCGCCGCCCACATTCTCTTGCAACACCAGAGGAATTACAGGAGCGTCAATTATGCTATTGTAACTACTAAATCAGAAATCACTGTAGTCATACAGTGCTTGTAACTTCTCGAGCATAAATAAGCTCAAATTAAATCAAATCAAAAATATTTTATTTCGTAGGTAAATTGCATCACTTGAAATATGTAATTTTTTCATACAGCTCGTTTGGAAGGCAGATTTCCTTAGAGAAGAACGAGCAAGAAACTCTAAGGTTGCTCTATTCAAAACAGAATGGTATTACAGGTTCTTTTTTAATTTCAATTAAACTTACAAATCATTTCAACTACAATACATGCAAAGAGATGCAACAAAAATACTCAAACGTCAAATACTAAATGCTTTGCAAGAGAATGTAAAAAGAATGTATATTAATAGGTAAAAACATAGTTATAGTACAATACAGTAGATGTATCAATCCACAGATACCGTTAAAAAAATAACGCGAGCATTTTATTATTTATAAAAAATACATTATAACACACAATGACTGTTAGTATATACGTACTATATACGTATTATATGTACTATAGCCACATAGACATATTTCGATGTAATAAGTACGATTTTGTATCTTTAGGCACCAATTTTGTTTAAGTATCAGTGAATTTATTGGCTCTTTAAACTTTTCTATTTGCTGACCCGGCAAACGTTGTTTTGCCATATAAAGTATAATTCACGCGATAGTTTTATAAGTAATAAAATATTGTCTATATTATAGCCTGTACATCATTTTGTTCTATTGTCAATATTTTTGCAGCGCACGCAAAAATAGGTTTTCGATTTGACACCTTGTGTTACAAAATAGTAATTTTATTACGGATCCCTAATTTTGAAAAAGTAAAACATAGCCTATAGCCTTCCTCGATAAATGGACTACCCAACACTGAAAGAATCATTCAAATCGGACCAGTAGTACCAGAGATTAGCGCGTTCAAACAAACAAACACTGCAGCTTTATAATATTAGTATAGATAAGTCTTTAAACTTCACTGTGTAATAAGCATCGTTAGGAACTATTTTGGCTAGTGTAATATTTATCGATTATCATACCTTTATGTAATATAAATAGCTGTAAGTTTATTTATACAAATAAATAAAAAATCACTTTAATTTAAAAAAAGATAAGAAAATGGATATGACCCGCTCCACGTCGCCGCCACAAGTTTATATGTAAGATAATTTAATTACTTTATATCATTATTATTTAATTAGATAATTGAGTTTAATATTTAGTAGCTTAGAGCAAATCTTAAAATAAAATTATTTTAACGTGTAACGATAATAAAATAACAAAGTGATTATTCTAAGCTAAATAATATAAAAAATAAATATAGTCAAAAAAATCCACACAAATGTATCAAATATTGATAGAAATATCTTAAATTCAAATATAATTTATTATCAAAACTGGAGCAAAACATTTACATTTTTATGTGTTTACGTAGGTGTCACCCTAATATTTAATCGACATTCCGCAGATATTTTTTTCAACTTAATGTATTTGTTTACATTCGCGTTCTTAGATTTTTGACCAAAAATATCAAATCTTTGTTGCGCAATTGAATGATATTAAACAAGTCTTGCACAAAAACTACGCATTACGGTTTTTTGGCCGTGAATAGTTAATAATACAAATAGTTTTTCTAATAAGACATTTAGTTCACATAGAGAAAAAGTTTAAAAAAAAATTACGAACACGGTAGATAATAGTTTATATTAGATTTTTAACCAGTTATTAATTCTTACTTTTATATTTGTAATTTCACACTACATGTCACATTATAATTAGTGTAGTTTCTAGAATTAAGATTAAAGTTACTTAATTTGTTCTTATTTAAAATGATGAATGTACCAGATTAGAATTACCAACCTATAATTAGTATGTAAGTTAAAATAAATTGTATATATTGAGTTATTGTTGGTATATCTAAAAAAAATAAAAATAAAGACATAACACTCATTGTAGTATAGCTTAGTGGTTAATGACCCTGCTTATTGAGCTATAGGTCCCGGCTTCGAATCGCAGTAGCTGCAAACATTTATATGAAGATGAATGTTTGTTTATTAGTCATGGATGTTTATATGTTTTTTTATTATATTATTCTATTATTTATTTATATTAAATATATCGTTATTTTGTGCCCCTCGTACAGGCTGTGCCTAGCTTGTTTCAAGATAATTTGCTTAGATCATTTATACGTCTAGATAGACTGTGACAGCTATAAAACGTACAAAAAATGAGGTTGACAGTTAAGCTCTATTTTGAGTTGGTAATGCACATATATACACACTAACATAAAATGAGACATACAAATTGCGAAGTGCAAGACGTAGCTTGTCACGCACACTAAATAATCCTGGCTTGTTTTCGTAGGTTGTCTGGAACAAAGAGGCTCTATCTAGGCGTATAAATTATCTAAAATAATTTGTGTAAGAGTGTGTCAATATTACATTTTAAGTTCGATTTGATCACTCGTCGAATCCTACTCGGATAGGCAGCGTTCGGGAAGCTCCGTAAAATCTTTTCGTCCCAAATACCACAGTGTCTGAAGACAAAGGTCTTCAACCGGTGTGTGTTGCCAGTGACTTACGGTACCGACTCTGGGATAGTCGCTAACTATGGGCCTGATGAAAAAGCTCAGAGTTGCTCAGAGGGCAATGGAGGGGGCTCTGTTCGAACCAAAATCACCAATATAGCCCAAATGATTGCAAAACTGAAGTAGCAGTGGGCTGGGCACATACTTCGATGGACAGATGGCCGTTGGGGCAGTAAAGTTCTCGAATGGCGACCACGTACTGAAAGACGCAGTATTGGTAGCCCCTTAATATGGAACGACAATCTGGTCAAGATTGTCGAAATACGTTGGATTTTTTTTTTGGATGGGGGCAGTGCAGGACCGATCGTCGTGGAAACCTTTGGGGAGGCCTTTGTCTAGCAGTTGACGTCTTCCGGCTGATGATGATGGTGATGATTTGGTCGAGGATCAAATTACGCTACGCCTTAAGTTGCTTTAATTCACTGCTAT